>NC_137975.1:65124394-65477555 GCF_963924665.1 Micromys minutus | reverse complement strand
AGAATCTTATGGATCTGACATCTCTGGATACCCTGTCAGCTTTATACTCCCATCATTTGCCACAGAGAAGCCATATTGGGATCAATATCTGAGAGGGAAATAGAGGTATTCCAGCCATGAAACCATTGAAGAAATAGCATCCACATCCCCTGTAACAAAAGACCCAGAATAGCGAAATCCATCCTCAACAACAAGAAAACATCTGTGGGAATCACTATCCCTGACCTCAAGCTATATTACAAGGCAATTGTGCTAAAAACTGCATAGTACTGGTACAGAGATAGGCATGTGGATCAATGGAATAGAATAGAAGATCCAGAAATGAGGCCTCACATATATGGTCACTTGATTTTTGACAAAGGAGCTGTAAACATTCAATGAAAAAGAACAGCCTCTTCAACAAATGGTGTTGGTCCAACTGGCACTCAGCATGCAGAAGAATGAAAATAGACCCTTTCTTATTTCCTTGTACAAAGCTCAAATACAAGTAGATCAAAGATCTCCACATTAAACCAGGTACACTGAAAGTATTAAAAGAGAAAGTAGGGAAAATGTTAGAACTCATAGGCACAGGAGAAAATTTCCTGAACAGAACACCAATGGCTTGTGCTCTAAGGTCAAATATTGACAAATGGACTTAATGAGATTGCAAAGTTTAAGGCTAAGGACACTGTCAACAAAACAAAACAGCAGCCAACAGAGTGGGAAAAGATCTTTACCAACCCCAGATCAGATAGAGGCCTAATATCCAAGGTATACACTAGAGAATCAAGCAACCCTATTTAAAAATGGGTACAGATCTAACAAAAAGTTCTCAATTGAGGAATATAGAATGGCTGAGAAGCAGCTAAGGAAGTGCTCGACATCCTTAGCCATCAGGGAAATGCAAATCAAAACAGCCTGAGATTCCACCTCACACCAGTCAGATTGGCCAAGATCAAAAATTCAGATGACAGCAGATGCTGGAGAAGATGTGGAGAAAGAGGAACACTTCTCCACTGTTGGTGGGGTTGCAAACTAATACAACCACTCTGGAAATCAGTCTGGCGATACCTCAGAAAATGGACATAGTACTACCTGAAGACCCAGTTATTCCACTTTTGGGCATATAATCCAGAGAAGCTCCAACATACAACAAAGACGCATGCACCACAATGTTCATAGCAGCCCTATTTATAATAGCCAGAAGCTGGAAAGAACCAAGATGTCCTTCAGTAGATAAATGGATACAAAAATTGTGTATATTTACACAATGGATTACTACTCAGCTATCAGAAACAATGACTTTATGAAATTCTTAAGAAAATGGCTGCATCTAGAGAATATCATCCTGAGTGAGATAACCCAGTCACAAAAGAACAGACATAGTATGCAGTCACTGATAATTGGATACTAACCCCAGAAAACTCTGAACACCCCAGAAACAACTCACAGACTATATGAAGTTCAAGAAAAACAGGCCAAAAAAACAAGAAAACAAACAGAAAAAGAAAATGAAAAACCATTATGCTTTACACACCAAGAAAACTGACTATTTCCAGGTTACATCTTGTTTTATATGTACTTTATGCTCATTTTAACTAGTAAGATCTTAATGCACACTGTCAAACCTTTAAAAAAAAACCAAGTACTGACAAAAATGTATTCATATACTTTTATGCAAAAATGCTTAAAATCTGTACATTTATCTTTGTTTTTTAAAATAAAGTTGTTTAATTAAAAAATAATAATTCCTGAGCTTAATCTCAATATTTCTAATCAAAACGTTTATGAAAACTTTTGGTTATTTTTATTTGCTTGATTATCTGTAGAGATTTTTGTCTCTGTAGTTTTTTTTTTTTTTTTTTTTTTTTTTTTTTTTTTTTTTTTTTTTTGACTGTAGTGACTTGTTTTAATTTAAGCCTACCTTTCTTAAAAAAAGAAAAAAAGAGAAAAAAAAGATTCAACTCAGAAGATTGGCTCGTGGAAAAGACAGGGTCTGCTTGTTTAAAGGAATGTGGAGGAATGGGCTGGGGAGGCTGTCTTTGTATAGTGCTTGCCCAGCAAGTGTAAGGGTCTGAGTTTACTCCTCAGCACCTATGTAAAAAATCTAGGTCCAGTGTCACATAGCGACAAACATGGCAAAGACAGGCAGACCCCTGGGGTTCACTGGCGAGCCAGGTTAGCCAATTCTGTGATCCTGTCTCAAAAGTAAGGTGAAGGGTGATTGAGGAGGACACATGATGCTAATCTCTGACTTACAGGCACACATATATGCACATATATACATGTACACACACATACACCCGAGGGACTAAATTGACTTTGGCCTCCATCTGCAGGGAGGGAGCTGGTGTAGCTCAGAGGTAGTATAAGCTACAGATGATCCACAGAAAATGAAGGTGAGAACTCTCGGCACCGTCAGCAGCAGACTCTCCTGAGAAGAGCACAGGCAACCTTTGCTTTCAAGGTTCCTCAACTTCTCTTACAAAATGCCCTAACCACTGGGTCTCAGACTGGTGGCCTATGTCCCCCTGTGACTCATGGAATATACCTGTTTACCTTACAAAGTGCCACCCCCAGACTGTTAAAATATTGTATTAAAATATTGAATGGTCGGGGAAATTTACATTAATATCCGAGGTGCCAAACCAGCAGCCATTGCGCCATTAGCATGAGGAGTACACTTCCCATAGGCCCCTTTGACCCCATCAGCCAATGTCCTTACTCCTCAGCTTCTAATAGCAGTTGAAATGGCTGACCTAATTACAGCCCCCAGGTGCTTGCACTCCAGTCTGCTCTTTTCCTTAGATGCCCGTCAGTTTTCTGGTGATGGCTGTCCACTTCATTAAGTCAGTCATGTGTGGATGTTAAAAAAAAAGAAAAAAAAAAAGTTAGGCTCACATCGATGCAAATATCTCAGAGACGTTTGTGAAGGACCTAGTGTGAATAGTGAAGACCGGGTTCCCGGAAAAGCTATTATATCAAATGGTCTTTTGGCAGGACTTGCTGTGTAATACATCACCTTCAGAACATAGGCTATGTACTTTTTAGGACAGTGCAGTTGTTTTTTTAAAGGTTTTTTTTTTTTTTTTTTTTTAAGTTTTCATTTTACAAATGGCCTTTTCAAGAAACTGCTAAGTTTCTAGTTGCTAGAACTGTGTAGATAATACACCCGTCTTAGTGTTCGGCTGCTGTGAAGAGACACCATAACCAAGCAACTCTTTATAAAGGAAAACATTTAATTGGGGGTCTTGCTTACAGGCTCACTCCACTATCATCATGATAGAGTAAATAAAACGCAACTTGAAAAGGAAAGGGTTAATTCAACAGACACTTCCAGATCATAGTCCACCATTGGAGGAAATTAGGACAGAAACTCAAGCAGGGCTGGAACCCAGAGGCAGAAGCAGATGCAGAGACTGTGGAGGGGTGCTGTTTGGTGGTTTGCTTCACCTGGCTTGCTCAGCCTGATTTCTTACAGAACCCAAGATTACTAGACAAGAGACAGTTCCATTCACCGTGGCCTAGGCCCTTCCACATTGATCAGTAATTGAGAAAAAATGCCTTCCAACTGAATCTCATGGAGGCATTTTCTCAACTGATGCTGTTTCCTCTCTGATCACTCTGGCTTGTGTCAAGTTGACACACACGCACACACACACACACACACACAAAACAAACAAAAAAACCCAGCCAATATAATTATCCTCTCTTGTTCTTCTTTCCCTTTCCTGCTAGAACTGTCCCTTACATATCCCACATCTACTTTCATCACACACACACACACACACACACACACACACACACACACACACACACACACACACACTGGCTTATTTTGCTTAACATAATGATCTCAGGCTGATCCATCTTCCTGAAAATGACATCATTCTTTATGGCTGGTTAAAACTCTATTGAAGGAGCCAGAGAGAGGTTCCCTATGTAGCCAATGATGACCTTGAACTTCTAATCTTCCTGCCTCCACATCCTGAGTATCAGACTCACAGGCATGCACCACCATGTTTATGGGGGTGCTAAGGTTCAAATCTGGGCCTGTATTGCTAGACAAGCACTCTACCAACTGAGCTACATGCCCAGCACTAAACAGTTTATTTCTAACTCACTCTCAAAACCCACTATGCAAAGAGTAGTTCTATTTTTCTAAACTGTAAAAAAGAAAAGGGGAAGGAAAAAAGTTAGAATGTTCTTACATAACACTGCAGCTGCCCAGAGGCAATGTCACAGATCTCACTCGGTTCCCCTAACCTTCACTTTCCGAAAGTAACCTAGTTTTTGGTTGCCATGAAACAGTTTGCTATCAAAGACTTTGGGTCATTCTCTCTACTGTGTGCCACTAGGTTTTACAGCCTCAAGTAGCTGTCATAGTGTGTCCTTCTCCATCAAATGAAGCTGATGTCAGAGAAGGCTTGCTGTATGGGAACAAGGATCCGAGTCTGACCCTCAGAAGCCACAGAAAGGTGGGCGTGATGGGACGTGCTTGGAATCTCAGCACTGGGAGGGTGAAGACAGGTGGATCCCCTAACAGATGATCCCCAAGTCCCCAAGAAACTCTGTTCCTAAGAGGAAGGTAGGCGATGTCTGAGGAATGGCCTCTGGACTTCACCCACATAGGTATGTGTGCCCACCCACGCATGCTCTTGAATGTGTGTGTGCGCACACCTCAAGTGAGCCTCAGACGATGGCAAATCAGGTAAATCGGGCCCCACCAGCAGGAGCAGCATCTTTGGTGACAGAAGTTCTTTCCTTCCACCATACTTCTGAGCGGTCCCATGAGGTAAAGAGCACACCCGTGAGCACCCGAGAAGGGACAAGCTGGGCACTGTAGGTGACAAGCTTCCTTAATGAAAACCTCCCTCTGTAGTAAGATATAGGAAATCTTCCTGACCTTGGGGACATAGGACAAGAAGAATACCACACACATGGTCAGCACGCCCTTCCTTCCAGATCTTGGCATTCCTTCCTCTAGGACAGTGCCTCTCCTGTGGCTCTGTTGTTCTTCTGGGTCAGAGATTTCTGATAACAGGTAGGGGTAGGGTGAAGAGAGCTTTATGGTCACTGGGCTCTCTGTGTGCTTAGGTCTGAAGCCCTGTCCCACTCCTGAGACTCCACGATGCCATCAGACACTGTCCAGGCTCTCCTCCAACATAGCACGGTGCCAACAGGCTAAAGCTTGCAATAGCTCACCTCAAGATGGCTAGAAATTTCACTTCATCGGCTGCAGAGTGTGTTGGAGCCACCTTTAATACCGGCACTGGAAGGGCTGAGGGGGAACTGGGTTTAGATAGGAGGACCCTACTCAATACTAATAAACGGTAAACAAATAAGTAAACAAAATATCTCTAAGGCACAACATTTGCCAAACCAAACCATTAAAGGAGGCAGACTATGGTGATTATCAAGAGAGCAAGGCACTTATCCAAACTCAGAATCACGACCCCTCTGATTGCATGCAAAGCCCACCAATAGTTCACCAATATTTATAGATAAGGCAGTGAGTTCTCAATTGTTTTCTCCCACCCATAGTTTTCAGTTTTACAAGACCTCACTGCCATAGCTCCTGCACAGTTCTGAGTGTTTGACTTACTCTCTCTAGGAAGTCCGAGGGTGCTTACCAGTCAGCTGAGGCCTGGCTTTCTCAATACATTTTTAAAGGTTTTTAACCTGTTCGATATCTGATGAAGTTTGGGTTTTTGTTAGGAGTGGATTATTTATTTGTTTGTTTGTTTTTTTGTTTGTTTATTATTTGGGGTGAGCATGTGCAGGCAGTGGCATACATGTGAAGGTCAGAGGAAAACGTGTGGTTATCCATTCTTTTCTTCCGCCATGGGCGCAGGGGACTGAACTCAGATCCTCAGGGTGCTGGCATGCCAAAGCAATTTCTCTCTCCAAGTCCCAGAGCAAGGCTGTGAGATGGCTCAGCTACCACCAAGTGTGACGACTTATCTCTGTATGTGTATGTATCTGTGTGCATGTATGTTTGAGAGTACACATATGGACGGGTGTTTGTAGGAGCTCGGGACAACCTTCAGTGTCATACCTGGGATGCTGTCCACCTCTGTTTTGAGATAGGGTCTCTCACTCACAAGGTTCACCACAAGGGCATGGCTAGCCAGTGAGCACCAGGGCTCTGCTCATGTCTTCCTCCTTGGTGCTGGATTACATCATGCTATCTGTCACACATGGCTTTTTCTACAGGGTTCTGGGGGGTCAAACACAGACCTCTGTGCTGGCAGGGCAAGAGTTTTTCCTTTTTTATTAATTTTTATTGGTTCTCTGTGAATTTTATATCATGCCCCCCCAACCCCACTCATCTCCCCCCTCCCTTCATATCTAGCCTCTGCCCTCGCAGTCTACTCCAAAAAGAAAACAGAAACCATCAACCGACTACCACCATCAAGTCATCTTTCTTTGGTAGCTGTGGTGTGTCATGGTGTGTCACACAGAATATGACCTCTGGACAAGTACTTTTCTGACTGAGCAGTCTCTCTCCTTGTCTGTTTTTGTTGTTGCTTGCTTGCTTGCCTGTTTGTTTGCCTGTTTTCTTGCTTGCTTGCTTAATAAGCCTACAGCACCTGGCATCCCAGGCAGCTTCCCATCTGAGTACTAACCACACCCTCATCTGTTCTTAGCCACAAACACTGTTGTTCCCTTCTACAGAAAGTTTGAATCTAAGGCTACACACTGGACTTAATATGTATTTATTATAGGAAACATGTCTACAGCTTTCATTTGGTGTAGAAATTGGACATAGCTAAATGTTAATGTTTACATTACTATACTGCATCACGGTGGCAATCATGCAACCATCTACAACCCTGCAACCTCATACTATTTTTTATTAATTCACCAGTAATTCTCATGAATTCCCTTATGCAGGAAAAAGTGCTTTATGCTTTTTCTCAAACCTATTTCAGAAAAATACATTATAGCTGGGCACAGAGGCACATTCTTTTAATCCTAGCACTCAGGAGGCAGAGGCAGGTGGATATCTGAGTTTGGGCTAGCCTGGTCTACAGAGAGAGTTCCAGGACAACATAATAAGACCCTGTCTCAAAATAAATTATATGATTTTAAAGGACTATATATTTCTTAAAGATTTGCTTATTTTATGTATGAGTACACTATAATTGTCTTCAGACACACCAGAAGAGGACATCAGATCCTATTACAGATAGTTGTGAGCCACTATGTGGTTGCTGGAAATTAAACTCAGGACCTCTTAACTGTGCTCTTAACTGCTGAGCCATCTCTCCAGTCTCTAGGACTATATTTTTTAATCTGTAATTTATGTATCTCAAGCTGGCCTCAAACTCATATTTTGTTATATATCTGAGACTAATCCTGAACTTCCTGTTTTTTTCCTCTTACCTCCCAAGTGCTGAGATTACAGGTGTACACCACCACATATAACTATAAATACTATTTATAAGTAAAATGTGCATTCTGTTTCTCCTACGCTCTGAACATCTTTTTTTGGAAGGTGTGAATATGGCATTCTGGATAAGGAAGCATGAGCAAAGTGATCTTTCACTGACAAAAGATGTAAGAACTTTCCTCAGAAAAGGTTATCAAGTCAACACTGCAGTTGATGTGTCAGGGCACACCATGAAGTTGTGACTTTGTTTCCTTTGACTGTCTGTTCAGAAAGAGATTGCTGATAGGGAGACAACCCAAGTGGATGGATGGATGGATGGATGGATGGATGGATGGATGGATGGATGGATGGACGGACGGACGAACGGACAGTTGGACAAATGGATGGATGGATGGGTAGATAGGTGGATAGATGGGTGGATAAGTGGGTGGATGTATGTTATTGCCATAAATATTTTAAAAGTTGCAACCGGTCCCAGTGCATCACCGTTCCACGCTCCTCCCTGGCTCTCTCTGACCCAAGCGGTCGCTTCCATGCTAGTTCTGACACGGTCGGGCCATATGAAACTAACATTAATTTAACTCAGCGGCTGCCTCCCTTTGGTTAGTATCTCTCTGTCAGCTGCCTCTCGACAGGAACTCTCACATTCTCTGTTGCCACCCCCTGGTCCCAGCGGTAGCTACATTCTCACACTGCTTAAAAGAAAACACCACACAATAAACTCTGATCCAATTTGTATGATTTAATTTGCCCACTTAGACAAGTCAAATCATCCTGAACACATCCATCTCTCACAAAATATTCATAACAATCTGTATCCATGCAGAGATGCACAGAGAGGAACATCCACATCTGCTTCCATCTTGACTTCCCCTCTCCTCTTGCCTCTCCTCTTTCTAAAACTTTGTTCCCACCCATCCTTCTCATCCAGTGACAGGTCTGTCCAGTTATAATTCCAACCACAGTATGTATTATGTATTTATGTTTGTATGTATGGATGGATATGTGGATGTATGTATGTCTGGGTGGATGGGTGGGTAGATGGGGGTAGCAGAGGAAGGTTTAGGAGTGCCCAGCCTCTGAAGTACTTAGGTAGCCAAGGCATTTTAAAGTGTGTGTGTGTGTGTGTGTGTGTGTGTGTTTCATTCTTGGATCCAAAATAGCTCTTGGATGGATGTGCACATGCAACCCAGCCAGGAGCACAAATCGATGCAGCCAAAAACTGCTACAGTACTGTGGAAAGACATGAATGTTGGGGGTCCAGAGGCTGATTTTCTGATCTTGTGCTATTTCTAGCTCTCCAGAACAGCCATTTCTTGCCTCCTCTGTATCAGAACTAACATCTTGTGACTTATAAATAAAAAACTTCTTGGACTCTATTAACTTAGCAGACCATTAGCTTCCAGTAACCCAAAAACTAAGACTGTCATCAGCATCTTGGGCCTATAGAAAAGCTTCCCCCATCTTGCTGTAACCACCTCTCTGATGTGTTCACCAACATGTTTTAAACATGTCTTAATTTATGACTCTCTTCATTCTATAAAACTATAAAATTTCTTGAAACTGCCTCCAGGTGGGAACATAGAATTTGGAGTAACTTAAATCTGTGTTCCAGGTCCACAGTCACGAAAAAATGGCTCCAGAATAAATTATCTTTTGTTCCTATTAAGATGAGGGCTGTGTTTTGTTTTTTGCTTGTTTGTTTGTTTTTACATCAACAGAAGAAAAGGAAGAAGAGAAGGAGGGATTTCAAATATATGGAGAGAATAACCAGTTCTAAGAAGCAGGAGGACCAGGGGAAAAATGGGCACAAAGCAGTGAGTGAGTGTGTAATCAAACAACTCTACCTATCTAAATGTATCGCAGGATAGAGTAGATAATACAAATACTGCATTTAGGATTGATTCTAAAAGAATAAATTTTAGTTACTCTTGTCACAGGAGCAATATGAGTAACTATGCAGCATATGAATAATTAATATGAGTAACTATGTAGCATGTGGATAGTTAATATGAGTAACTATGTAGCAAGTAGATAATTAATATGAATAACTATGTAGCATGTGGATAATTAATATGAGTAACCATTAGCATATGGATAATTAATATGAGTAACTATGTAGCATGTGGATAATTAATATGAGTAACCATTAGCATATGGATAATTAATATGAGTAACTATGTAGCATGTGGATAATTAATATGAGTAACTATGTAGCATGTGGATAATTAAAATCTGTGGATATGTTAGTTTTTTCCCAACCTTTTCACTCTAAGTACTCCATAGCATCATTTAATACCTCAAAGACAAACAATGAATTTGATTTTCTTTAAAAAAAAAAATAATAAGAATCAAGATCTTTTTTTCAAGCCCAGGATTTCACTCTTTACACACTAGGTAAAGGACTCTCTTAACTGGGCCACATCTCCAGACTAAAAGATCCAACAGTTTTAACATCAGTCCAGATTTTCTCCCCTGGATCTGGAGGATATTACTTGTGGCAGAGGTTTCAGACTTGCTGGTTGATTGCTCTGTGCGCAAGGGCAAGTATGAACTAAATTTCACCAAGTATTCTCATTGGCTTGGCTCCAGCCAATGCAGGGTCATTCAACAGACTGTGTTTGGTTCACTTGTCATTTTAATGAATAAGAAAATGGCTGAAGAACAGTTCTGCTTCAACAGAAAGTGTTACCTTGAAACCATAATAACTCAATTTGCATTTTAAATAGCAGGATGCGCTGGACTGAGGAGCCAACTGAATTTTAATGCTTATGTGTTCTGTGTTATAAAAAACAGGATGGTGATTTGTTTCTTGGATTTATATCTGTGAGTTCTTGTTTGCTACTAAGTTCTCTGACCTTTCCTTAGGTCCACCCCCCCCCCCATGTTTTTTGAGACAGGGTCTCACTATAGCCCTGAATGGCCTAGAAATCATTATGTAAACCAGGCTGACCTAGAACTCACAGAGATCTGCCTGCCTCTCTACCTTCTGAATGCTGGGATTAGAGATTGAGCCCATTCACCCACTTTTTTTTTTTTTTTTTTTTTTTTTTTTTTTTTTTGAGAAGTCCTAGAAACACAAAGTTTACAAAGTGAAAGAAACTGGTTCTTCATCCCTCTGAAATACTTCCTACCTATAAAACTTTCTTGGTTGCTTCTTGGCTGATTACCATTCCTTCCTCTACAATATCTGAAGATCTGCCTTGCTCTTCCATCTCTTGTTGAGTTCATCCAGTCCCTGTGACAATGTGTCCCCGAGACAACATCTCAGTCCCCATTTCCAGGAATCTGCCTCAGACCCACTGATCAGAATTGATCTCTGTATCTTGCTTAGGCTGGCTTTGGACTCCAGGGGTGGGGGCAGTCCTGGCAAAAAGTTCTATGGCTCCTAAGAAGTGTGGGCTGCAATGTTCCTGAGTCAATACAGTTGATTCAAGCCAAGAAGATGACTCAGCAGATAAAGTGCGTGCCACATGATATGAGTTCAGAGGACTCATGTAAATCCAAGAACCCATTTAAATCAAGAGGTTTGCTTCTGTAACCCCATGGACCATTCATAGGAGGTGAGCTCTCAGAAGGCCATAGAACAGCAGCTTGGGTTGTGCATCAGTGAACAGGAAAGAAGAGAGCCCTTGACCCCATCTCGAGTGAGGTAAAAGGTAAAAAAACAAAAAACAACCTGACACCTGGAGTTGACCCCTGACCTGTACATGTACACCAGTGGTCCTCTCGCTGTGCCTGTACTCATGAGAGCACACGCAAAGGTAAAAATAACAAACAAACAAAAGTAGTTTGAACAGACTACATCAGCCCATTGTAGACGTTCTCTGAACAGACTGTAGTTGACCGAGAGTTCACAACAGATCATTCATGGAGGTGAGTGGCTACCTTGAAGCCTGCCAGGCCCAACCTTTTAATCTTGACACACAGCTGTCACAAAACCCCCAGGTGCTGCGTTCCCATGGTGTACACAGCTTAGCTCAGTGTCCCATAGGAAAAATATCGTCCTTAATGATCTTTTGACACAAGGGCCACCAGCCATGGGTACAAAGGGCACTGATAAGCTTCTTCAATGTTGAAGCATTTCTGGCCTGCCAGGTGTTTGAATGTGGCGTGTGCGTGCCCTAAGAACTGGGATGAATTCCTGACCAGATCAAAAGCACAGAACACTCCAGGCAGGGACCACTATGAACCAGTTCATAATTCATGAGACAGGGTTACAGGCCAAGAAGTAACCAAGAAGTAAGATTTGAACCCAGGAGGTCTGACTTCACAACCAGGAAGTTCCAGGAAGCATCCAGAACATGGTTCTAGCTTCACCCTTGTGCTAGCCTGGCCCCAACCTTTGATAAGGGTCGGATCCTAGTCCTGCAAGTTTGGAATGCTTCCTCAGTGCTCCCGTGAGCTCTAACCTTGTGAATTAACTGCCTGCTTGACCCTGTGTCAAGCCCATAACTTAGTCAGTGAAGTACTACTATAGGAACAAAAGGGCCTAAGTCCAGTCCCCAGAACCAGTGTAAAAGGCATGGTTGTCACCCCAGTAATATCTGAGAGGTAGACATGGGTACACCCTGGAGCTCCTCACTCAGTCAGACTACCCTGTTGGCAAATTCCACACCAGGAGGAGATCTTTCATTTAAAAAGTAAGTGTGTGGGAGGGGGTGGAGATACTCATGTGCACATATAGCTTCCCCCCACCACAAGTAAATAAATAATAAAGTAAAATTTAAAAACAGCTTATGCTACTAAAACCTAGGCATACCATTCAACTGGCAAGTAGTCTGCCAGGCTTTTAAATATGTGTGGCTGGGTCGTCATCACAGGGACTGTCATCTAAAACGGAAAAAAAAAAAAATCCTTTAGTCAGTGGCTGCTTGACAGACAGTTTAAGTATACAGCTCTTTCTGTGTCACTGCAGCGGGTAAGCAGTTGTAGAGTGTAGAAAATTTCGCTGCCAACGTACTTTTTCTTGATACAGTCAAGGGCATTGTTGCCAGTCGATGCTGTGGGTTGCTGGCTTAGGAGTCGTATCACTGTGTTAGGGTCGATGCCATGGGCTAAAATGGAACACGCAATGTAGCTGTAGTTTTGGGAGGAGGTCCAGTTGTGATTAACAAGCCAGCGGGGTTCTGATAACAACTTTTATTTACATGGGTGATCGACCTCTGAGGTGGCTGACGATTTATGTACCAAATTACATCTTGACTTAAGTAAGCATAACTTGCAATTTGTCGTAGGCGATAAGCTTGCTGATATCTGTTTTCTCCTTTCCTTGGCAAGTTCTCAAGATAAAGAGAACTAGAATGAGCCTATTGTTTTCCTTCTGTCTGTTTACAGAGCTATTAAAACTCAACTTTTCTTTACTAGACAGAGAGGGAAGATAAATTCGGGATAAAGTTTTAAATGATTAACGGTTCAAAAAAGGGGGGGGTGCAAAACGGTAGCTGTTAGTTTGAAGAAAGTTCGTTCGTATTGTGTAAGGTAGAGATTAACGCGTGCTATTCTTAGGATGAAAACAGAAGTAAACTGACTGGCAAAGCCAGTTCCAGGCTTCCTCCTCTCCTTTCCCCTCCCCCCCTTCTCCTCCCCCCTCTCCGTTCCCCCTCCTCCTCCTGGCTGCAGACTGTTCTCTACACAAAGCACAGTGCTGAACGTTAGTTATAATAACAGCCATCAAGCTCTGGATAATTAAAGAACAGGCGTCAGCAAGAATATCCATCAAGAGGTGACAGGGGAAATGCATTCCCCAAAGATCTTAGAAATTGAAAACAGCTGTGGAAGCAAATCCACAGGTGGAAACGTCCCACAAGGGGCTCCAAGGGATGACAGGATAAACCCATTTTGGCAAGTAAAGCATCAGAAAGGAGCAATGCCTAGTCATCCCATGGATGTCGCTGTCTTCTTTCTGCCCTTCCTCTTAGCCAGTCAAAAATTTCACCCCACAGTGGGCTGGTCTGGATCCGGGATTTGCTCTTCCCATGGCTTTGCTCCTGAGCAGCTCACGAGTGGACACGAGCTATTTAATGCCCTCCAGGTCGGGTTCTGTGACTCTGGGGTCAAAAGAGGTCCTCACCCCTTGCTAGGCAGCAAGAAAGCTGCTTTGCAGGAGTCCGGAGTCCCATTCAGCATCAGCAAGCCCTTCAAGCAGAGCGGACCAATGACTGTAAACCACGTGGGCTCCAAAACAAGGGTAGTGTGTGGCAGCTGCCGGGCTCCTCCGCCCTCTGTGTCCACCTCGCCCCCTTCTGGTCTTCCTCCCAACATCTTGCTGTTGGAATCTCTAAATGCTTTCTTTACCCTGGCTCTCCAAACCAAGGTTCAGGCTTTCCAAAAAAACAAAAAACAAAACAAAACAAACAAACAAACAAACAAACAAAAAACCCAAAACGGGATTCTTCTTGTTCAGACATACGGGCTCTTGAGATCCAGGCTTAAGATGAAGCTGATTTCAGAAACCGGGTACCCCACCTGCTGCGCAGGTGCAAACACACAAACCCAGACCTGCCTCCGAGCTGCTCTCCTTCCTGTAGCTTTCTTCTGATTTGGGCTGGTGTCCAACAAAAGGACCCAGCAGCGTCTCCCACATCAGCTCCCAGTTACAAAGGAGGCCGGCAGGCTACAAAGAGAATAGAGTCTGTGCTAAAGGAGCTAGAAGTAACTACTCCAGGACTCCCCTTGGAGCTAGTACAGTGCCCGGAAGCTGCGACAGCTACTTGATTCCTAGTGTCTGAGAAACACTCACAGACAGTACAATTTGTTTACCCCAACACATTCTTTTAACGGCTTTGTCCAAAGTTAGGTGGCCATCCCTGTATGAGTTTATTTCTGGGTCCTGTGTTCTCTTTGTGGGTCTATGTGTTTGTTCATGTTTGCATCAGTAAGATGTTAGTTTGGTTACTATCGCAATGTAATACACTTTGAGATTGGGTATTATGATATGCCCAGCATTAGGATTATTTGGGGTCTGTCTTGCTTTCAGGTAAGTTTTAAGATCACCTTTCCAGTTCTGAGAAGAACGTCTTTGGGATTTCGATGGGGGGTTTGAGTTGAATCCGTAGATTGGTTTTAGCGCTACTGCCGTTGGTATAACATTTATGGAGAAGAATGAAACTAAATCTGTATCTCCCTCCCTGAACAAAAATCTATTTAAAAATGGTTCTAAGATCTGAAACTGCTACAAGGAAATTTGTTAAAACACTTTAGGACACAGGTGCAGGTGAAGACTTTCTGAAAGTTTCTTCAACAGCACAGGACACAACCCCAAGAATTAACAAATGGCAATAAGTAAAACTGAAAAGCAAAGAAGCTGTCAACAAAGCAAACAGTGGGAAAACATTTGCCGACATTGAATAAGGGATTACTACATACGATATATAAAGAATAGCATAAATTAAATGCCAACAATCTCTTAATCAATAAATGGGCTTATGAACTGAACAGATAAGTCTCAAAAGAAGAAATGCAATCGACTCTTAAATACTTAAAGTGTGGTTGCTGGAGAGATGGCTCAGTGGTTAAGAGTACTGACTGCTCTTCCAGAGGTCCCAAGTTCAAATCACAACAACTACATGGTGGCTGGCTCACAACCATCTGAAATGGGATCTGATGCCCTCTTCTGGTGTGTCTGAAGACAGCAACAGTGTACTTATATATAAAATAAAGATTTTTTAAAAATCTTTTAAAAAAAGAAACTTAAAAAAAAAAAACACTTAAAATGTGGCCAACATTCTTAGCCATCAGAGAAATGAATTAAAACCACTCTGGGATGCCATCTTTGTGGGGAAAGAGGAAGCTTTATTTTCTCTTGGTGGGGATGTAATCTTGTACAGCCACCATGGAAGTCAGTGTAAAGGTTCCTCAGAAAACAAGTCACCTTAGACTTAGCTTGGTGCCTTAGTTAGAGGTCCTGCTGCTGTGGTGAAACACCAGTGACCAAGCAGGTGGGGAAGAAATGGTTTATTTGCTCACACGTCCATATTGCTGTTCATTATCAGAGGATGTCCGGGAAGGAACTGAAGCAGGGCAGGAGCTGATGCAGGAGCCATGGAGGTTACTGGCTCGTTCCTCCTGACTTGGCCCAGTTCCTCCTTTTTGTTCAGCTCAGGATCTACCTCAACCCCGGGAATGGTGTTACATTTAAGGTGAGTCCTTCCTGCTCGATCTAGAAGCTTCCTCACAGACATGCCAAGAAACATCTTTCCACGGAGATTCTGAATGATCAAGATCACCCATCACCCTGATACAAGGGAGTGGACGAAAATCTAGGCTCAAGGACGGTGTTTTGAGTGGATGCTATTCTTGGTAACGCCATTCCACTGTGCTCTATTAGAGTTCCTGTTAAAAGCCAGTGCTTCTTTTTTGTCTCTCGGCTCTTCTGCTGTTTCCTCCAGCAGTTGCCAATAATCAGCTCCAGGGGTTGCTTAGGAAACTGAGAGGCTCATTACGCCCCTCAGAGCAACGGACATTTTTCCTTCAACTCCCTAGGTTGCTGGGCTTAGTGAGTCTAAGACACTAAAGTTTGCCTTTGTAATCCTGTTTTATAAGGCTGTTATTTTCCCCCTTTGAAGACTAACTCCAAGTCATTTAGATGCTTAAAAGCCTAGACATGGCACATTTTATTCGTTAATGTGCTCTCCTCAAATGCCAAGTAGATATTGCCGTTCCTACCCAGGATGCAAACCCTGGCTTATGTGCAAACAACTCATTTTAAAGTGGCAGGAAAGCCCAGAGGGTTTTTTCTCTACTAAAAATAACTTTTAGCATGCAAACCAATAACTTATTTATGACATTTTCTTAGCTATGAATCCTTGTAACTTGTACTTATTCCCTGCCCCCACCCTGCTGGCCCCTTGACCCCTGCAAGAGTCTAATTCTGCCTCCATGTCATAGATGTGTGTGTTTCCATAGTGATTCTAAATTCCATCGCGTTGTTTGTGTATGTATATATATGTGTGTGTATGTGAATATATGTATATATGTGTATATATATATGTGTGTGTATGTGTATATATGTATATATGTGTGTATATATGTGTGCATATGCGTATATATGTATATATGTGTGTGTATATATGTGTGCATATGCGTATATATGTATATATGTGTGTGTATATATGTGTGTATGCATATATATGTATATGTGTGTATATATATATGTGTGTGTATGCATATATATGTATATATGTGTGTGTATATATGTGTGCATATGTGTATATATGTATATATGTGTGTGTATATATGTGTGCATATGCATATATATGTATATATGTGTGTGTATATATGTGTGTATGTGAATATATGTATATATGTGTGTATATATATGTATGTGTGTGTATGTGTATATATGTATATATGTGTGTGTATATATGTGTGCATATGCATATATATGTATATATGTGTGTGTATATATGTGTGTATGCATATATATGTATATGTGTGTGTATATATATGTGTGTATGCGTATATATGTATATATGTGTGTGTATGTGTATATATGTATATATATGTGTGTATATATATATGTGTGTATATGTGTATATATGTATATATGTGTGTGTATATATATGTGTGTGTATGTGTATATATGTATATATGTGTGTATATATGTGTGTGTATGTGTATATGTGTGTGTATGTGTATATATGTATATATGTGTGTATATATATGTATACATATGTATATATATGTACATATATATATGTGTGTGTGTACAAATGTATCTAATTTAATCTATATTAAATGAGAGAGAAAATAATGTGCTATTTTACACACCCCACAGCCCTATTTCAACTTTCCCATTAGTCCTGTTTTTTCTCCATCTTCCATTTCCATGTCTGCAAGTAGATACTATTTGCATGCATGCATGCATGTATGTATGTATGTCTATATGTATATGTATGTATATGCTTGTGTGTATGTGTGTATATTATGTATATATGTGTATGTATGTCTATGTATATGTATGTCTATGTGTATGTATGTCTGTGTGTGTCTGTGTATGTATGTATGCATATATGTATATGCGTGTATGTGTATATGTGTATGTATGTATTATATGTATATATGCATATATGTGTATGTATGTATACATGTATACATGTGCATGTATGTGTGTGTATACATATGCATATGTGTCTGGTGCCAACATAAGCCAGAAGAGGGCACTGTCCTCTCTGGAACTTACTCTGGGTGGTTGTAAGTTGCCTGTGGATGCTGGGAATTGAATCCAGGCCCTCTGCAAGAGCAACAACTGATCTTAAGTGCTAAGCTATCTTTCCAGCCTCCTACCACAGGCTTTTGCGTGCTAGGCAAGTGCATTATCATTGAGCTACATCCCAGCCTGTTGTGGCATTTTGTTTTGCTTTGTTTTTAACTAACTTATATTTTTAGTGCATTGACATTTTGCTTGCATACACATCTTTTTGAGGATGTCTAATCTCTAGAATTGGAGTTACAGACAACTGTAAGCTGTCATGTGGTACTGGGAATTGAACCCAGGTCCTTTGGAAGAACAGCCAGTTCTGTAAACCACCAAGTCATCTCTCCAGTCCTATTATGACATGTTTTATGAGCCAGAATATTGCTGATCACAGTGAATGCTCTGAGTTCCTGAGAAGAACGTGGATTCTGCTGTTAGATAAAGTAGCCAAGAGGTGACAATGATATAAAACTGATTGATGACTTTTCCCCCAATTTTCCCAATATAATGCTTTCAGGATAGAAAGCTTGCTTTGACATTACTTCACTCCTTCAAAGTGCATCTTCCGGACCAGTGAGATGGCTCCCTGGGCAGAGGCTCTTGCTGCCAAGCTAGGTCCCCCAAGTTCAACCCGTAGAACCCCCATAAGTGGAAAGAGGGAATTGACTCCCGTAGCTTGCTCTCTGACCACTGCATGTGCCCAGTGGCATGCTCTTGCACACACGTACACAGGCACAAATATACAAATACACACACAAAATAAATGTAAAAAATTAATGCCTTTCCTAGTTGTATTCCAAAAGCAGTGTGTGTGTGTGTGTGTGTGTGTGTGTGTGTGTGTGTGTGTGTTGCTTCACTCGTGTGGTTCATGGAGAAGCCAGAGCTGGCATCATGTATCCTTTGTCATTCTCCACATTATTTTTGAGACAGTTTCTTAGAACCTTGAATTTGCTGATTCAGCGAGACTAACTGCCCATCAAATCCACAGGATCTTCCTGTCTCTGACCTCAGGATTACAAAGAGGGCTACTGTGCCCCAGCTGTTTACCTGGGTGCTGAGGATTCAAACTCATACCCTCAGGTTTGCATGCAAATACTTTACCCACTGGGCAACTCTTCAGCCCCAATGGGCTTAGTTTTTGACTGCACATTTTAGCGATGCTAAATAGTATATGCTATTCCATTCAACCATCTCCTATCACTTCGTGCATGCTACACCTGTCCACTAGAGGGCGCTGAAGTCATCGACTGTAACCAGGACTACCCTGTCTCCTTTCTGTTGTTTTTCCAATACATTTGACATGCTATGGTTCCATGTATAAAATTAAAGACTATGAGTTTGGTGACTATTTTTTTAAAGAATTAGTTGCTTTTGCATTATGTAATGTCCTTTTGTGTGGGTGTGTGCAGGTGCCCATATGCATATATGTGTGCACAGATCATAGGACACCCTCATGTGTCATTTACCTTGTATGTGACAAGTTCTCTTATTGGTATGGGATTCACTAAGTAGGCTTAATCTAGATGACCAATGAAAACAAGCATTTTACCTGTCTCCTTTCTACCAGCCCTAGGATTACAAGTTCCTGACACCATGTCCAGGATTACATGAATTCTGGGAATCAAACTCAAGCTCTGGAATTTGCAGGGCAAGCAAGCCCTTTCCAATGGAGCCATCTCCCCAGCCCTGCAATGTCCTTCTTTAGCTCTGAGAACTTTCTGTGCTCTGGAGCCTGCTCTTTCAGAACATAAAGTAGCTATTTCTGCCTTCTTTTAATTGGTACAGGAACGATATACTTCTGCCCTCCTGACACTGAATTCATATTCCTTTGCTTTTAAAATAGAGCTCTCATAAACAAGACATACTTGAATCTTGGTTTTTAGATCATCATTTTATTTCTTTTTTGCGCCTCTGTGCATGGATGGATATGCATGTGGGTCCACACTTGGCAGAGAACAGAAATCAGAACCAGGGTGTCCCCGTGCAGTTTATGGATTTATGAATTTGGGGGATCAAAGTTCCACCACCAAGCTTGGGGACGTGTCTTTACCCAGTAGACCATCTTGCAAGTCCCTCACATCTTGTTTCTTGATCCATTCTAATGCTCTGTCTTTTTAAATAAGGACATTTGGGTTTTTCTCTTCGTTGGCTTTTGGCTGTTTGTTGTTGTTTTAAGACAGAGTCTAATTAGTTTCTCTGGTTGTCCTGAGACTGTGTCCGATAGACCATGCTTTGAATCTTACAGAGATCTCTGCCTCTGCAGTGCTAAGATTAAAGATGTGACCCAACATGCCCAGCTTGTTATTTTTATGAGACTTTTTAAGTTTTAAGCATAAGCTTTGATTCTAATCAGCACATCTGGAACATTGACAGTTAAAGCCGTCACTGGAGTAGCTGGGTGTCTATCTACCAGAACTGTTTTGATTTTCTGTTCAACCCCATTGCTTTCTTTCTATTTTTGTCTTCCACCATTTTCTACTTGTTGAAGTTGAAACTGAGTAATGTGATTCAAATATCTTTATGTATCAGCTACATTACAAAACAAAACAATTTTGGGTGTTTGCCTCAGAGGTTGAAATTTACATTCACAACAAATATAAGCCCACTTTCCAACTGTTTACACCACCACCTGGGGGACAGAACAGTCCCTGTCCTTCCCTTCTGTTCCTTTGCATTTGAAGATTACAGGTTTAGAATTCTAGGAGGGGGTTATCTTCTAAAAAAATATTTACAAATTTTCACTCCATGCTTTTCTTGACTGTACCATTTCCAAGAAGTTGGAATAATCATCTTTTTTAAGTTGCATCTTATTATTATGTGTATGTGTGTATCTGCCCTGAGTGCAGTGTCCAAGGAGGCCAGAAGAGGGCGCCAGATCCACTGGAACTAGAATGGCAGTTGTAAGCTGACCAGTGTGGGGGCTGGGAATGGTGCTTGGGTCTTCTGCAAGAGCAGCAAGTGTTATGAACTGCTGAGCCCAACTGTCCTATTGTTTTGCAATATTTTGCAAATGTCCTTCTTTGCTATTTGTGCCCAAAGTTATTGTGGCTTTCCATCTTCGTGTGAGTTTTGCTTTCAATCAGTTTCAGGTGCCAAGAAAATCTTGTTGGTTTAATTGTTGTTCACTGACTTTATAGTTTAATTAGTGAATTGTGGATCTCTTTACAACACCCACTAAGGCTTCTTATCTATTAACCTCTCAAGACAATCTTGTCAAGTTTGTTTGGTTTGAAACAGGGTCTTGCTGTTTAATCGTGGCTTACCTGGTACTCACTATCATCTCTAGGCTGGCCTCAGAGTCACAATCATCCTCCTTCCTCAAGATTTATTTTGTCAGCTTATTTAAAGAATGTTTTGATAAGACTTTGTAGTTTTATAAAAATGTTCTTATGCAGTTTTGCTGAATTTGTTCCTGGTTACTGCACGGTTCCATTGGGCTATAGAACATCTTCCTATTTAATAATTCTACCAGTTTCCCAGCTGGCATCTTAGATATAAGCCCACCTTCTCAGCACAGTGCAAACGCCAAGCAACCATTTGTAAAAGACGTTGCAGACTACCGTCACCAGTCCAAGCCTGCATTCTTCATCCGGGGGTACAAGATACAGGAAACCACATGTGTTGTGTGTTGACCATGTGACCATTAGGTTACACTTGCCTTTTCCCCTGACAATAACAAGAAGAACAACTCTTCTCACACTGGCTTTTGGTGGCTCTGCTTCCAATGTCCTTGTGCTTAACCTCTGGCTAAAACTGTGGACCTCATCCAAGCTGGGTAAGTGCTTGGCCACTGAGCTATACCCCCAACCTCTCAAGATCTAACAGATAATACTCATCTCTATGAATACTCATCTTTGCTGAGAAGCATTGTAGAGTTCAAGGTTCCCCAAGATGAAGGTGGTCTTACACGCTGGGGATGGTGAGAAGGCCGCCTGGGCTCCTCCTTTAATCCTCCCTATATACTACAATTGGATAGGGTGAGTTTACAGACTCATCAACTGTGCTGGCTGGTTTTATGTCAACTTGATGCAACCTAGAGTCATTCAGGAAGAGGGAACTCAACTGAGAAAATGCTCCCGCTAGATTGGCCTATAGACAAGCCTGTTGTACATTATCTTATTAATGATTGGTGTGGGAAGAGTCCAGCCCTTTGTGACTGGAATCCTCCCCTGAGTTGTATAAGGAAAGGAAATATGCTGAGCAAGCCACAAGGATTAAGCCTGTAAGCAGCACCCCTCCATTGTTCCTGCTCCAGTTCCTGGATGGTGGTATATAAACTGTAGGCAGAAATGAACCTTTTCCTCTGCAGCTCGATTTCCTTCCTGGTGTTTCATCACAGTAATGGGGACCCTACTTAAACATCATCCTAGTGATGGACTATTTCGTTATCAGAAAGCTCTTGGGCCTGGAGAAAGGGTCACTGGTTAAGAACATATGGCTGCTCCTGCAGAGGACTCAGGCTCAGGTCCCGGCACCAACATGGCAGCTTAGAAATGTGTGTGAATCAGTTCCCTCTCTGGGATCAGGGTCCTCTCTGGCCTCCGTGAACATCTGTATGCATGTGGTTTGCGAACATAAGACACATGAAATAATAAATTGTTTACAAGAAGAAAATTCTCTGTTTCTTCTTAAGCATTCATTGTAGATTCCCATATATGCATTAATAAAAAAAACAGAGCAAAGAATGAGAACAGTCTCCTGAACAGCCACTGCTGGGCAGCTCTTCGCCAGTTCTGCTCTCCTGCCTACCATCTGCCCTGAGTACAGTTAGAACTGACGGTTTCTCCGTGGAACTCATTCTGTAGACCAGACTGGCCTTGAACTCGAAGATACGCCTGCCTCTGCCCCCCCAAGTGCTGAGATGAAAGGTGTTTGCCACCACTGCTCGAAGGACACTGCCATTTTCTCTTTCTCGTGTTTAGATTTATTTTACATATTGTGTTTTGCCTATTGTATGTGTATGTGCCAAGTGTGAACCCTGCGATTGGGGCCACGGATGTTTGTGAGCCACCCTGCGGGTGCTGAGACCCAAACCCAGGTCTTCTTTGAGAGCATCAAGTACTTTTAACCACTGAGCCACCTTTATACCGTTTTTTTTTTTTTGTGGAACACCAAATATACCTCATGCCTCTCATATATAAATAATCAATAAAAACATGAGCTACATGGTTTTTATTTCACACACTCAGAAGGGAGTTCAATAACCAAAAAGAAAAATGCTTTAAAATGTAGTCACACTCCTGGCCTCAGAAGACAGATCGGTGGGTAAAGTATTTTGCATAAGCATGAAGGCCTGAGAGCAGATCCTCAGACACCACATAAAGCTGGATGCTCATCTGTAATCCCTGTGTGCCTAGACTGAGGCAGGAGAGTTCCTGGCAGCTCATGGACCACTTAGCCTTGGAGTCCATAGTAGCAAACAAGAGACTCTGTCTCAAAGGAGGTAGAAGGCATGGACCAACGCCCAGGCTTGTCATCTGAGCTTGCAGGTATCAGTGGTAATACAGGTCTGCACTCCCGTCACATGAAAGTACCGGCACATGTGCACACACACACACAAAGAAAAAACTATACACACTTATACATGGAATAAGAAAGGGGTCTGGGGCTGGAGAGATGCCTCATTGGTTAAGAGCACTTGCTGCTTTTACGGAGGACCTGAGTTTGGTTCCTAAAACCCACATCAGGCAGCTGACAACCACCTGTAATCCCATCGCTCTCTCTGGCCTCTGTGGGCACTGCATGCATGTGGTGTATACAATACACATGTACACATAAAATAAATAATCAAACCTTTAGACAACAGAAAAGAAAGGCTCTAAAGAGAGGGGTAACAGAGAAGATAATGAAGAGAAGGAAAAGGAGTCAGATAGTGTCCGTTTTCTCACATGTGTGGCACACACACATACATGACATGAACACAGAAGGCACACATACATACATGACATGAACACAGAAGGCACACACACATACATGACATGAACACAGAAGGCACACACATACATGACATGAACACAGAAGGCACACACGCATACATGACACGAACACAGAAGGCACACACACATACATGACATAAACACAGAAGGCACACACACATACATGACATGAACACAGAAGGCACACACACATACATGACATGAACACAGAAGGCACACACACATACATGACATGAACACAGAAGGCACACACACATACATGACATGAACACAGAAGGCACACACACATACATGACATGAACACAGAAGGCACACATACATACATGACATGAGCACAGAAGGCACACATACATACATGACATGAACACAGAAGGCACACATACATACATGACATGAACACAGAAGGCACACACACACATACATGACATGAACACAGAAGGCACACACACATACATGACATGAACACAGAAGGCACACACACATACATGACATGAACACAGAAGGCACACATACATACATGACATGAACACAGAAGGCACACATACATACATGACATGAGCACAGAAGGCACACATACATACATGACATGAACACAGAAGGTGTACACACACATACATGACATAAACACAGAAGAAGTACTATGGGGGAAGGAGTGGGGGAGGGGTGACAAGAGAGGCTAAGTACAATGATAGACAGGTATGAAAACGCCATAATGATGGCAG
This sequence comes from Micromys minutus, assembly GCF_963924665.1. NCBI lineage: Eukaryota > Metazoa > Chordata > Mammalia > Rodentia > Muridae > Micromys > Micromys minutus. The sequence goes on along the minus strand of NC_137975.1, from coordinate 65,453,321 downwards.
TTATTTTTGTATACAAGGAAAAATAAGAAAATCGGTAAAATAATTATTTATGCTTAAATGATAGTGTGCTTCTCACAGTCAGAAATAAAGCCAGTGAGGCATATTTTAAAGATTTTAGTCCCTCTGTTAATGTTTTGGAGTATAACATTTTCACATCACTTGTGGATACCACTAGACAACCGACAGAAACAATAGGACTGATGAGTTCTTACTATATATACATCACATATTGGCACCTTTTCTCACCTCTGTGCCAGAACTCCTTGAAGAAACAATTTAAGAGAGGACAGTCTGACCTTGGCTCCTGGTTTCACTGGGTATAGTCCATAAGGGCAGGAAGTAGATGGGGTGCCTCCATCCATTTCAGCAGGAGCTTCTGTCGTGGCTGTTCATTGCCAGGCAGATCAGGAAGCATCAAAGACCAGCCCCCTACCCCTGCCAGCCAGGAATCATGTCCCAGAGGTTCCACGGCCTCCCTAAATAGCACCACTGGCTGGGGACCAAGCATTCAAAACAGGAGCCTGTGTGTAAAAGTAGCTTTTATTCTCCTGAAATAACTGATGTCTCGGTGGAGGTCTGCTAACCTAGGCTTTGCTTCTGGAAGCGCTTAATCTTCACACAATCTTATCTAGGCTTAGAATGTTTTCAGCCTCTGAGACTTATTACTGAATAAGCTCACCCTTTCTTGTTCTTTCTGAACTCTGGCTGGCTGGCCCAACTCAGCTGTTCTAGCTCAAACTCCTCTCCCAGCTGACTGATTCAATGTGTCTTTTCCCTCCACTCTGAATAGGTATTCTGTACCGGCCCCCCCCAATACTATCTCTCTCATGTAACTTCCCTTTCCTGTCTTTTTGAGAGAGGTGGACTTATTCTATTTCTGCAAATATTTCTCTGATTCATCACGTTTTCTGTCACTCAATTAGATACCACTTTCAAACACGAGTGCTTCGTTTTGGAAAAATACGTTTTCGTATTAAGGGCTGAGCCCCCAACCTAACTAGAAACAGGTTCAAATATTCTGCAACACCTGTGAGTGACATTTCACATTCAAACCATAACAGCCTCATTTGGATAAGACATATTATGCTTTAAGAAACGACAGTGTCCCAAGGGGCCAGGGATATGGCTCAGTTAGTAAGAACATTTGTTTGAACAAGCACTAGGACCTGAGATCCCAGCATCCCTATAAAAAATAATAATTGTAAAGTTTTAAGAGAGGCAGATGTGACACATATGGCTGTGTACTGACCTGTAACCCCAGGACTATGCTGGACGGAGGCAGGAGGACCACTGAAGTTTGCTGGTTACCCGCCTGGCTCCAGGTTCAGTGTGAGACTCTGTCTCAAATGTCTAAGTCAGAGTCCTCCTCTGGCCTCTGCACCCACTGTGTTGTGTGACATAAAAGGGCAAAGGAAAAACACCCTGATCTTGACTTGACCCCAAGACCAAGGCAGAGAAAGAAGCACCCTGACCCAGACTTGATGGTAGCCCCAAACCCAGGACAAGAAACAGAATCCCACCAATTCCTGAGCTTGCCACAGAAATCCAGTAGTCCCTGAACAGGAAACCCCACCAATCCCTGAGCTTCCAAATCAAGCCACATAATTCTTGCAACCCCAGGTGATTCTGGAACGTTCTCCCTACCCCCAAGAAACTGTTTATGAGTCCTGTTTTCTGCTCACATTCCTTCTGCTTCTCTCCCAAGCAGAGGCAGTCACCTTCCTGGTGTGTTCTCTCCCAATAAATACCTTGTGTGAGGTTTGTTGTGCGGTGTGAATACTTTGTGGTATTCCTTAGCTCCAGACCACCAGGCTACCTCTGGGGAGCTTTCGCTGGGGAAACCTTCCCCTGCAGCAACCAGAGCAGAATTGTGACACTTCGGTAGAGGGAGCCTTTCCTTTGAGAGCTGCAACACTTACAGCATGTGCACACACAGACACAGATACCACACCCACGATTCTTAAAAATTACAGAGTACTGGGAAGATTAGTCTACCTACCTTCTCTTCTTGCTCCGTCCCCCGCTACACAGCAGCTGCCAAAATAATCTCCCCAAAACACCAATTTTCTCCTACCACTCCAAAACCCAGCTTTCCGACTTCCCGTTGTCCTGCATGCTTCCGCCGAGTGCTCAGGGCTCTTGATGGCATAGATCCTCCAAAACGTTCCCCCTCAGTTGCATGTCTTCTGCCACCAGCTTCATGTCCGGGACAACTTATCCAAAAAGTCATTCTCAGTCCCCCACAGATGTTTCCCTATCTTCTTAGCCCACTGTCTTACTGTAGTTGTGTCCTGAGAAGCGGTGACAAAGCCAACTGCCACCTCCTGGGGTCAGGGGTCAGGGAGTGATATTGTCCACCACTGTCCTAGTTTCATTTCTGTTATAGTGATTTAAAAAAAATACACGGAACGAAACAAAACAAAACACCTGGCAATTCAGGGGAGAAGGGGTTTATTTCAGCTGATTGTCCCATGTTAAGAGTCCATTATAGCTGGCAGAGAGGTTTAAATGTCTACGTTCTCACACAGTAGGGCTCAGGTAGCTTTTCTTTTATCTTATACACCCCAGAACTACCTGCCAAGGAAATGGTGCCACCCACAGTGGGCCAGGACCTCCCACATCAATGAAACCTGGGAAGAAAAACCCTTACCAGCATGCCACAGGCCAACCTGCCCTAGATGACTCCTCCTTGAGACTCTTCCCCCTTAAGGGTTACAGAGTTTACAAAGTATACAAAGCTTAACAAAGGGAGTCTCCATCTGCCCACAGCAGGCAGTTGACTTAGATGGCTGCCTATAAGGAAGAGTTAAATGGAGAGGCAGCAGAGGACTCCAGATGCTGGCTTTGAGGTACTCCAGACGAGACTGAGTGGAAAATGCCGGAACTTCTTGTTGGAGCGCCTTCCCTCATTTCTGACTTGAGGAGAGTATGCCAAACCTGTCCTCTTCTGTGTGACAGGAAATCCCCTCTGTCCCTACAGCCGTATGCTGCCTTTTACAGATCCAGGTACTTTTATTTAGATCGGACCCCGTGAGGTGGCTGAATGTATTGTTTTCTGTGGCTGTAATAAAACTCCCATGACCATGACAACTTATAGAAGGAAGAGTTCTCTGGGCCTACTTCCGGAGGGGTAGAGTCCAGGATGGGCCTGGAAGCAGGAGCAATGTTTACAGGTCTGAAGGGAACTGGGACAGAAAACCCAGTCGGGTGGCTGCCTCTCCAAGCAGCAGCAGGGAACTGAGCAAAAAGACAGTCTTTAGCCTGTTGTTTTGTGGGCAGGGCTTCCCAGGGTGGCCTGGGACCGGTGGGATTTTTGTGGCCTGACCTTGGGGGCAAACTCAGGGATTGGTGGGACTTTGTGGTCAGACCCTGGGGTAAGCTCAAAGATTGGTGGGATTCTGTGGCCTGATTTTGGGACAAACTCAGAGATTGGTGGGATTCTTTCTCTTGGCTCTGGGCTTGGGTTCAAATCAGGGTCAGAGTGTTTTTCCCTGGCTCTGGATTTGAGGTCAAATCACGGTTAGAGTATCCTCTCCCCCCACCCCTCCCCACACATATCCTGATATCAGTGTGAAGTCAGGGTCAGGGCGTTCTTCTCCCGACCCCTTTACCCTACAAGCAGGAAGCCAGGGATTCTTGAGCTGCGAGCAGAGAGTAGAGAGAGCAAATTACAACTGACAGTTCTCTGTGAATCCTTGGGCTGGACTTGAACATGTGATTTTCCTGACTCAAAGTCCTGAGTTTGGGGATTATAGGTACAGGCCACTAGTTCCAGCTAAAAACCATTCAAACAGTCCTTTCCCCACTAAAGCTAAGTTAAAACTTATTTTATAATTTTTGTCACTAGCTACCTGTGGGGGAAAAAAAAGACAAGACCAAAAGTTCTTTCTGTACTTCATGTAACAGACATTGGCTATAATATAAAATATCAGGAGAGGAGAGAGAAAGAGAGAGAGAGAGAGAGAGAGAGAGAGAGAGAGAGAGAGAGAGAGAGGAGGAAGGGAGGGAGGGAGGGAGGGAGGGAGGGAGGGAGGGAGGGAGAGAGAGAGAGAGAGAGAGAGTTAGTTTATATGTCTTTGAGGCCAGAGATGCTGGGTCTTCATAGAGTTGGAGCTACGGGCAATTGTGAGCTGTCTGACGTGGGTGCTGAGAACCAAGCTAAGGTTCTCTGAAAGAGCAATACACATTGTTAGATCACAAGCCACCTGTTTAGCCCCAGGGCTTAGCATTTGGTTTGGTGCAGGGAATCAAGTTTAAGAAAATATTCGCAGGTCTTGTGGTGGAGGACTGTCATTCCACCACCTCTGAGGGCTGGAGCAGGAGGCTGGCAAGTTCAGGACTGCTGCCTAGGCTACAGTGTCCAAGGCCAGCCTGGGCACCTCAGCAGGACTGTCTCAAAGTAAAAACTAAAACAGGAGCTGGGGTACAGTTCAGTGTAAGGCCCTGGGTTCAGTCCCTACCAAACTCACTATTGGATGCTTTCATCCACCTCCTTGTCCGTGGCATGTAAAAACAGGATATATTGAATATTTGTTGGAAAAATCACAATAAAAACCTCAAGTCTGCTGTGAAACTGTCTCCTAGAAAGGACAACGAAGTTACAGCCATGATATCTCAACAATAAGGCGGCCTAATCAAGACCTGAACAATGGGAACACCAACGTGGAAGGGGGAAATCTCGCAGGGTCCCACCCCTAGATAAAGAACTAAAGACAATTAAAGAATACTGAGATTGGGAAAAATAGTCTCCCCAGGGATGAGTTCACTAATCGATTGTCCAAAATCAAGGTGTGATCCCTGAAATCACATTCATTCAAGCAACACTCAAAGGTCATATTCGTGTATTTGTGTGTGACTGTAATAACTGAACACGTGAATTTAAAGGAAGCAAAGGACTTGTTTTAGGGAGGAGAGGGAAGGGAAAATTATGCAATTATATTTTAATTTTTAAAAATAAAGTAAAAAAAAAACTGCTCTCAGTAGGCTACATCATAAGGGAAATATGTACTGCAGGACAGCCACCTACTAGTGTGACAGAACATTACCTCTCTCTGTCTTCCTTGTTCTCCTTCCCTCCCGCTCCCTTCAGCTTCTCTCTCTGCCTTTTTTTTTTTTTTTTTTTTTTTTGCCTTTCTTGTGCTTCCATGCCTGAGCCAAAGTCAGCTGGTCAAAGTCAGAACAGGACAAATGGAGGTCAACTAAACATCTCCAAAGCAAGAACACTGGGCATAGCATGTGCCTGTAATCTCTGAGGTGGAGGCAGGAGGATTAAAAACTCAGTCATCCTCAACTACATAGGAAATAGACCAGCCTGGGCTACGTGAGGAGCTTTCTCAATATATAAGCAAATTAAAAAAAAAAAAAAAAAAAAAAAAAAAAAAAAAAAAAAAAAAACACCCAGACAACAACAACAAACAAACAGACAGAGCTGGAGAGATGGCTCAGTGGGTAGGAACCCTTGCTGAGAGAACAAACGGTCACGAATTCAAACCTCCAGCACTCCCGTAGAAGCTGGTCATGACCACAAGTGCTGTGAAAACAGAGAGACCCTGGAGCTTGCTGGCCGGCCAGCCTAAACAGAGCGATGACCTTCAATTCCAGAGAGATACTCCGTCTTAGGGAAGGAAGAAAGGAAGAAGGGAAGAATGTGAGGAGGGAAAGAGGGAAGAAGGGAGGGATCAATGGAGCACCACACTGAAAATAGTAGATCCTATGTTTTGCTAAACTTTAGTGATCACAAAACACGTAGGAGAGACAGAGGATGATAACAGCAGCTACAGTTTATAAGAAAGGGAGCTCTCTTCCACAGGTCCCGAGTTCAGTTCCCAGCAACCACATGGTGGCTCACGACCATCTGTAATGGGATCCGATGCCCTCTTCTGGTATGAAGACAGCTACCGTGTACTCATATACGTAAAGAAACGGAGCCAAAGAATCACACCAAAATATCGGATCTTCCCTTTGAAAAACAAACAAAAGAAAATGACTTCGGGCTGGGTGTTTTTAATCCCAGGATTTGGGAGTAGGAAGATCTTTGAGTTTGAGGCCAGCCACATCTATAGAGCAAGTCCCCAAACAGTCAGGGCTACACGGAGAAACCCTGTCCCAAAAATCCCAAAAGAGAAAAATTTCACCTTAGACTGGACAGATATTTCAGTACTTAAGAGCACTGGCTGCTCTTCTGAAAGACTGGGTTTGAGCACCTACAACTGTAACTCAAATACCAAGGGAATCAGAAGCCCTTTTTTCTGGCCTCTGAAGGTACTACATACATGTTGCATACAAACACGCAGGCAGGCAAACACATCTCCACACATAAAAACATAAAGTGTAAAAAGGAAGAATTAATCTTAGTCAGATGTGGAAGGTTAACTATAATCCCAGCACTCATGGGACAGAAACTTTTGAGAGGATTTGGGTTTGAGGCTAGCCTGGTCTACAGAGTGAAACTGTCTCAAAGAAGAAGGAGGAGATGATGATGATGATGATGATGATGATGATGATGATGATGATGATGATGATGTTAATAATGGGAGAAGGAAGAAGGAGAAATAGTACAAAGAAGGGGGAGGGGAGAGAGAGAGGTGGGGGGTGGGGGGGTGAAGCTCAGCAGGTAAGGAAAGGTACTAGTCTCCCAGCCTGATGACCTGAGTTTGATCCCCATGACCCACAGCAGGAGAGTACCTCCTGACCTCCACATTTGCTTCCAGGGCACATACTCATCCATGTATACACACATAAAAAGAAAGACATTGTAGATTTCCAGAATCATCTCCTATCTATCGAAGGAAACTGACTTTCATTTTCCTTTTGAAAAACAAACCACTGGACCGTGTGCTAACAAGGCAGCCCAACTTGATAAGCGGTTTCTAACAACCGAACCTCAGAGATGAATTCCATCTCCATATGAAGTATAGAAGGAACCACAGATCCAACCTCAAACTAGACGCTGAGAAAATACCCTTCCTCAAATAATTTCCCTCCTCTCTGAAGACCCAAGTTTTCCACGGCATCTTATGGAGAACACAAACCAACCCCGTGAGCCTCTGAACCACAAAGCAGCCCCAGGAGCCACGGCAAAGACATATAGACATCTGCTGTCTCCCTGAAATTTTCAGTTTTTAATCTGAATTGAGTCATTTGTTAATGAAATTACCCAGTAAATACTGAAATACTCTTTTCTTTTCTTTCTCTTCCTCCTCCTCTTCTTTAATGTAGCATCATACCATAAAGTTCTTGGTCTCAAACCCCATACTATTCCCCTGCTTCGGTCTTTTGTGTGCTGGGGTTACAACAGATGTCTGGCTGAGGCTTTTACGTGCCAGACACTGTACTACTGACCTACATCCCGGCTGTCGTCCCCTACAAACTTTTTTTTATAGTTCTAAGCTCATGTCCAAGGGCAGATACAGATTGTGTGCTTCCTTTCAGAGTTTCCCGTTACATTTAACTTGTCTGTAACCTTTGTATATGGCAGATAGGGAAAACACAGCCGCTAGAGCTAGAGAGGCGGCTTAGCATTAGGAGTGCTCTCGCTTTTGCAAAGGACCCAAGTTCAGTCCCTAGCCAGATCACGACCCCCAGCAACTACAGCCTTAGGAGAGCTACTACCCTCCTCTAGACTCTGTAGGCACTTTACTCATGTGTACACACCCCATCCCCCCATGTGATTTAAAAATAGAAATAACCTAAACTTTTAAATAAAAGGTAGCCATTTTAAAAGATCAGATTCTCTGCTCTTAATTAGAATAAAATCACATTTAAACAAAATCTTAATTTGTTTAAGGGCCAATGGGTTCTGCATTTCTAACAGAACCCTTACACTGGTGTGGGGGGGTGTTTTTTCCTTCGGAGGAGTGAACCAGAGACCTCCCGACTGCCTTTTCTTCCCGCTCCTTTGTGTAATGCTCAACCAGGAGGTCAGGCAGTAACTAATGCCAAAGAAACATCAAAATAGAAAGTGCTAGCGTGTGCGGTCATGCCGCCGTTCAGGCTGCCTGAAGATTAGGAAACTGTTCAAACATCAAATTGCTGGCAGGCGTCTCAGCCCGGGCCTGTGCAAAGAGCACGCTGGGAGCGCTTTGGTGTCCCAGCTGAGGGCGAGATTAGGAACCGGGAGAGCCACCCGCGCGCGTGTGGCAGCCAGTGGAAGGCTAACTGAAAGGCCCTCCCAGCTGCGATCGCGTGGGGCCAGCGGTCTATGCCCTAGGTTCAGGCTGCACAAGTGCTCCGGGGGCCCCGCGGGGTCCTCTCGTGCCCAACCTCAGCCCACGGGATCCTCTCCAAAGTTCTGGAGAGACGCTCGCGCTGGGAAGGGCTTTTGCTAATTGCAGGAAGTGAGCGCGAGGAGGAAGAGAGCAGAGATCAAGAGGAGGAAGAAAGGGAGGAGGGGCAGAGAAAGTCGCGCACTGGCAGGAGGTTGGGTCCCAGCTATCCTGCTGTTCTCAGGTGTCCTAGAGACTGCACACCCCTGCTCGGACACTCATCCGTCCTCTCCCGGTCTTCATGGCTTCCCCGGACGACCCTCTGCGCTCAGGTACAGTGACAAGGCGTTGCGCCCTCACTTAGGGTGTGACCACCTGCTGGACTTGTGAGACCGAACTCCAGTCACCTCCTGAGAGCATTTTTGGACACCAGGGTTCTTGCCAGATGTGTGGCGGGCTGTATGGGGACAGTTGTGGCACGCGTTCTGCCTCTCCCAATCCCACCCCTGTGCTTGCCCCTCTGTGAGCAGCGGCTGATTGCTCGCTTCCTACACATTGCAAGGTGTGCGTGGCCGCCCTCTCCCCACGCGGCGGCCCGGCCGAGCGCTTTTGTTCTGGGCCACGCGGGTACGGGTTGAAACGGGTCAGCCAACCTTTGGTACAAAAGGACCTAGGAGCGAGGGTTCTGCACCCCCTTCCTTCCAGGCTCCCCCTTGCTTTTCACCCACATATTTTCTTGTTCCTGTTCTCCCTCCTGGCTTCACTTTGCTGAGATGCTTTTGCTTCTGTACAAGTCTTCGCCTCTCTGAGCTGTTTTATAAACTATTATACTGTCCACCGAGCCACGAGGCAGAGCCCACCTGCGCAATCCCTACCTGTGGAGGGGCTCTGGTCCCGGTAGCACATTAAAAAAAAATGTGCTTTGATATCTGAAGCCAGCATCTAGATTTTTCTATCGCTTCTCCCTGCATTTAAGGAAAATCTCTTGAAACGTCAACTTCCAGGGATTTCCTCTGACCTCCGGTAGCCTAGTTACAAATTCCACCGGTGTTTGTGGATGGATGGACGATGTATCCCCTCTGAGTACACTAGTTTTCTCTGGTTTGGGTGAGGTTGGACGCTCTGGTGAGAACCACACAGAACCAGACCAGACTCCTGGGATCGATGTGATTGCTTGTGTTTCATATTTCATTTCTGGAGTTCAAGGGCTCAGTTCTGATTATTGGCTTGGCCTGATGGAGAACATACCATGTCTGGCGGTGGCTAGAAGATTAAGCCCAATGGCCCTTTTGAGTTGGCATCCTGAAGTGCTGGTTTGGGGAGGGGGCTGTTTACTAGTGACATCAGACATCAAAGAGAACGAAATTGTTCCAATGTAGCAGAGATTCACAGGCTACCAGTTGAAAGGAATTGGCTGTCCCTCCCATTGTCTGCAAGAACAGAAGGGGGATTAAGGGACTGATTCTCTCATCCAGTGCCTGCTACTCTATAACACTTTTCTTGTATTGAGAACTGTATTAAAAATATGTCAATGTTTGGGGCTGATTTTAGTCACAGTGGTCTCAGGCTTAGTAAGTGATGCCGGTGAGGGGACTTAAGGGATGGAGAAAGGGATAACAGTTGCCTGAGCTGCGTCCCAACACATCAGAGAAAGTGGAGGGTGGGGGTGGAAACCAGTTCAGCAGTAACACCAGCATAAAAAGCCTCGGGGAGGACTGAAGAGATGGCTCAGTCAAGTGAGCATGAGGCCTTCCGCTCTGATCTCCAGTATCCAGATTTAAAGTCGGGCATGGTGGCACCCCTCTGGAACCCCAGTGCGCAGAGGGCCTTTCGAGCAGACAGATCCCTGGAGCTCCGAGCTCACAGGCCGGCCAGCCAAAGCAAGCTCATGTGTTGCAGGTTCAGTGGGAGCCACTGTTTTGAAGAAAAATGTGGACAGAAGTTGGGGAAATGGCTCAGTGGGCAGAGAACCCAGGCTCTAATCTGAGTTTAGATTCTCAGCATCTACATCAAAACCTAGCTATGGTACCCAGCCTGCAACACGAGGGCTGTGAAGGGTCTGGTGGAGAGATCCCTGGGGCTTGCTAGCCGCCAGCTTAGCTCCAGGTTCAGTGAGAGGCCCTGTCTCAAGCAGGCAGAAAATGGTAAAGCTTGACACTCTGTCCTCCATGCATACACATGCACACACAGTAATTGAGGAAGACACCCAAAGTTGATTTCCAGTCTGCACACGCGTGTGCATGAGCACCTGCACATGTGTGCACTGTACCCACATGATCATGTGCACATACCCACCCCCGACACGCACGCACACACAAAGGCAGGTAAATATATGAACTTGGGAGACAGTTTCAGCACTATAGGACTAGAATTGCAGCTATGGTCTTAATTAGCTCCGCCCATCTAGAACGAATGCCCACAACTTGCAGGATAAGGAGCATCGAATCAAATCTCTATGTGTGAACTGACGTGGGCAGAGGGATGTGAACAGAGGCAAGCTCTCTCTCAGCTCACCAAGTAGAACCCCACCCTCTGGGTGAACTCTAGGACGAAGTGGAATGGGGTTCCCCACAAATAAGGAGGCCTCCTTTAAGGGATTCCTTCAGCAGAGGATGGTGAAGAACATAATTCAGACCTGGGAGATGCTAAGACTATCCTTTACTGTTCTGGGAATCTGTCAATCAAAGAGGCTCCTTCATGTAATACATGTCTTGACACGTGTGCCCTTCCATTTCCATGTCCTACCTGGCTCTTCCATGGCCGAAGTGCTAACACAGCTGGTGCTAATGAGTTCAAAGGACTGACTGAAAACTTCACCTCTCCACCTCAGACCACACTCTTTCTCCTGGCTTTCTACACCCGCCTCCCAACTGGGGTTTCCACACTGATGCATGCTTCCTGTCTATGGTCCGAGTGAACTCTTCATGAGTCATATTCTGTCACCCTGCGTAGACTGTCTTCTGGACAAATTCTCAGGCCGCCCATCCTAACACATCCTTACCCATCCTTTCAATGCCCTTTGTCACTGGCTTTAGGGAAGACAGCCACACTGCTTCCTTTCTTTCCTTTGAAAGGCTCTGTTATATACTTCCAAGTCTCTGATCCCTGGGAAGATTTGTTTTCACTGCCTGGGAAGCTCGCTGCTTCCTTGGCTACCTGATACCTCCCGTTTCTCCAGACTTCAAGGATGACCAGGACTCAGCCCAAGACCACTCTCAGCTCTCTGGAACCTTCCTTTCACTGTTTCGAGATTCTGTTTAGCCAGGGTCACTCTCTCCATTGGAAAGTAAGTTCCACCCAGAACCCAAGTCCATCTGGCCTGTAGCTCTTCCCTGGCTCATACCACACTACTGAGCACACACAAAGCCCCGTGTAAACACATTTCACTCGAGTGGAGATATGAACGGATCAATGAAGAAACAGAATTAAAGGCAACTGCTGCTTCAAACCACGGGTGGAAAAAAAAAAGGTCTTTCCATATTTGTTCCTGAGGAATGTATTCACCGGGTGAAACTAAGTTTACCTTGCAAAGTGAAAAAATAAACCCCAAAACAACAACAACAAAAGAACATCCTGTTTCTTCATACACATGGTTGAGAGGTACAGCTCATTGGTAGACTGCACTTGTTTGGTGTGTATGCGGCCCTAGGTACAATTCTTAATCTGTCTCTGTATCTCTCTCAAAGATTCACACACACACACACAGAGAGAGAGAGAGAGGGGGGGGGGAGAAAGGGAGAGAGGGGGGGAGACAGGGAGAGAGATTATTATGTTGTATTGTGAAGTTAACTAATTTTTAAAAGATTTATTGATTTTATTTTATGTGTATGAATGTTTCTCCTGTCTGAATCTATGTACCTGTTTATGATCATAAACTGTCAGATTTCTAAGAACTGGAATTATAATTGTGAGCCACCGTGTGGATGCAGGGAACTGAACCTGGGTCCTCTGCAAAAGCAACCAGTACTCTTAACCACTAAGCCATCTTCCCAGAGCATGAAGCTGATTTTTAAAATTATTTTATGTGTATGCACATGTGCATTCCATATATGGGCGCCACTTGTGTGCTTGGTACACTCAGAAGCCAGAAGATGGCAACGGATCCTCTGGAGCCAGATGATTGTGAGCTGATATGAGTGCTGGGAATTGAACCCAGGTCCTTTGGAAGAGAAGCTGGTGCTCTTAACCAATGGGCTATTTCTCCAGTCCCTATGATGTAGATTAAAAAAACAAAAACAAAAAAGAAAAAAACCCAACCAACCAAACAACAACACAAAGCCAACCTGCATATTGAGGGGTTTCACAAGATGTTTGAGATCCCAGGGAAGGAAGGTGGTACTGATGGTAAGGGGCTAGCTGTCAATCTCAACCTCCATCACTGATCGCCACTGCCTGTCAAATGTGGCTAGAATCTGGCTGTTCATGTTATATGGAAATTAAGGCAGAAAAAGGAAGGCTCAGCTGAGGAGGTGGGACACCTTGTCGCCTAAGCATCAGGGTAGCTGAGTACAGTCGTGTGGCTTTCCTTTTGTTCAAGGTCCCACATTCCCTGTATTATATTCTGTGGAGCTCTGGTCCTAGCCATGAGTTGGAGGTGTCTCACCCGTCCTCAGCCCTTCTTCATATTCCCTATATGTATGCAAGAGTTCTGGCTAATCCAGGGTGAGCCACTTCCAGAATCAGCCATGTGTGCAAACCTGTTCCAGTCTGCTACTCTCTCCAGCACCACCACAAGAAGCAAGCGTGTAGTGGGTGGGCATCTGTGATTTTCCTCTCTCCCACTCTGTGGGGTTTCCTAACCTGTTCCTCGTTTTATTTTCCTTCTGTTACAGTCCTGGTGGAGGCGGGGAGGTATACCAGAAATGGGAGTTGTGGCCTTGCACATGCTGGGCAAGTGGTTTATCTCTGAGCTACATCCCCAACCTTCAGTTTACATTTTGTGAGGCAGGGACTCTCTACGTTGCACACTGGTCTTGAATTCAGAAGGACAACCCTGCGTTACTAGGGCCTGCTTCTTTTATTTACAATGCTTCCTGACTTTTCATATACTCCCCCACTTCTGAACCCCCCCCCCATGTCACTGGGCCAGTAGGGAAGGCCATTCTCTAAGGACTCATAGGAACACACTGGCTTGACGTAGGCCCTTCCTCAGTTCTGTCTGCCACATGACAGAACTGTCAGCACCCTTCTGTGGCTTTGAGGGTGTCTGTGATCCTGAATCTATACAAGCAGGAATGGAAACAGCTGTGGGTAAGAGAAAGCTTTGGGGGGAAAGTAAAAAAAAAAAAAAAAAAAAAAACCCTTGCCTCTGAAATCCCAAGTTCAAAGAGTCACCTTCCATTTGGCACTAAACCGCACAAAGGGCCCCACTCTTGCCTGGGGAACTGGGAGCTGAACGTGATTCCTGCTTGTTTTCTCCAAACAGAAATCTTGGGGGATATTTAAAGTTCCTGAGACCAGAATGTGCTAGGTAAAGGGGGATGTCACTTTGTTCTTGTTTTGGACACTGCAGCTGGTTCCTCCTGTAGAGGCTCCGGGGTGCTGAGCGCCCCACCTCCAGATGACTCTGAAGGTGAGGTTGGATCCCCGAGTTGAGGAAGAATAGAAGAGATTTTGGATTTAGACTTGATGTTGCAATGATTACGTCTTTGGGGGAGATAAAGAAGGGGTAGGATCGGAATGGGGTGTAGAATGTGGACCGAACTGTGATCCTTGAAAAGTCGGAATTAATGAAATGTCGAAGTTCTAATCCCGTCACGTCAGAAGGTGATACGGTGACGTCAGCACCAGTACCTCAGAACACAACCTTTTTTTGAGAACAGAGGTTTTTACCAAGTCATAAGAGCAGATCACTTGCCAGTATGGAGAAGTCTTTATACAAAGCAGATATGGGGGAGTGAGATGGCTCTGGGGATAAAGGCTGCACAAGCCTGGTGACCTGAGTTTAATCCCCTAAACCCACATAAAGATGGAAGGAGAGAACCCACTCCACAAAGTTGTCCTCCGAGCTCCACGTATGCATGATGACATGTGTGTGCTCACACAATAAGCAAATAAATATTAAAACTGAAAGGCTTTATTGAAAATTGATAAGACAAGTCTGGGCATGATGACATCTCCAGCTGAGTGTATCCAGTAAACTAGGTCTAAGTCACGTCTAAAGGCTGGTGAAAAACAAGCAAACAAACAAACAAACAACCCAGCTAACCTGGAAGTCTTAGAGTCAAAGCCTGCCTCTCCTATGTATCCATGAATCTGAGCACACACAGTGGAAAGCGCACACTGTGGAGAAGAGGGTTCTTACACCTTTCTCAGGATGGCTTGCAAGGCTTAGCTGAGGTTCGGTCACGCAAGCCACTTATGTGACCATGAAAGGTTGGGGTCCTTTCCTCGGTAAACAAGGCTTCATTGGACACCAGCAGGTGCCCAATTCTTTCATCCAGCTCAATTCTGATACTACAAAGAGGCATTAGAAGATTGCACAGTTTGAGGGCTTGTCCCCAAGACTGCACCTCCCCTAAGATCCCTTGCCCCATATTGGTGAGTTTGTGCTTCTGACAATACTATGATCGGCTTAGGGAGAAAATGTTCACTAACTGAGGATGGAATCCATTGCTTTATCACAGAGCAATTCGTCCCTTCCACCCTTTGATTCTACAAAGGAGACAGATAAAGAGACAGTCAAAGTGGGCCGTATGGGGAAGAAGGGGTATGAAGCTTCCCAGCCTTCTCTGGGTGTCACCATCCAGGTGTCTGTATGCTTAACTGGCCAGAGCTCCTTGAACATAGTATTTTTTTTTTGTTTTGCTTTTGCTTTTTTGTTTATATTTGAGATGGCATCTCTTGTAGCTCAGGTTGTCTTCCAGCTCTGACCTTGAGGATGACTTTGAGCTCCTGATCTTCCTGCTTCCACCTCCAGAGTGCAGTGATTATAGGCACTCATGACTATACTGGGTTTATGTAGCTAGAAATCGAACCCTGGGCTTTGCGGATGCTAGGCGAGAAGTCTACCAACTAATCCCCAACTCCCCCCACCAGCCAAACACTTCATTTTGAGTTTATGGACAGATTTCATTATAAGAGCTTGATTGGAGCCTACGCAACCCTGTATGTTAAAAATATGAGCTGACCAAGAGGCTGTTGTAATGCGGATAACTTTGGTACTTAGGAAGATACCAGTCGAGACCCTTCCTCAGCCCCTCCCCCCGGAAGGGACCCTTCTCAAACACAAGATCAGATGAAGTAGGCTCCGAGAGTTTTTGATGTCCAGCTCCCAGATAGATGGCCTGCCTTGGGAAGGGGCATTCGAGCAGGATGTGAGGGGAGAAAAGAACACATGTGTGCCAGGATGTCACAGAGACTGTACAGGTAGTGTGGTGCAGACTGGTCATGAGGGAAGGAGGATTTCCAACTATTTCTTCAGGCTGCAGAACTGGGCACTTGTAGCTTGAAGACGCCTCTCATTGTGGGGCTTCCATAGTCACTGCCAGAGACTGTTCTTTTGTTGTTGCTCTTTGTTGAGATAAAATCAGTTATGTATAGCCCAGGGTGGTCTGTAAGCTCACTCTGTAGCCCAAGTTGGCTTTGAACTCATGAGTCTCCTGCCTCCGTTTTTGGGCTGCAGGGATTCAATCTAAATAAACCCATTCAATGAAAATACAACTCAGTAATTAGGAACACAAGCTGCGCGTCTATGCGTGTCTCTATTGGGCAGATTTACCACTACACTCTCTATTCCCCTCCTAGATCCCTAATAATTTGCCGTTTTTCCAGGCCTCCTGTTCCTGTTCCTTTCTCTCCTTCTCCTCCCTTGACTCCTCCTCTTCCGTTTTACTCACTGACTCTTCCTCTTCCGTTTTACTCTCTGACTCCTCCTCTTCCGTTTTACTCCCTGACTCCTCCTCTTCCGTTTCCTCCCCTTCCTCCCCCACCTCCTGTCCTTGTCCAGTCATGTACTGACTTAAAATAAATCTACATATATGCTCCAGGGATTCTGAAAGGTGGTGTGGACTGCTCATTCCCCTCTGAATCAGGGTGCTAAGGGTCTGCTGGTACCCTGCCAGGAACCCCCATGCGTGGGTTTACCAGGTAGAACTCTCTAGAAGGTACTTCTGAGGAAGGAACACCAGCTACTGCATCAGGCTGCTGGCTGATGGGTAAGCTGATCTTGTTTGGAGTGCTTGAGGCAGCTCTGGGAAGGAAGGCCAAACAGGGGGTGACGGCTGAGGCAGGGGAATGTCCCTATCACCCCAGAAAAGGTGTCCTAGCTAGGCCCTCTTTGGGGCTCACATATCCCTCCCTTTCTGTTTTAGGCCCCTTGGTGCCCCACATCCCATCTGGCAGTGGAGCTTTGCCTGTGGGCTCAACCTGCTGATACCTGGGGTTTGTAAAAACAAACATTTTCAAGCTGTAGTTAAATTATTTGATTTTATACTTAATCATATTGTAAACATTCAACTTCAAGGCCTCCAGGTAAGACTTTTTTTTACAAGACTTTCTACTTCTAGGTCTGTCTCAAATAACCGGGAACAGCCCTCCCCCACACAACCTCCTTGGCACGCAAAACTCTGTGCCTGTGAGAACAAAAGCAGCTGGGCCTGACCTAAAACAGCTGCGGGGAGAAGGCACTGGATCAGAGGTAGCGTGGGGGGCACCACCACAGACCCGGGTCTGTGCACACGTTTGACAGACATATGGAAAAGAGCTTAAGCTACAGCCTAATGTACAGCAAAGGCCAAGTCAGTCATAGCATTTAGAATGAAAATAAGACAAGACACTCAGAGGCCGAAGATGGAGCTCAGCCGGAGAGTGAGTGTCAGGCTCAACGACCCCAAGTTTCATCCGCAGCACCCCCCAAACCAACGACATTCCAACACTGAGAAGGTAGAGACAGGAGGATCAAAGGTTCAGGGTCCTTCTTCCCCATATCAAAAGTTCAAGGCCAGCTTGAAACCTACAGGCTCCAAAAACAATACAAAACAAAAATGACAATAAAAGACCTGAACATGCCTCTTCGTACCAGTTCACAATGTGTCTCTCCTGAGATTTCTGGGAACTTCTTGAGCTTCGGAAAGCAAACCAGCAGAAACCCTGTTAGCCTCCTATTGTAGCCCTCGGTGAGGTTCTGAGGAGCAGAAGGTCAGCTGCCTGGTGCGACCTCCGTGTCTGGCCTGAATAGATCATCGGCCTCTTGGCATTCCAGGAACAGGAGGACCTGGAGGCTTAAAGCCTGTCCAATGGCAACATCACACAGTAGGCCTCATCGGAGGTTAGAGACCCCCGATGGCATACCTCAAGGCTCACCCCAACTCAACGGGAATGCAGGTGAGGCTCCAGGCCTCTGACACACTGGCTGGTGCTCTATTCTGCTAGCAGCCCTGCTTGTTCATGGTTGCTGCAGGTGACATTTCTCCTCATCCCAATTATCACTGCCACCCCCCCATGCCCTTATTTTCTCATACCTTTTTTTAATTTCAGACTATATAGCTCAGACTAGCCTCAAACTTACATCCTCCTGCCTCAGTTCCCAAGTGCTGAAATCAGGCACATACCACCAACCCCAGAAGTTGTTTCTTTTCCTGAAAATGATTTATTTTTAATTATAGGGGAATAACCCTGGTGCAGGTGTTAATGCATGCTTCTTCTATACAAGCAGTCTTCAACTTGTGGGTTACTACCCATTTGAGGGTGTCAATCTTTTTACAGGGGTTGCCTGAGACCATTAGAAAACATAGACATTTACTTATGATTCATAACAGTAGCAAAGTCACAGTTATGAAGTAACAACAAAATTAACTTCATGGTTGGGGGAGTCATTCCAACATGAGGAACTGTATTAAAGGGTGGAAGCATTAGGAAGGTTGAAAAACGGTGTTCAAGACCATTTCGGTCTGTCTCAGAAACAAGCCGTTTCCCCCCATGTGTATGTGGTATATTTATGTGTGTTCACTTTTTTTTTTCATGTGTAGGCATGTAGAGGCCTAAGGTTAATGTTGAGAAATTGTTTTCTATTGTTCTTCCATGTTATTCACCGAGGGAGGGTCTTGACTTTGTTCACTGGGGGAGGGGGGAAGGTCGCCCCCTGTATTCATTGAGGAAAGTCTCTTACTGAACCTTCAGCTTGACAATTCCAGTTAGTCTGGTTAGCTTGCTCTGGGGATCCCCTGTCTCTGCCACCTGCAGGGTTGGACTGGCAGATGTCAGCTATACTGATTGGCTTTTATAGGGGTTCTGGGGACTCAAACTTTGGTCCCCACTCTTTCGTGGCAAATGATTTATCTTCTGAGCTGCCTCCCCAGTCCAAGAAGCTTAATGTTTTAAAATTGGGGTTTTTTTTTTTAAATTTAGATTTGTTTGTGTGTATGAGTGTTTTTAAGACACACACACACACACACACACACACACACATATATATGTTTACCATATGTGTGCATGGTGCCTGCAGAAGACAAAAGAGGGTTCCAGATCCCCTAGAACTGGAGTTGTAAATGGTTATGAGCTTCCAAATGGGCGCTGGGAACCAAACTGCAAGATCCTCAAATGCTCCTCCCTATGGAGCCATCACTGCAGCCCTCCTAAAAGGACATCTTTCTTTAAATAAATAAAAAAATAAATAAATAAAAACAAGTCATGGAGACTAGAAAATAATACCAAATTCAGAATAAAATCTTTAAATAAAGTTTACATCCAATTAAACAGATAGAGTCATTGTTATCTGACGAGATTGTTTGGTAGGTAAGCACTAGGGAGGAGCCTATTTGGTGAGTTCCAGGCTCCTGAGAGAACCCAGCCCCTAAAATAAGGAGGTATTTGATGGTTACAAACAATCCTCAGGTTGTCCCTTGGCCTAAGCACATAGGCCCACACTTGCAGGGATTGGTATGGTGTTTGTACAATCAGTCATTGATTGTACCTCCCAGTATTTGAACATGTTCATCAGTAACTTATGTTTGTTTGTTTGTTTCAAAGTCCTGAGAATTGAGGGTTTTTTTTCCCCATGTTTCTTCTTGCTTTCTTCCCGAGCAGGTCTCTCCTGACCGTACAAATGTTGACTGTACATTTATATTGCCCTGAAAAGGCAGCTCATTAGGATGTGAAATGACAGAAAAGGCATCTGTGCTTTTGTCTCAGTGACAATCCTGTCCCTTTGTATCTTCCCAGATCACATGGCAAAGGAGCCAGTGGAGGACACAGACCCCAGCACTTTATCCTTTGCCATGGTAGGTGGCAAATTTTGACCCTTTATGCCTTGTTAGATCACACTGTGCTCACCAAGCGGAGATCAGAAACTCCAAAGTAAGGTTTTCCAAAGATACACTTCTTACATATGGGATGCTCTGGGGCACCATCATTTCTAGACCAAAACTAAAAAAAACAGTGTGAGATCTCCTGCAGGGGGTGTGATTCAGTGAGAAGAGTGCCTGTCCAACATGCATGGAACCCCAGGCTGTATCCCCATCACTAAACTCAGTAAGGTGCTGCACACAAGCAATTCTAGCACTATGTGGGAGGCAGGGGGATCAGGAGTATACAGTCATCTTCAGGTATATAGCAAGATTGAAGCCAGCCTAGGCTACATGGTACCTTCTCCAAAACAGCAACTAAACCGTGTTAGATCCTTTTCTTGCTTCATGTAAACCATAAGCGACCTTCTTAGATGTTCCTAGGTCTTTGTCTGGTGTCGACTTTTAATACTGTCTATTTTTAGTTAGCCTCCTTTCAACATTGAGAGTATCTAACATGGAGTCCCATGCCAGGATTCAAACCCAGGACAGAGTCCACAGCAGTGAATAATGCCCAGAGCACATGTATGTGGCACGACCATCACAGAAATGGTGAGGAGAAACATGCACTCTAAGAATGCACCAAGACAAAATCTGAGCATAAAGCCGCAGGAAGCTGAGAGGAAGAATAGCACAGCAGAGAAGGGAGGAAGTGTGGTTTAGCGGTTAGAGCCAAGGAAGTTAAGAGGGGGATTATTCTGTTCCGGGTTCCAACCTTAACCTGTCGACTCTGATATCAGCTCAGAAGAAGAACAGTGAGTCCAGCCTGCTGATAAGCCTGAGGCTAAAGACCTGGAAGGTTTAATTTTGCTTCTTGCTGCAATCCTGGGGACAGCACCTGGGGCCTTCTGCATGCAAGGCAGGCACTTTGCCTACGAGCTAGTTTTACCCCAGCCTCTGAAACCCAACACAAAGCTCTCTGCTCACTTTGATCTCAAAACTGACATTTAAAAATAACTCTCTGCTTTTTGTCCGTTTCTGCAGTCAGACAAGTATCCCATTCAAGACACCGGCCTCCCTAAAGGTAAGAACAGTTAATGTAAGGGCTTCTTCTACTCGTGACTGATTGAGTGTCTGGAACAAAGCGTTACTCAAAGTACAGTTTCCGTTACTGAAGATAGGAAAACAGAAATGGACCAATTACTTAAGGCTGAGACTAAGCGACACAATCATCCTCGGAGATGAACTGTCTAATTAAAATGGACCAATCATTTTATACCATTTATACATCTGAACTTCCTATAGTATTATTCCCAGGCACTACACACAGCTGGCCAGGTTTTGTGTCCAGATAACGTAAGTGACTCAGATTTGTTTAAGAAGGAGAGAGGGAGGAGTTGGGTAAGGTGACTCATGCCTGTTACCCTAGCTTTTGGAGGACTGAGAAAGGAGACTGCTAGGAGTTTGAGGCCAGCCTGGGCTACATAATGAGTTCTAGGCCAGCCTGAGCTACAGAGTGAGACTGTTTCCAAAAACCAAAAGGAAAAATGGGGGAGGGGGAGGGGAAGGGGGGATAGAAGAGAGGAGGAGGAAGATGATAATGATGTGGATGGAAAAGACTTGTTAGTTCAGGGGTTTCGAGAGGCTTTTGGAGCCACACATTTATAGGTGCCTCTGGCTCAGCCCTTGGCCTCGTGACTCTGCTTTCTTCAGTGCTGCCTTGTTCTTGGGCAGGACTTCCTGCTGAGGAAAGAAAGAGGACCTCCGGGGCAGCACATCAAGATGGCGGTGGGCAGGGAGCCTCTCCAGAACTATGATGCAGGCAGGCAGTGTGGGTCATATCCCCATCTCAGAACCGATGGTCACCATCAAGAAGATTGGGAAGCAGGGCGGTGGTGGTACACACCTTTAATCCCAGCCTTTAGGAGGTAGAGGGCAGGCTGTGAGTTCAAGGCTGTCATGATCTACAGAGTGAGTTCTGGGACAGTCAGGGCTACATAGAGAAACCCAGCCTCAAAGAAGAAGGAAGAGGAGGAGGATGAGGAGGAGGGGGATGATGGGGATGGTGAGGAAGAGGGGGGACGAGGAGGAGGGGGATGATGGGGATGATGAGGAGGAGGGGGATGAGGAGGAGGGGGATGATGGGGGGATGATGGGGGATGATGAGGAGGGGGATGAGGAGGAGGGGGGATGAGGAGGAGGGGGGATGAGGAGGAGGGGGATGATGGGGGGATGAGGAGTAGGGGGATGATGGGGGGATGATGAGGAGGGGGGATGAGGAGGAGGGGGGATGAGGAGGAGGGGGGATGAGGAGGAGGGGGATGATGGGGGGATGAGGAGGAGGGGGATGAGGAGGAGGGGGATGATGGGGGGATGATGAGGAGGGGGAGGATGAGGATGAGGGGAATAAATATGAGTTAGCCCAAGCTCCAGCTGGGAAAGGCTTGCAGTAGATTTCACTGAAACCCCAATAATGTTCTGTGGCCAGACAAACACCAAGGGATTCAAGTTGGGCTTAAAAGTCACCCCCAAAGTTTCCTTGTGTAATCCACAGCCTCAAATTCAAACATGGTAAAAATCAGAAAGTGGCCTTTTGTGGCCCTGCCCCATGGGGTGATTTCAAAGCCATCATGTGGCTTGTTCTATCAGAACACGGCAGGGCACCTGGCTGCTTGGTCTCTGCAGGGGTGGCCTGTGGAACCCCTGCCCAGGCGGGCTCCCTGATATGTCTCTTGATGTGGGAACAGAGGAGAACTTCCCACCAGGGCCGTCAGTGGATAAGACCAGGTTTCAGCCAAGGCACTGCTCTCTTCCCTCCCTGTCCCTTGGTGTGATCTCATTAACAGGCTAGTCCTTTGCTAAGTGACTGCGGAATGGCTGTGCTTGGCAGCTTTCCAGCCAGCTCCCTCTCCCCAGGTAACCCGCCCTTTGTCTAGAGCTCCAGTTTTCTAGCTTAATTAATTAATTAGCCCAAATAATAATCAACAGTTTAATTCATTATTAAAGTCGGCACACTAAGTCCTTATACTTTAGTCTTTTTCTCCTCCCTTGCTGTCTCACCCCATGGTCCCTCTAGATAAGTGCCCCACCCCCAGATATTCCCACTCAATTTCATATCCCAAGTATTCCATTAACCTCCTCCCTGCATCTCACACACACCTGTGGCACTCAGCCCCTCCATAGAGAGGTAGACAGACAGACAGTCAGTCAGACAGATAGACAGACAGACAGACAGACAGTCAGACAGAGAGAGGTAGGTTGATAGATACATAGCTAAATAATTTTTCCAAAGAGTGGTGTCATATGCTTGTGTCCACGTGCCGAGGAAGTGAGGCAGGCATATCTTTTTTTGTCTTGCTGGTCAGTAGCCTAGTCCATCCAGCACATTCGAACGCATGCACACACACACACACACACACACACACACACACACACACAGACACACACATGTGCACAGACACATACTTTGAAAAGAGAATTCAACAAAGGAAATCCAGGTTCTGGAGCATGTTTTAAGCATTGAGCACCAGACATTGATCAAGGGAGGGCTGACCGAAACCCCACAGACACCGGTTTAAGGACTGTCATGCAGAATCGCCTGGAGGGTACACTTGGATACGTGTTATAAAGATCTTTTCTTCTTTGCCCTTGAATGTGATTTCCTGTTTTGAAAGGAAAAGATCACTGCTTAGCAACCTGATCCTACACTTGAAATATGGTCAGGTTTCTCCTAGAATCTGAGCTTTATACAACTTTAATTCGAGCCCTCGAGCCTTTACAGGAACCGTGACTTTGAAAGCACACAACAGACCTCCCCTTTGTCCTTTGTCACAGGAGATAATATAAAGTGCATAAGTTTTAAATCTCCAAATAAGTGCATCTTTCTGTAGGTAAAATGAATCTTGGCTAGAAGTTTTAAAGTTTCAGCTCGATAATAAGGCAATTTAATGTCTGCTAGTGTTTTCCTTTATTGTCACGAATGAGGACAATACCACCATTAGAGGTTTCTGATAGTTTTCTCATGGAATTCTTTTTTTTTTTTTTATTTATTTAAGGGAGGGGAGTGTAGGAGGAAAGTCTGGGGGGGGCAGTAAGGATGAAGTATAATGAAGCTGTGTAGAACAAAGCATGGTGATGCTTATGCAGGAAAATGTGCCACTCTGGCGTCTGCTACTGTGTATGCTGTGTTAACTAAAAGAGTTAAAGGGGTTGGGGAGGAGGTTCCCGTGCAAAGTGCCTGAAGCACAAGTGTGAAGGCCAGAGTTCAGATCCCCGGCACTCATAAAAGATGGGTAGGGATTTGAACTTGCAAACCTAATACCAGCAGGTAGAGTGAAGAGGGTCCCCAGAGCTTGATGGCCAGCCAGCCTCACTGAAACACTGAGTTCTAGATCCATGAGAGACCCTGCCTCAGAAGCACTAAAGCAGAAAAAAAGGCAGACACCTCACGTTGACCTTGGGCTTCCACAGATTAAAAAACAAAAAAAAAAAAACAAAAAAAAAACAACAAAAAAAAAAAGACCAACTTTTTTTAGAAAGTTATTTTTAGGAATATAAAATCCATATGAAATAAGAGACTAATTTGTGGACCTCAAAATAATCTAAACTGCAATCTAATTATATTAAGTATCAGTTAGGATTCTGGCATTCCGGTAAATTGGGGGTGTCTAGTTTACTTAATACTGGAGTCATGGGTAATTAGCTTTAACAATTTCCCTATGGTTGAAAAAGGCCTCAAAACTCATTTTCTTAAGTAGGTTAGGCGAGCTTCCTAGCATCTGTTACCCTGTCACAAGAGGCCTACGTTATTCCTGAGGGGCTTAGAGCTGTTCTTTAATGCAGGCCAAGCTCGAGTGCTTTTGAATGCTGTGGTTTTGCTGCAAGTCATGTGGAAATCTAGGGCATTTCAGCGATCAGCATATGATTTATCACACCTGCTTTCTCATCAGGGACAAAGGCATAGCTCCCTCCAGAATCAGTCCCTCACCCCACGGTTTCTGTGGTACATTCTGCTGGGTCTCTTCTCCGGCAGCTCTGCCTGACTTACAGGAGATGGAGACTGGATTAGCTGCTTTTATTGTTGCCGAGACAAAATCCCTGACAAAATAAAGGAGGCTTTATTTTGCTTAAGGTTTCGGGATCCAGTTATTCACCACAGTAGAGAAGGCACAGCACAGGGGCGTGGCCCAGCACAGGGCGTGGCACAGCTGGTCTCATTGCATCTGCAGTCAGGAAGCAGAGAGAGAAAATGTCTGGCACTTAGCCCGATTCTCTTCCGGTCTCTATCCAGAACAACAGCCCATGGGGTGGTTCTGCCGACTTTCAGGGTCCTTCTTCCCTCCTCAGACCTTTCCAGACAAATTCTCATGAACACTCAGGGGTGTTTCCACGAGATTACAATTCAGTCAAGCCAACAAAGAAGCTGTTCAGCTACATTACAGGGACTTACTACAGTTTTTATCAGGAACCTCCTGACTTCTCACAGAAACTGCTAACTTGAACATCCTAAAGAGAGATCTTCCTGTCACATTTGCAAATGTGTTTGGGAAAAAATGGTTTTGATTTTCTTTTTTTAACGAGTGTTCTGAGCAGAAGACAACTGCACAGAAACAAGAGCTCATGTAAATCAAGGAAACTTTGGGGTGGACTGGTGTTACAGGCCTGCATACAAGTTACTTAGAAGGCTGAAGCGGGAGGATGGGGGCGTTCAGGGCCTGCCTAGGTTATAGAATGAGGTCAAAGCTATTGTGGGCAACTTAGTAAGATGCCATCACAAAACAGAGTAAACAAAGGAGCCTAGAGACAAGCAGTGGTCGAGCATTTTGCTAAGTATGTATGAGGACCTTAGTTCAATCCCAGCCCACCCCAAATAAACAAAAACCTGATAAATTTCTTTGAAGTGCCTCTCTCTTACTGTTTAAAAGATGTCATAGTAAATTTAAGATTCAGGGGCTGATGCCTCAGTGATTAAGAATGCTTGCTGCTCTTCCAGAGGACCTGAGTTTGTTTCCCAGCATGCACATCAGGTGGCTAATAACTGTCTGTAACTTCAGTTCCAGGCGATTTGACAACCCCTTCTACATTTATACAGAGTGTCACACACACACACACACACACACACACACACACACTCACAAATTAAATAAATGTTTTTTAAAAATTTAAAACACAAAGAAAAGTGAGGTAGATTGATTTTTTTTTAATGAATCTGAACATACATGCGTTCTAGAGAAGTACTTTAATGCTAAGATTACATCCCTAGCCCAAGGAATTTGTACTTTACTGAAGCTCCCAGCATACACACGTCATTAATTTATTATTGTGATGCTGGTGACCCTTGTGCATGCTAAGCAAACACTCTGCTGCTGAGCCACTTCTCCCCAGTCTCTGGAATGTTCACTTTACAACCTCAGCATCACTGGCACGTAGCTGCTGTAAGGAACACTCAAATTAAACAAGCCCTTGATGGTCCTTCCTCCAGGGACTAGTCATGGATCTTCTCAGGTCTGGCCTTCATCCAGAACTCTTGTTTGTAGCCTGGGTGGGGCCATCCAATTCCCTGAGGATAGAATTTGCTCATTGGGTATGAGAGGCAGCCGTGCTGAGCCAAGGGCAGGTGCACAGTCTGGGAGAGCATTGGTACCCAATGCTCCGCCTCTTTGCTTTTTTTGGATCAGCGGAGGGTCCTCAGCCTGCCTCATCTGCCCACTTCAATGCCCTTAGAGGTCAAGGGAAAGATAGACTGTGGTGAGGGAAACAGCCATGAAGGGACAGGTAGGTCCTTCACTGAATCACATTGACCAAGGTGCCAAATGGGGTTCTCCCTGACTCGAGAACCCCTTCCCTTCTGTAAGCTTCGTAAGAGCTGAACCCCATCTGTGACACTGCTGTATCCTCACAGATCACATTTAGAACAGACCCATGTACAGATGGCTCATGTGGCCAACAGGCACTTGACAAACCAGAGGATCCCATTAGTCTGTAGAACCCAAACAGCAACCAGCCAGGGTACTATGCTCTGACTCCTATAACAAGGGGGTATCCAGAGACTAACCTGATAGATCTCCTTTCTAGTCACTCAATAATAGTTTTCATCCCTGAGAAAGAGGTAGGCTCATTGCCCCACATAAACTAAGTTCAAGTCCAACCCAAGCAGCCACTACCAGTGAAGTTAGTTAAGCCAAGAAAGGATAATTCTCAGCAAATGTCCTTGGTCGTGGCCTGGTATATTCTATTGATCAGAAAGTACTTTTGATTGCCTTCTCTGTACCTGGTGATAAAGATGGGTTACTACCTTAAGTTGATGGGGCTGTCCAAACACATGGTACCTGGCTGGACAGATGGAATGGGGTGTATTAAGGAGTCCCAGCCTGGGGAACAAGGACACCTTATAGTGTATAGCGCAACACTAGGTTGCACTTAGGAACATGAGACACTTGGAGTACGGGCTGTGAGAGACAAGTTCTGTGGAAACTCAAGTGGGGAGTGTCTCCAGCTCCCTGAAAAGGCTGTTGCGTTGTCTGAATACTTCTTTGTGCCCGCAGTGACTGGAATCCTCCCTCTCCAAAACCAACAAACAGAATCATCCTCACGCCTCCCACAAGGAACATTAGGTAGCTGGGTGGGGGAGAGTTGGGACCTGAACTTGACCTTGTTCAAATCCATCCCAACTTTACCGACATTGAGGTAGCTCTTACCGGTGAGTTTTAATGTTAGGTCTTAGAGCCGAGTGTGTATGTTCTTACCAAGCTGTATATTGTTCTCCCCCCCCATCCCCTACCCTCCACCCCAGCTAAGGAGTGTGATACAGTCATTCCCAACTGTCCACCAAATTCTGATGATCAACATCAGGTAAGAATCATTCTAACTATTTGTTTAACTGTAAATACCTAGGACTTTTATAAGAATGACCCGAGAGAGCATCAAAACAGGGACGGGGAGATACACGGTCAGGAAGGTGCTCGCCAATAAAGCATGAGGGCCTGAGCTCAGAGCCCAGAACTTATGTAAAAAGCCAAGCACAGAGGTGCGTACCCACAATCCCAGATCTGGGAGGCAGAAGCACATGAACTGGTTGGCTGCAGGTTCGGCGAGAAGCCCTGTCTCAAAAAAACAAGGTGGGGAGTGCCTGGTCCTATCGGATTCATATCTGCTGCTGTTCTCCAGGCTCACTAGCAAACTTGACAGTGAGTCTCCTAAGCTGCAGTTACAGCGTTGTGTATGTCGGGAAGCACACATTTAAGACAGGCTGGTTCATGCCTGTGCCTTCACACACCAAGCTGAGCCCTAGCAAGTTTTGTTTGGCGATGCTTTAAAAACAACACCATGTTTTAAGGAAGAGCTAGAAAAGGCCCTGCCAGGCAAAGGACTGAGGGTTTAGTTAAGGTGGGCTGAAGTGTGTTGGAGGTTGGACTGATAAACAGGAAAGTAGCTTCTCTTGGCAGTGGGCAAAGGAAGTGTTAACGGGTACTGAAGACTTTAAGACCTCCTACACTCTGAGAACAGAGGGTCTAATTGGTAGAGTAGCTAACTCCAGCTTTTTTTTTTTTTTTTTCTCCACTTAGGGAAATAACCCACAATCAATTCTTTTTCTAGAATTGAATCATTTATTTACAAGACACATACATAGACTCCCACACTGCCAGCATCCTCGGCCACGGTGGCACAGTTGTTACAGCCCATGTACCCACGCTGAGGCGTCATCAGCTGCAGACCAACGTGCTCATTAAGTTCACTCTGGGTGGTGTACATTCCGTGGCTTTGACCTAATGGCTCTCGCCCTGCACCTGTCATAGACAAGCACACACAGGATAGTTGCACTGAGCTGAAAGTCTTTTGTGGTCAGCTGCTCTCCCCTGACAATCTCTGACCTTTTAATTCAGTCTACAGCCTGTTTTCCCCAGAGTGTTAGAGTTGAGATTACACCATAGAACTTCTCACTCGTAGTAATATGCATTTAAACATCTGTCTCTTGATGGTTCATATATCCTATCTTTCTCTCTCTCTCCCCCCCCCCCCTCTCTCTTTCTCTCTCTCTCTCTCTCTCTGTATCTCCAGCACTGCATGCTCTCTGCATTTGTGTTTCTGTGAGGACAGGGCTGTGGGGGGGGGGTGTCTTTTTATCTTCTGTCTGTGCATTTTATTTATATGGAGTGCTCAGGGATTTTGTTTGTATTTTAAAGACGTGTTGATATATTTATCTTACGTGTGTTTTATGGATGTGAGTATACCACAAGCAAGCCTGGTCCCCGAAGAGGCCAGA
The DNA here is from genome assembly GCF_963924665.1 of Micromys minutus. Lineage (NCBI taxonomy): Eukaryota > Metazoa > Chordata > Mammalia > Rodentia > Muridae > Micromys > Micromys minutus. The sequence goes on along the minus strand of NC_137975.1, from coordinate 65,424,633 downwards.
AAATAGCTTAGGATTCCTTGGAACTGGAGTTATAGTTCCGAGCCGTTGGTCTATTTCTCAACCCCTAGCTTAACTGTTTTTATATTGGTTGTGTGTGTCCTCATTGTCGGATTTGAAGGGTTCTCTGCACATTTTAGATAGTTTATTATTCAAAGTATCTTTTGCAAATATTCTCTGCAGGTGTGTAGGTCTCTCTCTCTCTCTCTCTCTCTCTCTCTCTCTCTCTCTCTCTCTCTCTCTCTCTCTCTCTCTCTCTCTCTCTCTGAGCATCCTTTACAGACATTGAGCAGACAGTATGTTTAATAAATCCAGTCTGCTGTTAGGTCTTTCTTTTCTGTGTGGTGCCTTTAGAGATGCACAGAGAAAGCCGTCGGCACACCTCGATCGTGTAGGTTTTCTTCTAAGCATTTTACAGCTTCGTGGTTCACCTGGCGGTCTGTAATCTGTTTCATTTGTGGAACATATAAGGTCTGTGTTTCACTTCCTCGATCATCAGCTGACTGTGTTTACATGCATGTTTCTGTCAACCCATTCTCTTCCTGAGTACCTCGCCCGGGCTGCCACTGAGATCCCTTTTGCCCCCTCTTTCCAGGTCTCTGCCCCCTTATGACTTCCACTGAAACATTTCATCTGAGACCCGCAGAGCATCATGAAGAAGACAGGGCTCATTTTAGAAGGAAGTGGGCCATGCGTAAGGGTGTATGGGAACAATGGCCGCAGGGACCACTGAGTAGGGAAATGCTCTTACGAGTGACCACAGGACAGGTCACCACTGTGCCAACCTACATGTTGATGTAAACTTTATGCTCTTATTTAAAAGCCTATACAACACACAGCTTTCCTGGGGGGCATTTACCTACCTAGGTGTTTGGCAGGCCATAATAATCACTATTTTGTTTATTTTTTTTTAATCAATGAATTCTACAAAATGATAGGATTGGAAAGGCATTTTGAAATATAATTTGTTTTTGTTGATCCTCCTTCCTTCTCCTCATGCCCTCTGGTACCTCCCCACCCTCATCTTTCTTTTTCTACTTTCATATTGCCTGTGTTCTCTTGCCCTCCTCTCCTCCCTAAGGGAGAGCACAGTGGTACCCATTTGTTCTTTGCCCGAAAGCCTTTAGAAAGAACCCTGGGCTGGGGCTGGGATCCCACTGGTAGAGCACCTGGCTGCCATGTAGAAATCCCGGGGCCCCTTTTCAGGACCACATGGAAACCAGCATGGTGGCACACACGGATAATCTCTGACCCTGGGAGACGGAGGCCAGAGGACCGAGAAGCCCAAGGTCATTCTCAGCTGCAAATGAGTTTGAGGATACCCTGAACTATACAAGAGCCTGTCTCCTTTAGCGGGTTAGGGGGCAATATTCTATAATCCTTTTGACTGTTTAGAACATCACGTCTCTACCCAGGTCTAGAGATAGAGAGTATTCAAATCCTCCTTTTCTGACCAATAATCAGAGTCTTGCAGTTTTCATTCCTGGTTTACAAGACTAAGTGTTGCAGCCTGATCTCTGATTAGATTCCTAGGAAGACCGTATTGTCTTGATAACTGCAGCTTTGATTGTGTGTTTTAAAGTTAGGCAACCACAACCCACCGCTTCCCTCCAGCGTTCTGGTTGGGAGGACAACCACTTTCTGTATCAACCTGTAGGTATTCAAAACTAGCTGGCTGGGGCTTTGATTTGGGTTGGGTTGACTCTGTGGGTGACCCTGGGGAGAACTGACAGCCTAGGTCAGTCATTACTGCTTCTGACTGTTTACAAATGGCAGACACCACACACTGAAGGAGACTCCTTAGATGCCTCCTCTGCTCTCCTGTGTGTGGCCTGACTTCTTACGGTCCTGGCCCTATAGTCTAGTGTGTTTGCAAACTCTGCATGCTGACCTGGGTTGAAGGCCGTATGGATTTATTAAATCTTTACCGGCTTTTCTGCTAATGACAAAACACAGGAAAACAGAATAGAAAAAAAATGGACTGTCCATGAAATTATTCCATTGATATCTATGTAGTAAATAATTCCTAGTAAATGAGAATCTAATCTTGCTTCAATTATACGTTATTTTAGACTCAGATATATGCACAAGGTAGCATCATTACCTGTTGTAAACTTGGCCTAAAGAGTTAGTTTAGTAATTGCCAAGCTCTTTAGAGGTGGCTCATCCTACTTGGCTTTGCCATTCCCTCACTGTCCGAAGCCGCCTGACATTTCTCAGTTGGTAGCAGTTGGTATACCAGCCCAGATAAACCTAGAGAGACAGTAGGCCTTTCCTCCTTCTCTGAAGGGCACTGGGCTGAAAGAACATCCCATGTGGGTGCTACTGGGGCTCACCTGGTAAATATAAGGCGTATTGCTTTCTTTTCATGTTGTGACCAAAAACCTAACAGAAACATCTTAAGAGAGGAAGAATTTGTTTTGTCTCACAGTTCCGGAGATACAGTCCCTGACGACTTTTCCTGGCGGTGGGAGAGCATGGTGGCAGCTCCTCACATCATGGTAGATCAGAAAGCAGAGAGCTAGCAGCCGAGGTGGGTGATAGTGTACAAAGGCCTGCCCTAGTAACCTAAGTCCTCCAAGCTAGGCCTTATATCCCAGAGGATCCCTGATCCCCTCAAACTTGGCTCCCAGTGACTAGGAACCAAGTGTTTAAACATGTGAGTCAGGAGGCAAACTTTCTGACTCAGACCCTTAGAGAGAGGGCTGTTCCTTTCTTTGCACTGGATCGTGAGGCACTGGGTAGAACTCTAGCCAGCAGCCTCATTGTCTTGGCAGAGCCATGGGTTCACTAGGAGATATGCAGATCCAAAGTCATTAAGTGCACAGTAATAACAGGGCATGGCAGGGACCAGCCAGGCTGCAGATGCTATCTGCCATTAGTCAGCCTGGCAGGCCCCTGCCTGCAATTCTGGACATGCAACAATCCTTTCAAGCTCCAACAAGATTCGTTTCATAGATTGGTGGGTCCTTGAGCTATTTCTCCCCCCTCTGAGGGAAAAATCAGACAGCTCTGGTTTATTTGGTAATTCCTTACTTTATCCCTAGCTCAGAGTTTATAGAACGAGGAACCAGCGCCACAAGGTAAGACTGCAGTTCTTCCTTAGACCATATGCATGGTATTTCCAGAGGCATTCTGTCACCTGACTGTCCAAATCATCCATGCTTTTCCTTAATATGGGCCAAAAAGGCCTCTTGAGACACAGCTGTCTGGGCATCTTGGAAGAGACAAAGAATTTTAAGGGGTTGGAAACCGCCTGCTTGGCACTACATGGCCGTGCTGGCCCTCTACCTCTGCTGATCATAGTTGAAGAGCATCTCGTGTCAGATTACAGATGCTACCTTTGAACAGATGCTTGGTGTTAAAAATACTTAACCTGGATGGCAGGATGTCTCAGTAGGTAAAGCATTTGCTGCCAACTCTGGTGACTAGAGTTCAATCCCCAGGACCCACATGGTACAAGAGAATACAGACACTGTCCTCTGACATCCACTCCCATGTTATGTATGACATTTGTATACACATGGACACATAGACACAGACAGACAGGCAGGCAGATAGACAGATATAATTTTTTTAAACCTTAAAAAATTAATTGAATATCTAAAAATACTCAAGCCTGGTATAATGGCTCACACCTGGAATCTTAGCACTTGGGAGGTAAAGGGAGGAGGATTAGTCCAAGGTCATCCATCCTCAGATTCATAGCTAGTTCAAGGTTAACCTAAGCTACATGAGAACTTGTGCTTAAAAACCAAGGAAAGAAAAGCAAGAAAGAAAAATAGAGGCCGAATAGATGGCTCAGTGGTTAGGAGCACTGTCTGCTCTGACAGAGGTCTTGATTTGATTCTCAGCACCCACACTGTGTGTGCCTCATAACCATCTGCAACTCCAATTACAGGGGCTCTTATGACTTCTGTGAGCATGCACATGTGGCATACATTCACAGACACTCATAGATATAAAAAGCAATAAAATAATCTACGTTTTTTAAAAAACAAAACAACAAAAAGTGAATAATGGTATTTCTCTTTCCATCTTTTGATAAGCAAAGATAATCTAACCCTAATCCAATGACCATCTGATTCTGTCTCCCGCTGGTGTCTAAATTCCTTAGAGAACATCAGCATACTCTTTCTAGACTACAGCTGTGCATCCCAGAGCCTGCCCTTGCGATGGCTTTCCTGGGAACAAACCCTGCAGCTCTGCAGTTTTCATTCTGCCCTGGTGTTGCCTCTCTCCATTGCTTTTGGCGCTCCCTGCACCTCCCTTGTTTGCCCTTCTGGACTTGATCGTAGCTGTAGAAAGATGTTCTTGTCATTCCCAGCCCTAGAGCCCTCCAGGGCCTGACGCTGATCCAGATGAATGTCCTGGTCAAGCTTTTTGATAAGTTTGTGGGACCCCCTTGTCAATTCTGAGGCTCACTGTCCGTATTTTTGATGCCTGAGAATAATGGAATGCCAACCTCAGTTTCTCTTGGTGCCACAATAACCCCACAGTCCCCAATGCCAGTCACTGTTTCAGAGTAGGGGGTGCTTTTTTCTATGATAAAACCTCCTAGAAATAAACATCTAGAAGAAAACTGTAGCATTCTGACTTGGTATGGCTTATTTATGCCAAAGGCTTTGACTTATTTCTAATTTTTGGATCAAGTCAAGATCAAATATTTGTGGTTAAGCCAGGCCTTGTTAGGGCCTGTAACCCTAACTACTTGGGAGGCTAGTACAGAAGAATCAAAGGTTAGAGGTTGGCCTGGGCTACAGAATGAGTTCAAAGCTAGCCTAGACAACTTGGGGAGACCCTCCCTCAAATTTTTTAAAAACGACAAAAATAAGATTCAGGATATTTCTCAATGGTAGACCACTTACCTAGCATGTATTAGGCCCTAGGTTCAACTTTTTGTAGACACACATACAAACATGCATGCACACACACATATATAAGTGTATTGTATTTACACATGTACACATACCCATGTATTATGTATATACAAATACATGTATACGGCATACATATGCATATATGTGTGCATACATATATATATATATATATATACATGTATATTTGTGGAAAGGCATGGATAATTCAACTATGTCTAGAACTTAGTGTTTTCCTATGATAATCTAAAAGTTTTCTCTAATTAATAATGAAGTTGGCTGGTTTTCTAATTGATGTCAACTCTTCTTGTCACTTCAGAGCTCTGTTGACTGTCACAAAACATTTGGGTTGGGTTTCAGTTGGTCTAGGTGTCTAATAAAACTATCCTAATATACTCATACCGTGGAGAGCAGAGACATAATTTTATAGAAAATTATCCAGCTGTACCTGTTGTTAACTGAGTGAGCAAGCTTGCTTCAAGTGCAGGACCTCAGAGAAGGCAGAGTGTAAGACACACAGTACACTGGGAACTAAGGAGTTACAGATGTCTTCGTGTCTCCTGGTTGGGACTGGCTGAGTAAGTCACATCGACACTGTGGTAAACTATTAAAAAGAGGAGAGAAAGCCAGGCATGGGGGCTCATGCCTGTAACCCCCATACTGAGACAGAAAATCAGAAGTTTAAGTCAATCCCAAGATACACAAAATCCTACTTCAGATAGGCAGACAGGCAGGTAGACAGACAGACAAACAGAACAGGTAGGCAGACAGACAGACAGAGTGACTGATCAATGACTGCCTTTAGAAGAAATTCAAGGCTGTGAGTTGGTTCAGGAAGTAATAAGGTTGCCAACTGCCAGGTCTGCAAACCATAGTTCTATCTCTAGGACCCCAGGAAAGATGGCTCAGTAGTTTAGAGCATTTGATGCTCTTGCAGAAGACCCAGTTTTGGTTCCCAGCACCCATGTTGGGCAGGTCATAGCCACTGAAACTCCAGCTCCAAGGATCCAATACCCTCTTCTGGCCTCCTGGGATACCTACACATACTCACATGTGAACATAGACACACATACACACACAACAAAAATAGAGCTGGAGAGATGGCTCAGTAGTTAAAGTGTGTATTACTCTTGCACAGGATCCACGTTCAAGTCCTAGTGCCCATTTCAGGTATCTCACAACTGCCTAAAACTCAACGTCTGGGGGATCTGGGGCCTCAAAGAACACTGCACCCAAGTGTGCACACATACACATGCATATGAATGAAGATTAAAATAAATCCAAAAAAATATTTTTAAAGAATAATAACATTTTAATATAAGAAATATTTTAAATAATAAATAAAATGTTTAAAATGCATTGGAATAGTCATCCAAATGTAAACTTTTTTACATACTAACATGTGAATAAAGTGGTCTTTCTTGGCCTCACACACTATCCTGCAGCTCAGAAAAATCACAGAGCACCCAGTGTGTGATGTTACACACTTCACTCCATGGCCGACTGGCTTCTGTTACCAACATCTCTCGTATTACAAGACTGGGGTTTGTGAATGAAATAGATCTAAAGAGACATTGACACCCCTCTTTAATATCCATGTCCTGTGGTCTACCTGTGTTTGCACGCACCGACTGTAATCACCTGTGAGGTGTTCTGTGATACTTCTGAACAAAAGCCAACTCGACTCCACACACAAAGGGGAAAGCCATGATCTTTCATCTCTGCATCTGTAGCATGAGTTTGGAATTACACTCAGCATCCTGGCCTCCCGGTTCCAGCAACAGCTAAGGATTTTGACCCATGCTTCAACTCTAGCTGTGGCAGGCCTATGTCATCACATAGAAAGCATGCAGAGAAGAAAGAGCTAAGTGTGCACCAACCCGCAGATTCCTTCTCATCTGAGCAATGACCGTGGCGTTCCTTTCAATTTTTTCTTCTTCTGTAGATTTTCAACCTCAGTGATGAGATCCCTACCCCCAGCCTTGCTTAAGTCCCTACCCACTTTCATGTTGTCTTTGTTCTCTCTGGGCTTTTAATACAGGGCTCTGTTGGTGTTTATATGTACAGCCAACGTCATATTAAATGGTTAAATGGAGGCAAACTGAAAGCTTTTCTTTTAAAATCAGGACCAAGACAGCCACTCATCCCCCTCTTATTTAATTTGGTGCTTGAAATCTTAGCAGTTATGCAAGAGAAAGGCATAAAAAGAATAAAAAACTGTGAGACAGAGAAGTCAAAGTATCCCTACTTATAGATGGCATGGCATTACTTGAATGACCCTAGAAAGTCTACTAGAAAGCGCCTACAGCTGATAAACACAGTAAAGTGGCAAGATACAAAATCCATATAAAATACAAAAGCAATATTTCTTTCATATATGCCAACAATATACAATGGAGAAAGAAATTAGGAGAATATATTCCATTCCAGGCAGCTTTTTTAAAAAAAAGTACCTAGCAGGGGTGGAGACATGGCTCAGTGGTTAAGAGCATTAGCTGCTCGTCCAGAGAACCCGAGTTCAATTCCCAACATCTACATGACAGCTCACACCTGCCTGTAATTTCAGTTCCAAGGGATCCAACACCCTTATACAGACATACACATAGGCCAAACACCAAACGTACATTTAAAAAGTGTACGTAGGAACACCCACCTAGCTAAATAAAAAGAGTAGTATGCTGAAAATTTCTTGATACTGAAAAAAAAAAAAGAAGAAGAAATCAAGATACTAGATGGTAGGAAGATATTCCATGCTCATAGGCTGGCAGAATTAATATTGTGAAAATGTCTTTATTACCAAAATTAACCTACAGATTTAATGCATACCTATCAAACGTACGATGTCACATTTCACAGACCTAGAAAAAAGAACAATTCAAGAAGTAACATGGAGCACACAAAGACTACAGATACCCTCAGCAATCCCAAAGTGCAAGAATACAACAGGAGACTTCACAATACCTGACACTGTAGAGCCAGTGACATTGTCAGCCTGGAGCTAGCCTGAGAACAGACGGACCAATGGAATAGAACAGGGCCTGGAAGCAAACCAGCAAAGCTATGCCTTGACAAAGGAAGCAAAAGTACACAGTGGGGGAGGGGTAGGGCATTGGTAAAACTGAACGTCCATCAGCATATGGATGAAACTTGGCTTAGAGTATTTAATTTGTAAATACATTTACTTAAGCCATTTACTGAATAGTCATTTTTGTCTTTCTAGCTGTCTGAACCCAGCTGGGCTCCTTTCTTGGCTTCTCTTCTTTCCTCTTTCATGGTTTATTGGGTGGCATCTGCTCTTGACCTTTCTATGCTGCTGAGGACCTCTTACATCCACCTCCTCCCTACATCCCTCTCTTAGTCAGCTACCTTTTTTTTTTTTTTTTTTTTTTGAGACAGACTCTGTCTTGCCTGGAACTCACTATGTGAGTAAGAAGCCTCAAACTTCTGACCCCCCTTTTCCACTTCCTCCGGGCTAGGATTACAGACATGTGTTACTAACGCCCATTTTATGCAGCACTTGGAGATCAAACCCTGGGTTGAGGCAAGCATTCTACCAACTGAGTTACATCCTCAACCTCAAGCTAAACCTGTTTTGAACACAGTCTTTGGGCTCAGACTAGACTAGAGACATGAAAATGAGTAGACGGAGCTGTAACAGAGACGTGCACCAAATCCATAACTCACGGAGCAAGAGAAGGTATTAGAGATGGTGGTACCATCTTTCTAGACACAGAGTGAAGATGATGGCTTAAGCCAATGCAGAGAGAGACTCTTTAGGATGGGAAGACTCCACTGGCTCAGCCTGTACGTTATTAAGTAAGGGGACAGAGTGGAGACCTGCATCAGGACCTGATAAAGCTCAGGAGAGTCAGCGGGTGCATTTGGTAGGGTTCTCCAGAGGACATAGCTGGCAGACGGAGGAGACAACAAAGAGGGATATAGTTGACTGGCTTACAGGATATGGTCTGGGTAGTTCTTCGATGGCTGGAGGCCTCAGAAGTCCCAATCCAGCACTGGAAGGGTTCCTGGAGGCTTCATGTTGAAAGAAGCTCATTCACTGACCTCAGGGAAGATGGCAACAGAGGCAGCAGGCCCAGTTGCAGCAACAACACAGTAGATGAACTTGCTAATAAGGCATGAAGCCAGCAGGCAAAAAGCAAAAATGAATCCCTTAACTTCTATCTGGACCACAGGTGGAGAGTTCTGCCCACATTTACCATGAGTAATGTAAATAATGCAATCAAAACAACAACAATAACAACAAACCCTTATAGGCGTGCCCAGAGGTTTGCCTCAAGGGTGATCTAGATTCTGTTAAAGTGACAACATTAACCCTGAGAGAGGAGGACCCTAGGATAAGTGGGGTGGGGGGTGAGGGGTGAGGGTGGGGTGGAGAACAGCTAGATCAGATAACACAAATGTTTAGCAGTTTAGAGTAAGATAGATTGGAGTTTAGGAGATGCCAGGGATTGGCCAGGGGCCCACAGTTATCAAACAAAATCAGCACACAACCAGGAATGAAGGCTGTTGTGTGAACTTGTCCTGGGGAGACATAAACAAACATCTGCTAATCTCAGACAGGGCACCAAAGCCATGATTCTATCCAAGAGGTGGTTGGACTTCCCCATGAGAGCGTGGATGAGCGGTTGGTTGCTTGCAAAAGTGTGGGGGACCCCAGAGTTTCTGATCACTGAAAAGTCTCACCCCAACATGAATGACAACATCCTCATAGCTACCTAGACCGAGTCCCCCTCAGTTAAGCTTCCACACTCCCTATGATCTAACATGTCCTGGAGCAGAATTACATATAGCCGTCGAGGGTGTGTAGGATAGAGTGAATCTTAGGTGAGCCTTCTACAGCCTCCCTCTCTGGAAAGGATCAATAAGTCTTGAGGATCACTTAGAAGTAGTCACAGTCACTGTCACTCACAAAGGTGGGTGATGGCTGTTACGCTCCCAAGACGGGCTTTCTATGGTAGTGGTTCGAGTGTAATCTTGGCATCAAGAAGCTGAGACAAGAGGACCTCATATTTGAGGTCATTGTGGGCTGCCCCGTGGGACTCTTTCTCAAGACAACAGCAGCAAGCAGAACGCCCTCTCTCAAGAGCAAACAGCACTCGGGTGCTTAGCAGTGACCAAGAGGATAGGAACAGAGGCTAAACCCAAGGTGAGCCTATATGTTTGAGGCCACAGGGCAGGCAGGGATGGAGAAGTAAGGAGCCCAATGTTGAAAAACAACTTGTGGAATGGGCTGGAAAACATGGACACCATTCTGTGTCCACAGTTCCTTCCCCACATCTTTCCCTTTATCCACAGATGTTCCAGACCCCAGTGACACCTCTCCCCCACACCACACACACACACACACACACACACACACACACACACACACACACTGCACAGTTTCCTTGCCATGCAGCATGAAGTCTACTAGAGATGACAGATTCCAATCCCAAAGCCTGGCCACTGTGGATGATGCTACAGGATGCAGTGGGAGGACCCAGGTCACAGAACCCACATGGGGCATTTGGAAAAAGCCCCCAGGCGGAAGTGATGTGTCAGCAGAGGCCTGATAAGTATGGCTGTACCGCCCACTCAGAGAGGTTTTCATGGCCATTGCTGTAAGGCCTCTCACCAGATCTTGCCCTCACCTGAACCTCAGATCTGGTGGTTTTTCCGGCAGCTTGGGAGGGTCACCTCCCTTCTTTCTGACCCTGTCTCTGCTTCCCTCTCACCTGGGTATTTGGGAGATGCAGGAGTCTGGGGCCTCCTAGCTGGCTCCCCACCGCACACATTCCTCCCAGAATCTGCTCAGCATACCTACTTCTTTCACTTTCCACTGTCTCCCCCGGAACCAGTCTTTCCCGCTCCTCTCAGCCTCTGAGGGCTATTGTACACGAGCCTGCCCTCTTTCCTTGTCCATAACCTCTTCAGAGCCCGCTCTGCCCTCTCCTCGGCTCCTTCGCTCATCTCCTAGTGACTTCTCCATCTCTAGGACTTCTGCTCCCTTCTCCCCTACCAGATGGAGAGAGTCTGTATCCAAGACTCAGCCCCTGCCTTCCATGGGTCCTGTACCTGCAACCAGTCAGTTATTTCGTTCCTACTAATTTAACACTGCTCTTGGCCTGCCCTGCTTCCAGTGAGGGCCTGTAGTGAGCCCTAATGTCTACAGTTAAGGTCCAGTTCCTATGAGGGCATGAGCCAATCCTGTCTCCTTGCTATCTTGCTCCTCAGCTCTGTCTACAACTCAGGATTTCCTGCTCTTTTGTGTCCTTGTCAGCTCCTGTAGGCTCTGAGAAAATGCCTACTGTGCAAGTGTCCATTTTGCAGACCCTTAGTAGGGCCACTCTCGACCATCTTTGTGTCCGGGAAATGATCTCTGATTTAGTTTATCTTATTTACAGTTTGCTTGTGGTATCATTATTTGTGGTTTTGGTGTTCGGTTTGTGTTTTTCGGAGACAGGGTCTCATGTATCCCAGGCTGGCTTTGAACTCCTGGTCCTTTTGCCTTCACCTCCAAAGTGCTGGGATTAGAGAGGTGTGCACCACCACGTGCAATCTGTGTTTCAACGTAAGTTCTCTACAATCAGCAACTCTTCCTGTTCCAGCTTCCCAAGTGCAGGGGTCCCAACTGTGAACCACCACACCCAGTTTGGGGTTTTGTTTGATTTGTGTGTGTGTGTGTGTAGTGCTGGGGCTCAAATCTAGGGCCCACACTTACTAGGCAAGCACTCCCTCTCTGAGCTCCATCCCTACCCTGAGTGCTCATAATCAGCTTGGGGCTCAGGCCTGTGGACCTGTGGATATAAGTCTCTGCATGCAGCTTCTGCACATTAACAGCCCAGTGTGTTTAACAGCACATAAACAAAACGTGGAATAATGGCAGGAGCGTTGTTTCAACAGGATCAAAATGCATAAAGCACAAAACAAGTCTTTTTCTCATTTCACTCTTGGAATGTTCACACGAAAGTGGGAACAAAGAATCCTGGCTTATTTTTTGTTTCATTTTCCACTTTGAGGCAGGGTCTTGCTAGGTAGCCTGGGCTGGCCTGGAACTCACTATGAGCCCAGGCTGTCCTCACAGTGGTAGGACTTGGCCACTACATAGTCCTCTTCTGTGCTCTGCTGTTTTCATCCACTTCACAGTAATTCTAAATCACGCTCCCTGCCAACATCCTGGGGGCAGGGATCTGACCCACTCCTATTGGTCTGTTAACCTTTAGATGATGAGAAATCAAATAGAACGAGTGAGACAACACAGCTCTGACGTCTGGGGAACGCTGTTTTAGCAGAGTCCTTTATATCATGAAGTCTATAAACCTTTGACATTCCTGCCTCTCTCTATGACTTGGAGGTTCTGTTCTGTCCCTGTGGCCCACACTTCCGAGTCAGGGAACAGAACTGACTGTGTTGATGTAAGAGTGAGCGGGCCTGCCCAGGCCTGTGAGAGCTCTGCAGATAGGAAAGGGCAGGCCTCCGCAAGGTGGTTAGTGTGGCCTTGTGGGGGATGGGGCACTCAGGGTTCTACCTTGTGACTGTGTGAGGCTGTGCAGAGACATTTGGGCCCCTTTGGGGGCTTCTTATAATTATTCCACACCACACACACACACACACACACACACACACACACATACACACGCATGTGTGCACACATATACATCTCAGAAATGGGCACTGCAGAAATCCAATGGCTCCCAAGCAGGCTGGCTTACTGAAGTCCTGGAGAGGCAGGGATAGACAAGGAAGCAGAAAACCAGAGCAAGAGTTGGCTCAGTCCCCAGGGAAAGCCCTGGCTGGTAAGAATAGAAATGTCCTTATCGTGGGTAGGAAGTCTCAGGATTGATAGATGTATATATTCTGTAGAGAGCTAGGATTGGTGAGTCTGGGGCAAAGAAAAAGGCATCTTAGAGGATTAAGAGAAAATAGCAACTACTCAAAATGTACCAAATACAGTGACACTGGGGAGTTAGTGCTTTTTGTTCTTGTTCCTAAAATGTATGTAAAGCTCACCTCGGCCTTGAACCTGTAGTCTTCCTGCTTCTGCCTCCTGAGTGCTGTTATTACAGGTCTGTGCAACCGTGCCTGGCCAAACTATCACTTCTTAAGACACAAGATTCAGACACCTAGTAATTAAAAGCCATGTAGAGCTGTGTGACTCCAACAGAACCTTCATGCACATGGGATGTCATTGTAGGTGGTATCTGCCTGGTCTGACAAAGCCCTAACCTCAGATTTACTCCGGTGACAGATGAAGGGGCAACACTGGGTGATAGGATTGTGACTAGAGAAAGATGCAGTTCCCAAAGGCAAAGTGTGCTGTGATCAGCCCTCCCTCTGTTTTGTGGAGAACACACGCTCGTCCCTCCAAGGAGATCACGGCCACTGCCGTCCTAAGATAGCTTGTCTCTGGTAATGGAAACAGAACCCCAGACGGGCAGAATGCTGTCCGCTCATCCGGGGCTTGCTCCGACTTTTTGGTTTTTTAGCCGCTTTGCAATACAATTGAAAAGAAATGCATAGGGAGGCTGGAGAGCTGACTCAGCAACACAGAACCCTGGCCAAACCTGCAGAGAGCTGGGATTGAGTCTCCAACGCCCACATGGTGACTTTTAACCCATCTGTCACCCCATTTCCATGGGATTTGCTGCCCTCTTCTGGCCTCTGCAGGCGCCAGGCGTGCATGTTGTGCACAAACATATATGTACGCAGAATATACACATGATAAAAATGAATTAAAAAGAAGAAGCCTATAGGCAAGGCCGAGCACTGTGGCCTGAAGTGGGCGCTGGGGAGATGAATCCTTGGGTCAAGTGCCTGCCACACAAGCACTGGAACCTGAGTTCAGATCCCTAGCACCTACACAGAAGCTGGGTGTGGCTGGGGTGCGAGTATGGAGCCAGAGGGAGGGAGAAGGAGGGGAGAGGGGGAGGGGAGAGAGGAGGGAGGGAGGGAGAAAGGGAGAGAGAGATAGAAAGAGATAGAGATAGAGAGAGAGAGAGAGAAGTTCAACCTAGACTGGCAAGTCTAATCCAATGCAATATAGAAACAAACAAACAAAAGTTTGTTACAAGGATAAGATAAAATGTGTTGCATGCTCTCTGACATTTGACTAGGACTCTGGTCTGTTTCGCCTTTGTCCTGTGACTCCTGACGCACCTGTGTTCCGGGCATGTGTCACGTTCTAGGTCGAGTCTCCAACCTCACCACCATTGAAGATTCATCCCTGAGGGTCAGGAAGCCCCTCACAGTTGGTGGGAAAACCTGCCAATGAAGAAAGTTGATACTGCCGTTCACTCGTGGCCGTGATTTTGATGAAGGTTGCTTTTTGGTTTTTTTTTTTTTTTAGGGAGAAGAAAATGACTTTCCAGACAGCACTGGGGATCCCCTTTCAGGTAAAGGGTTGGCCTTGCATCGCGGCAGCTGGGCAGATATATTAAAGTCATTCAGCGACTGTTTCTATCAGTAATGTGTTATGTGTGCAGCTTTATAGGTATTTGACAATCAGTAGCTTTCATCCATGTTGATGAGAGAGAGAGAGAGAGAGAGAGAGAGAGAGAGAGAGAGAGAGAGAGAGAGAGAGAGAGAGAGAGAGAGAGAGAGTATGTATACCTTCATTTTTTTAGGCAATTCTCACTGATAAGGCTGAGATAGCTGGACAGGTCTCCTCTCTTTGCCTTCCCCAGGTGTGTGTTACCACATCTGACTCTTTTATGTAGGCTCTGGGGACAAACCTTGAATGCTTGTGTCTGCGCAGCCAAGTGCTTTACAGAATGAGCTATCTCTCCACCTCAACAGTACTCTTTTTTTTTTTTTTTAAACAATAGCACATGTTTACATAACTGAGGCCTAGAGCTTGCTCAGTGACCATCCTTGTTATGTTTTCTGGGTAGAGTAGAGGTCCCAAACACCTTGTGGAACCTGGTATCATCGATACACACATTTGGAACCCCATCTTTTTCATAAACAGATCCTAATCTTTTTGACTGCCTGAGAGGTTCACTTATTGAATGTGTTTTGGTGTTGAGTTCCCTACCACTTCCGTATAATCCCTTCTGAAAGGCACAAGTTACACAAAGGAGGGCAAGGGATGGTGGGAGAGGACAGCCTATCAGAACTGTTTCCAAACCTCCACACAGAACAGAGTAACTTTTCATCCTAACTTGGTGTGACCAAACACAGCAAGGTGTGTCTTCCTCTGAGCCTCACCTACCCACCCTAGTTCAGTACTGGGTAAGGAACCCTAGGCCTTCATCTTGTATTAGGACAGTGCTCTGTCTCCTGACCCCGCCCCCTCTGTCTGTGAAGGGTAGATCAGTAAGTTTAGTATTTGGGCCACCATCAGAACCGTGCAGACATCTTGTGTTGTCAGCCATTGATCTGTAGCTGTTCCTATCTCCTGAGACAGCTTCCATCTCAGGTGAGCATCTGAAATCCCTGAGGGAACTGTGAAGAGCTCTCATGCCCTGCCGCCATTCCATGCTGATTCAAATAGGACCTTGGTGACTAGCCCAGATGTGAGGGGGACTTTCCTCAGGGGTTGGAGATCAGCGGGTTCCATCCCTAGGGAAGCTGAGGGACAATTGCTTCTCAAGTGCCATTATCGAACACCCACGGCTGGGCTGTCCCACTGTGTGCTGGCTGTACGTGGAGGCTTTAGTGGGTGTCTTTAACCCTTGACGGTACCTTTGAGATCAATGTCAACGTCATTACCTGTGTTCTCGGAGTGAGGTGGGGCTTAGCACACTCCCTAATCGTCCAAACTACACACCGTTGCAGAAGGTGATCTGCCTCACCACTGAGAGCCTTCTCCTTAACAAGTCTTTCTCCTCTTTGTTTTCTGGGTCACACATGGTCCAAGCCAGACTTGAGCTGAGCATGTCCCTGAATGTCTGTTCCTCCTGTCTCCACCCCCTGAGTGCTGGGGTTGATGGGTGCACACCAGTTTTATGCAGTGCTAGGAGTTACATCCAGGCTTTCAGGGGTGCTGTGTGAGCACTCCACCCACTGAACCACATCCCCATCCCCTCGCTTAGAAGTGGACAAGAGCTATTACGGCATGTAAGTGAGTTTTTATAGAGGTGTGGCTGTTTCTCAGCCATCTCCTCTTTTTCTAGATCTAGAATTGGCCCCACAATTTAGTATTCGGAGACCAAGTCTGGATGGTTTTCCAGTCGTGTGCTTCCTGTGGGTGGCAGCTGCCTTCCCCTTCCCTCGATGTGAATTCTCCCGCCACTTGTGAGTGCGGCAGGAGAAGTGACTCCTGTGCTCGCACCTCTTTCCCTAGAGATGCAGAGTCCTCGGGTATCTACCTATGTGGCAAATGCATCCTTCGTTTCTTTTCTTGTGTCCAAGGAGACAGAAGAGGGCATGAGGTTCCCCCGGAGTTAGAGTTCCGGGTGTTTGTGAATACTCCCAACGGCTGAGCCAACTCACCAGCCCCTACCACGCCTGGCATAGCTTGTGATTTTAATAGGCAGTTTGAAATCTTCTCGGTAAGCAACGAATATGGGTTCCAGTATTGCTTTTCCACCTGATTCACAGAGGCAGGTCTTTCAGTCAAACCCTAACCTTTCCAGCCAGCTTGCTCCGTGGATTGATCCTGTCTCCACCTTCTGAGGCTGGAGTTACAGTTGGGCTATCACAGAGCATTTGCCGGGGGTGTGAGGGTCTGAACCTCAGTCTTCATACTTATTCAGCAAATGCTCTAGCCACTGTGCCAAATGCCTGCTGTATACCGTAGGCCCCTGTGTCATTTATTTTTAAGACAAGTAATGCCATGTAGCCCTCACTGACCTGGTACTTAGTCTACCACTGGTAAAGCCTTACCACCTGAGACATTGCCCCAGCCTGCCTCTGTTCAGATTCCCTTACTCCTACAGTCACCACTCAGTGACATCACGTGTAGGAATGTGTCATCTTATAGTAAAGGCCAAGTCCCCACAACTTGCCAGGCCTGTGGTCTTTAACCCCAAATTCAGACTCCGGAGACAGTGTTGCGTAACCGCTGCCGCTCAGTAGCTGTGTCCACCACCAAGGGCTTTAGTGGGTGACACACCTCTTCCCCCTCTAACCTCACCTTCCAGTCGTGCGTTTACCTTCTGCTAATAAACAAGGCTGAGAGAACTGGAGCAGAGAGTCTACCCTCCTGGGGTGGGAACCAAGTTTGGGGGTGAGGCCCAGGCTACAGCTCTCTGCACTTCAGACAGAGCCTGTGTGAGCATTGAAGAATAGAGCAGAGGAACGACAAGGAGGCAGTAAATTCTGCATGGACGCTTTCTGTCCCTGACGTGTTCCCAAGTATGTGCACAGGGTAGGCAGACCCGTGTTCCCCTTCTCTTCGAGAACTTCTGAGGGGTTGGGCGGTCACGGTGACATCATCGCATGCTAGGTTTCGTGTCAAAGCTGTCGAGGAGGCCAGCGAAATGGCTTAGTAGGGAAAGGTGCTCCCACGGGTGAACGAGAAATCTCACTCCTGCAGTTTATTCTCTTACCTTCACACACGCACCGGTACACACACACACACACACACACACAAGAATAACAACAATAAACGAGACTTTTAAAAGGCTGTCAGGTGCAGGAGGTAGATCTATGCACAAGTGTTAGCTGGTCCTGGATCCCTCAGTCTGGCCAATGGCTCCACAGCTGCATGTTAGAGCAAACCGTGGGGGTGAAGGGATAAGACGGGACTGCCAACTCTTGCTACGGCTCCCAGCTCAACAACCCTTCTTTTCCTGTAAAGCAGACGTTCTCGACCTGTGGGTTGTGATAACCGCCCCCCCATGGGGTCCAATGATCTTTGGCAGGGGTCACATATCAGATGTTTACATTACAATTCATAACTGTAGCAAAATTACAGTTATAAAGTAGCAACAAAAGTAATTGTATGAGTGTGGTCACCACAGCATGAGGAACCATATTAAAGGGTCGCAGCACTAGGGAGGTTGAGAGCCACTGCTGTAAAGACTAACTCTGTATGGTCTAGAGATGGCTCAGTTAGCAGAGTACTTGCCTTGCAGAATGGATCTGCGCTCTATTCCTGACAGCCATGTAGTCATGTTCCTGTCTGTGAACCCGATTCTAAGGAGGAAGAGATCCCTGGGGCTTGCTACCCTACTTGGTAAGTTCCAGGCCAGTGAGAGATACTGTCTTAAACAAATAAATAATAATCAAAAACAGGCTCAGTGGATTGAGTTCTTGCTGTGTGCCTAGCTAAAAGGAAAAGCTGGGTACCACAGAGGCAGTGGAGATCAGCAACCTAAGCAGTGGGATCCAGATTTGGATAGATCCCTGAGGTTTCCTGTCAACTCTAGGCCAGTGAGAGACCCCGCTTTCAAAGAGAGGTAGTGGGGAGGATGGCACCCACAGATTGACACCCAAGGTTGTTCTCTGGCCTCCCCACACATAAGTGTACACTTACATATACAGAGAAGAAGAATATCGTGTGAGCAATGAGAAACAACAGTTCTGCACGATTCCACGGAAGGAACCGTGTATGTGTGTGTGTCACATGAGATGATGTCACCAATATGGTGGGAAAGTAAAGGGAGTATTGCTCATGTGTCTGCGGTGCATGAGGCCCCTGGGTAACCTGTGGCCTCTGTCACCCTACAGGTGTCAGCCTGATCCAGCCATGTAAGGAAGGCTGCCCCTGCTCTTCCTGCTCTCCCCGGGCCCCCACCATCAGCGACTTGCTCAACGATCAGGACTTGCTAGATGTGATCAGGATAAAGCTGGATCCGTGTCACCCGACCGTGAAGAACTGGAGGAATTTTGCCAGCAAATGGGGCATGCCCTATGATGAACTGTGCTTCCTGGAGCAGAGGCCCCAGAGCCCCACGCTGGAGTTCTTGTTCCGAAACAGCCAGAGGACTGTGGGCCAACTGATGGAGCTCTGCCGACTTTACCACAGGGCTGACGTGGAGAAGATCCTGCGCAGGTGGGTGGATGAGGAGTGGCCCCACCGGGGACACTCGGACAGTTCCATGCGCTTCTAGCGTCCCCTCCTCTGGCATTGGCCTAACCGCTTTGGACCAGTGTGGGTCGCAGGGACCCGTATGTACCTGCTCTTGAGGGTTTTCGGATGAGAAGATAATGTGGGCGGTGGCTATTCCAGAAGCTGGTGGCTTGCGGAAGGACAGGTTGTTCCAGTGTCTGGCATTTGTCTCCTTTTGCACATTTGTCTTAATTTAATATGTGAACCTGGGATTGGGGACTGGCTGGGACAGAGTCACGCCAACATGGAAAGAAAACGACGCTCTCCTCGAATACCAACGCCGAAGACTGCAGCAGGATCCCAAACTGTCGATGTCCCTGGACATGCCCACATCAGCCCATACAGAATCTCTGCATTCCGGGCCCAGCAGAAGACGGCACGGAGCAGTCACCCTGGCCTGTTCACTGTGCACAACAGTGTGTTTCTGTTGTAAAGGGTTTAGGAGGTCAAGAGGATACTGGATACTGTGCCCAGATACACGGGCTCTTTTTTCTTTCTTTTTTTTTATCACATACTTTTGTAATCTATAGGCTGTCCATACTGTCATTGAATTTAGCATTTTTTTTAAAAGAAATACAAAATGTATGGTTTGTAGGAGAGGGGAGCGGGTTAGTGTCTTGGGAATGGCACTGACAAAGAAAAGTGCTCAATGTGGCCTTTTGGGGGACTAGGGAGATAGCTCAGTGGTTACAGTGCTCACCATATAAAGCATGAGGTCCCCAGAACCCACATAAGTGAGGGGTAATATGGCAGCCCACCTGTAACTCCAGCACTCAGAAGGCAGAGACAGCGATCCCGATACCAAGCTGGCTAGCTAGACGGGCACATGGATGAACTCGGGGTTCAATTGAGAGACTCTTTCTCAATGAACGATGTACAAAGTGATTGATGGAAACTTTCAACATCAATTTTGGGAGTCTATATGCACACACATGTACGTGCACATTAGTATACATGTACAACAAGAGCACACACACACACACACACATACACCACCTTTTTAAATGCCCTCTGGGAAGGCTGAGGACACGGGCCAATGAGTAAAGTGGCTTTTCAGGATAAGGACCTGATCAGCAGCACCCACATCAAAGCCAGACATGGCAGCATGTACTGTGACCCCAGTACTGGGGAGGAGATCCAGGAACTCCCTGGCCAGCTGGATAGCCAAATTGGCAAGCTTTGTGTTCAGAGAGACCCCATCTCAAAAAGAAAGGTGAAGAGTAACTGAGGAAGATACCTAAGGGTCGGCCTTTGACCTAAACACACACACACACACACACACACACATACACACACACACACACAGACACACACAGACACACACAGACACACACACACACACACACACACACAGAGAGAGAGAGAGAGAGAGAGAGAGAGAGAGAGAGAGCATGCCAGGTCTGGGACTCTACCACCAACACCTGAACCTCTGTTATTAATGAGTTTTTTATTTTTTTTAAATGAGAACTCACAAAGAAAAAATAGAGCTGCTGGTGGTTAACACTTTTAATTCCAGTGCGAGGAAGACAAGTGGATCCCTGGGGCTCATCCGCCAGCCAGCCTAGCCATTGTGGTGAGCTACAAGCTGGTGAGAGATCCTGTCTCAAAAAGACAAGGTGAACAGTATCCTGGGGAGCGACATCAGAGTTGTTCTCTGGCTTCCACACGCACGTGTACACAGATCTATATACATACACACCCAGTGTGAGCGCCAATCAACCACGTCTACAGTGAGACTTGCCCATCACTTCTGGTTCACTGTTAATCACCAATGTCCACCTCATTGCCAGGTATGTTTAAAGTGGCAGCTGACGATCAAATGCAGACGTTTCAATGTTTTTGTAGATTTATTCGTATGAATGTTTTCCCTACAAGGCATGGTGCCTGCAGAGGTCAGAAGAGGGTGTTGGATACCCTAGAACTGAAGTTGCAGACATTTGTTTGTGGGTCTCTGTGTGGGCGCTGGAAACTCAGCTGCAAGTGCCCATCTCTTCAGCCCCTAAAAGCAGACATTTTTATAAATAGCGTCTCAGAAAAGTCAGATGTGAGCATCAATGATCTAGGCTCAGGCATAACTTGTGGGGGTTTAGGGGAAGGGGCTCTAAACATTTCACAGATGTGATTGGACGCCTGCTTTCTCATTAAGCTGTCCATGGTATGATCTGGCTGTTTTTCACGGGGTCTCCTAGCCCAAGGTGCTTTCATACTGACTCAGTAACGGGGTGACCCAGAATTTCTGATTGCCCGCCTCTGCCTTCCCAGTGCCGGGCCACCCGATCTGGTTTAGCTCTCACTTCTTAGAGCGGGAGCAACTGAGGGGCTTTGGAAGTCACTTTATAGGAAGGAACTGGGGAGGTGAGGCTCAGAGGCAGGGGGATGACGGAGCCTTGGGAAATGCTAGCCCTAGCATTCCACTGTACCCCGTAACTTGAGTTCCGTACACCACAAACTTCCAGAGTGAATTCTGTTCATGACTGGCCTGGGGCAGCTGCATCTCCAGAGCAGCGCTGTGCATGTGTTTACTGAGCTTGCCTTTCTAGCATTGGATCGAAACTGCCAAGCAGCGCTGAGGGGGATGGCTCAGTACTTGAGAACACTTGCTGTTATTAAGCTAAGTTTTAAGGACCCATGTGGGGGTGGGTCCCAACTGCTTGTAACATTAGCTCCTGGGGGTCTGACACCCTCTGCAGGCCTCCAAGGGCACTCATAATACAAGGCATACACTTACACACTTACACACACACAAGTAAATGTCTAAGAAACAATGTCAAGCTTCGGAATATAGCTCAGTTGGTAGAGACCTTGCCTAGCATGTGGAAGGGCCTGAGTTTGATCCCTAGCACTGTATAAACCAATGTGATGGTACATGTCTACCAGCACTTGGGGATGGAGGGAAAGGATCAGAAATTCAGAGTCACAGTTAGCTACAAAGTGAAGTTTGAGGCCAGCCTTCGATATATGAGCCCCTGCTTCAAGAAGAAAACAAAATGTCATGCAAGCCATGTGTGAGGGGTCCATGACAGTCACCCCAGCATTTACCTTGTGAGAATCTTTAATTAATAGGAGCACGGAATCAGCAGAGAAATGCACTGAAAGATTTCTTCGGGTTGGCTCTGACTGCAAACGTAAGATGACTTGGATCTGTGTTGCACAAAGAAAGCCAAGGATTATTCTCGGCTATGTTACAAACCAGCTTACTGGAAGGTGGCGTACAGCCAGTGAGTTCTACAGAGCCCTGGGACTTTACAAAGGTGAGACCAGGGAACCGATCAGGTGTGACCAACTGATTAGTTACTGAAAGCTTAGTCGTCGGTTTTTAAATATTTGATCATTTTTAGTTACACGATCTTGCGTGATGTGTGCCCATAAGTAGAGGTGTTTGATCCCCCTGGAGCTGGAGTTACCAGACGCTGGGTAACTTACCAGGTGTTGGGGACAGAACTTTTCCTCTGTAAGATTATTATGAGATCTTAACAAATGAGCCGTTTCTCCTCTCCATCATCATTTTAACCCTTAAGAGCTTTCTGCCCTGGACATGGTTGTTTTCCTATTAAAATGTTGAAATCTGCTTAGCTACGTTTTCAAAAGCATTTTTCTTTCAGCGAAATTTCCATCGGTAAAGGTCTGTGATGAGGGCATATATAGTATACATTTTATTTGGGCGCAGTAGTGGAGAGTCAAGTGAAAGGGACAGCCATATATGCACAAGGACAAGTTACATACTCCTGGTGACCCACACCAGAGGGGCGGACAAAAAACACGGCATGGTTAGCGCAGTGAAGTTTTTAACTAGTTGGGACTTGCAAGCTATGCTAGGACGGCCAACCTGCGCCTCTAAAACAAAACAAACCCTTTACAAAGCAGCCACCTACTTCTGTAGCACTGACTCTTCAGTAATTTTATATAGTGCTGCCCCCTGCTGGCAGGATACACTCTAAATCAGTCTGGCTTGGTTAGGAGTCTTCCAAGGGGGTGGGGGTGGGGGCGCCACTATGACAGAAAGAGAAAGGGTATGTTTTCTCTGTGACTGGGCAGACAAAGGCACTATAACAGTGACATGGCTGAGATGGAGGCTCCTGTCTCCAGGATGTGCCCAGCACAGTGACCTGGTACTAATCTATCAGCACCGATGGACTTGCCTCCTCCTCCTGGACTGGGGGTACTGTTGTGTCTCTTAGGTCTCTTCCTCTCCCAGTTCAGCACCCAAGGATGCCACAATGCGGCAGTCTTGGCCTCACCTGTCTTCCAACCATCTGCATTACAAAAAGGCGTTCTTCTAAAAGACAGGATTAATAACAGAAGCAGAACAGATTTTTCTCTTCTGGCTTCTCCTTTGTTAGATCTCATTTGGTTTTGAGCAAAGACTTCTCACCCCCCCCCTGCCCCCGTCTTGTTTTGTTTTGTTTTTAAATCAACCCTGCTTTCCCTGCTTTATAAGTTTCCTCCCATTTGAAGTCATGATATTATTTTCTGTGTCGCTTGCTCAGAGCCGGCTTTATGCACATCTCAAATCATCTTCCTCCACCTCTCTGAGCTTGCAGCAAACAGCTGCTTTATGTTGTCACGTGTACACACCCAAACCACAATGCCATGGCCCTAGCAATGCCGGACCACACTCTACTCTGGTGCTACAAAACCAAAGACAGAGGCGTGCACCTCACAAGGCACACTGAGAAACATTTGCTTCTCCCATTGCTTGCCTGGGACTCAGACCCCACCCTGGGACTCCTGGGCACTTGGTTATAAATGCACAAGGAAAGGTGAGTCTTGCTTTTGCTGTGTTTAGAGAGAATCAAAGCCACGAGGCTGGGCCAAGTGCTAGGGCTGCTGAAGTCTCAGCCTCAGTGGACGGAGCACCCTCGGGTTCCCAAGACCTAGACTTGGAGGACCTCAGTGGGGCAGGGCCTGCTTCCTTCCTCCCTTCCTGTGGCTATGGAGGGGTATGGCTCTGGGAGTTCTGTCTGGCAGGGGAATCACTGGGTGATCATGTTTACTGAAGAGCCTAGAGTGGCCAGTGATGCAACTGGACATGAAATGATGGAGTTTCCCAGGAGGTGAAAAGAGGATCTTCCATTTTGTGTGACCGTCCAGTGACCACTGTCCTCTGCAGCATCCCCCCCTGAGAACTTACACAAGACATTTCAGCCGGGGAGGCAAAGCTTCGGGCAGCCCTGCTTCCATGGGATGCTATCTGTACACCTCGGCGCTATCCTTTTGAATCTGTCCTACATTTCCATCTCCTGTATGATTCTGTTTTTCTAATGAATAAGGAAAGATTTTTATCACTGCAGTAATTGGCACTACAAGATTAAAGACCCATGCTAAATGCGGTGCCTCGTGTTTAAAATTCGTATGCATTTATGGGAAGGGGTGTTGTGCATGTACATACATTCGTGTAGAGGCAGGAGGACACCCAAACACACACCGTTCACATTCTTTGAGACTGGGTCCCTTGTTGGTCTGGAGCTCATGAATTAGGCCAGTCTAGCTGGCCAGTAAACCCAAGAGATTTCCTAACTCTGCGGCCTCATGTGGAAGTACATGCCACCGTGCCCAGCGCTTTTACATACATTACAGGTCTTCATGCTTGAACGAAAGAACACTTTTCTGACCAAGAGCACCATCCCCTCAGACCTACTTTGTATGGACCCCAGCCTGATCATCTATTTCTGGTACTTGAGCACCCTGTGGGTTTTCTGAAATGAGACAAACAGCACGGCCGTTTACTCCAGGAGCTGTAGACAGGCGGAGTCACCGTGGGTGAGGGCTGACAGGACTAGGGGATGTGGGTAAAGGTGGCCAAGGAATAGGCCCAAGATGCACTAAGGAGGGAAGATGAGCAGCTAACCTTCCAAGAGGATCTCCAGTGTGCTGTGTCCGCATGTGAGGTCATTTCACTGTCACCTGCTTCTCCTGACGAAGTCCATCCTCTGGATATCTGTGTGGTTTTCCTCTCTGACTGGAACCTTATCAACACTCAGACCCACCAGTTCCATGACTCATCCTGGCAGTTTTGTGACCCCCTAGAGTTTTCTGTGTCAACCCATCAGCAGCTCCAGCCTCCTTAAGGCACTTTTCTTCCAGGGCCTGGAGAGATGGCTCAGTGGTTAAGAGCACTGACTGCTCTTCCAGAGGTCCTGAGTTCAATTCCCAACAACCACATGGTGGCTCACAACCATCTGTAATGGGATCTGATGCCTTCTTCTGGTGTGTCTGAAGACAGCTACAGTGTACTCATATAAATAAATCTTCAAAAAGACACTACTTCTTCCTGATCTATTTCTCTCTTTGGGTTGCCATTTTTTTAAACTGCCTGTGTGTGTGCATGTGCATACACACACACACACACACACACACACACACACAGATGAGAACACATGGACGCCCATGTCTGCCTAGCAATCACTAGGATTCCCACATCTCACCATGAGCGAATCTACCTGCTCTGTGTTGTGGACTGCCCCCCTCTCACATCTCACTTCAATCCACATCTCATCTTTCCCGTGACTGCTAGAGGGACCCAAAATCAAAACCAAACAAGTCGTTACCTGCTTGAATTCCTCCTTCCCCCATCTCATCCAAATGTAACTATCTCTGTCAGTTTAAGTGAGGAGACTCTTTGTGACCATAAGATACGTCTGTCTTGAAATTATCACAGCATTTAAAAGTAACAGTACCAATAAAGTCTTATACCATGGCTACTTAATTGTAGCTCAAACGCCCAATGTAAAATGAAACTTCAAAAAGAACTAAGAAAAAAAATGTAGTCTGCATTAAACATACCCTTGGTACTTGTACATGCTCAGAAGTCTGTTCCCATCCATGATAAGTCACTTCTGGTTCTACTCATGAAGACAGACACTTGACCAAAAACATATAATGGACATTGTTTTACCCATTCATTCCTGGCAAAGCCTCTGAACTGGGAACATGCAGGGTAATTAAGGAGATGATGAGTTGATGTTTAAATATCAGTTTGGGAAGGTTTCAGAGGAGATGGGGCCAAATTCTTTCACACTCCATTCAAGCAACTGTCAGTTCTAGAGAGCCAATTCCCAAAGAGCTAGCTAGTCCAGGGTGATCCTGCCCAGGGTTGCCCCACCGTGCCTGTGATCTCTCAGTTTTGTAATCCCTCCCAGAACAATCTAGTCACAGCTTGTTTACCTAGCCAGGTTTCACTCGTTGAAACCAGTCAAGAGACACTTTGAAAAGTGCATGCCAATATGTTTGCACTGGAAAGATTTTTCGAAATACTACCTTAGAGCAGCAAATGGTTCGGTGAGTGAAGGCACCACTGAGTGCAGTCCCCAGGACCCAGATGGAGGGAGGAGAGCCAATTCCCACAGGTTGCTTGTTCTCTGACTTCCACATAGGGACTGTGGTACACACGTGTAAAAAAAATAAGCAAAGGTCTTTTTAAAACATACTAACTCTATACTTAGAGTTTTAAAATGTCAGTAACTTCATAAAAAGACTCCTCAAAGCTGTAACTCCATGTATCTAAATGTCGTGTGTGTGTGTGTGTGTGTGTGTGTGTGTGTGTGTACTTGTGGGTTCATGCAGGTGTGCCTGCACACAGGCAGGTACACAGGGTAAAGATAATTAATTCTCAAGACTCCCTCTCCCCCCACCCCCCACCGCAACTCTTTCTCTAGAAAGGCACTGCCTCCTAAAGGCTCCACAATCTCCCCAAAGATTGCCACCAGCCGGAGACTAAGGGTCCTAACACATGGTCTTGTAGGGGACATGTCAGATTCAAAACACACAAACTTACAGTTCTCACATATAATGCTAATTAAGCTAAGGTGCCTTCATTTCAAGCTGAGACCAAGACAGACAGACAGACAGACACACAATCTTGTCCAGAGGCACACATGTTTGAAGCCTGAAGCCTGGGCAGAGAGGGAGGGGAGAAGGAGGAGGGGAAGAGGGGGGGAGAAGGAGGGAAAGGGGAAGGGGAGGGAGAGAAACCTTTTTAAAGCTGTATGACTCCACAGGCAGTGGAAAGCTAGGCTGGCTGGCCAATAAGCATCAAGACCTCCCATCTTCCAGGGGACCACAGGTGCACATCATTGAGCTTGGCTTTTACGTGGGTGCTGCAGGCCCTCACGCTTAGAGTGACAGGCACTTTACCAAATGCGCCATCTCCCCAGCCCAAATCCCACTCCAACAAATGGTCCTGTTTTTAGAAACTGCAGCTTCTGCTACCTTAAGCCTCAACTCCCAGAAGGTCCACAGTCAGTGGCTAGGGAAACCCTACGCAGGGGCAACTCTTGGGGCTACCCCTATGGTGGGCAGAGTTTGATGGGACAAACACCCAGATGTGGCCTCTGATCTCAGTGGTGGTGCTAACTACACACAGTTTTGCCTTAAGTGTCTAGAAAGTTAGGTGTGGTTTGGATAAAGCTGGTTTGAGTTTTCAATAAAAGATGAGGAGGAATGTGGAAATGGTGAAAGACCCCCCTCCTGCTTTAGCTGCAGTAATGCCATTTCGTGCTAGGCCCAGAGCAGGCAGGGATAAAAAAAAATAATACTGAAACAAAAGTGAGCCAGAGGACAGCCCAGTCTCTGTCAGAACAAAAATATCTGCAGTTGACCACCTGGACCAAAGCAAGGACGAAAAACAACTCCTTGTCCCAAAGGAGGGGCCAAGGCCGCCCTCCTCTTCTGAGAACTTGGGTCTGTAAGGCTGTGCAGGCTAGGTCGGGGTCCCAGGTGGCCAGATACCGGTGGGCGGCCAGCTAGCAATAGACAAATAACAGAAGACATTCAGACAAGCCCAGCTTTCAGATAAGCTGCAGCCCCCGACTAGAACCAAGAGTTGTGTCCTTGGAGCCATATGTCTGCCATAGTTCCCACACTTAGATAAGCCCAAGGCAACTATTCTCAGGAGCTGCAGCCCCAGCTGGTATCAGGAGCTGTTTCCTTGGAGCCATGTCCTTGGGCTCACTCCCTGGCCACATTTAAACTAACCAATTAAAACCCTGTTCCTATGCTTCTGCTTCTGTACCTTGCTTCTGCCCCCCAAGCCCTATAAAAAGGGGACTGCCCCTTTGTCCGGCGCGCAAGTCCTCTGAGAGACTGTGTGCCCACAGGTACCTGTGTAAATAAACCTCTTGCTACTTGCATCCGAAGTGAGTGGTCTCGCTGCTCCTTGGGAGGGGTCTCTTCAGAGAGAAGATACCCTCCGGGGGTCTTTCAATGGGGGAAGGGAAAGGTGGGGAGGGGGAGAGGAGAGAGAGAGAAAGAGAGAGAAAGAGAGAGAGAGAGGGGGAGAGAGAGAGAGAGAGAGAGAGAGAGAGAGAGAGAGAGAGAGAGAGAGAGAGAGAGAGAGAGAGAGAAATGGCTCAGCAGGTCAAAGTCCTTGACAAATATGGCTGACACTCTGAGTTTAATCAATGGAACTCCAGTAAAGGGGAGGAGAAAACAGATTCCACAGAAATTTCCTCTGACCTCTACATGTGCATAGTGTCAGGTCTATGCCCGTATGCATAAACGTGAGCACTCATGTGCGCGCGTGCACACACACATACCATACACAGAAATAGTAATAAAGAACAAAACTTTTAAATTGCTGACCCTTCGGCTAAATCATTTGGGAGATTTTCATTCTTTCCAAGGTTCGTTGTTAGCTGGGTGTTTTAGCTCACAGCTCTAAAGCCAGCACTCAGGAGATACTTAGTGAGTTCCAGGCCAGCCTTGGCTACAAAATGAAACACTGTGTCAAACAAACAAAAAGAAGACAATCATTTCTCTAGAAGCCCCACCCCCCAGTCTTACAGAGCCCTGATTGACAGTTAGACCCTAATCTGTGCTGGGCCACCAGCTGCTTTCCATAACATTAGTCACAGCTTTCTGAAGCATTTTGGTCTACCGATTTAAAAAAAAAAAAAAAGAAGATATGCAGATCACATGAGGACACAGCGCTCCTGGGTATTTGTCATTTCAAACCAAGATGATTTCATGCCTAGTCATGAGATTCAACTTCCTCTTGGCTACTGTTGCACGAGTCCATCTCTCCACCATCAGACTATCACAGACTATTCTCATGATTGTCCACTTAGTCAAAGCACTGGCAAAGTTTCTTCTGTTGTCTCTCTGTTCTAAGTAATAACTAGGTAATCAGAAAAATATATGTCTGAGAGAAGGCTGTAGGATGAAACTAGTGTTTATATCAACTGAAGACAGTGAAAACTATAGGTAAAGGTCAGAGAAACAAATTGATACACCCTCTACAGTAAGAGGCTCAGAGATAATTCTTGCCCAGGCAGCACAGCTGAGTTTGTGCAGTTGTACCTCTGTGTAAATTAGAGGAAGAAGGACCTCACTCTAACCTCAGCACAAGGAAGCAGCGTGGGTAAGACACGTGCTGCTCACACTGGATTCTGGCTGCCGTGTCCTTCAGATAGCTGTATCCCTTCATCATAGGGACGCAGGTCACCAGCCAGGTTTCAAAACAAAACAAATGTAAAAGGAGCTGTTCTGCTGGCAAAGAGCCTGTAATCTCAGCTTCTCAGGAAGCTGAGGCAGGAGGATCACAAATTCAAATCAAAGCTAGCCTGGACTACAGATTGAGTTCAAAGCCAGTCCGGGGTTGCTAAGGTCTGTGGTAGGATGCTTGTCTAGTGTGAGCAAGTCTTGAGTTTAATTCTTGGTATAAATGGGAGTGGGGGTGGACTGGGATGATGTGGGGTGGGGATGGGGTATGGTGGGAGTGTGGTGGGGTGGGTATGGTGGGGTGGGAGTGTGGTAGGGTGGGTATGGTGGGATGGGGCAGGGTGGGTTCAGTCATCCCCATTACTTCTGACTTACATGGATTTATTCCCACCTTTTGGCTCTTGGTTGGAAACTTTCCCATCTCCTCCTTCATTCCTTAAACTTCCTTTCTGGACCCCCTGATTCCTATGTGGTTCTGGATCCTGCTCACATCTTTGGCTTTATCACCTCTCAGCTCCAGTGATCGGTTTCCAAGTAACAGCCTCCTAAGACTCGCCCTCAGCATCCTTCCTGCTACCGTAGCCTGGACAATTTACTTATTTAAAATTTTTTACTTATCTTTTATTTGTATGTGTTCGTATGCATGTGTCTTAGATGCCATGACCAAAGCAACTCTTATAAAGGACATCATTTAACTGGGGCTGGCTTAGAGGTTCAGAGTTTCAGTCCATCAAGGGGGAAGCATGGCAGTGTGCAGGCATGGTGCAGGAGGAGCTGAGAGTTCCTCGTCTTGTTCCGGAGGCAGACAGCACAAGAGTGGCTTCCAGGCAGCTAGGCTGAGGGTCTTAAAGCCCACATCCACAGTGACTCACTTCCTCCAACAGGGCCACATCTACTCCAACAAGGTTCCACTTCCTAATAGTGGCACCCCCTGGGCACTATTATTCAAACCACCACAGCAAGCTTATGTAAGAGTACAGGATCCTGTGGAGCAGAAGAGGGTGCCCGATCCTCTGGACCTAGAGTTACAGGCAGTTGTGAGCTTCTACGTGGGTGCCGGGAACTGAACCCTGGTACTCTGAAAGAGCAGCTAGTGCTCTTAACTGTTGAGCCATTGCTCCAGTCCTTCATTTACCTGTTAAATATTGATTTAGTGTGTACAGCATGGTACTCCTGGCCGTTAGAGGTCAACAACATGCAGAAGTAGATTCTCTCGACCCACTACATGGGCCCCAGGAGTTGAACTCAGGTCCCCAGGCTTGGCTGCAAGTGCCTTTAGCTTGGTAGCTATGGTGTCTTTACCCACTCAACCATATATATAAGTGAATCTGAGTAGGTGCCCTGTCCTTTCCTCCCTCTTGCTCCACCATGTGCTCTTGCCAAGGTGCGCTGCCTCCACACAGACCCAAAAAACATGGGTCAACTTACTTTGGTCCCAAACTTGCAAATCAGTTCGCTCGGATAAATCTTGGCTCTTTCCAAGTTAATGGCTTCAGGTCTTTGTTATAACAATGGCAGCTAAGTTACTCAACATTTGGCAGTCTGATGGGGTGGCAACTTCTCCTGAAAACCCCTTGATGAAAGAGGCAAAATTCAGTCCCATACCCCTTTGATAAGCTTTATATAGTGGATGGAAGTAACAGTATTGTCTCATGGAAGAATTCCACCCTAGTAAGGGTGGGAGAAGCAATACATTAAATATCACTGTTTTTTTTTTTTTTCTTATTCTTATTGAAAGCGATTCTAAGCAACAACCATCAACAACTAGACACTAAAATCATCTGACCAAAAGCTGGAATGAAAACTGAGGCTGGGGTGCGACTTCCATAGGTAGAGTGCTTCCTAGCATACAGGAAGGCCTGGGTTCGATCCTTACCCCTACATAAACCAGGTGTGGTGTTGGACACTATCAAACTCAGGTCTTGGGAAGCAGGAGAGGCTGGAGGATCAGGAAGTCAAGGTTATCCTCAGCTACACAGAAAGTGAGGCCAACCTGGGCTACAAGAAACTGTAAACAAACAAACAGAAGAGCAAAACCGGAGGGCATTTTGCAATAGGTGGGTTCAGGTCTGAGTCACAAGACAGAAGAAGAAACATACTGATAAGATGTTTGCCTCCTGAGAAGATGCAATTACAAGTTCCGACCCCTATGAAGTCTGGCTAGAGGGTGCTGAAAATGGAGACTTAGAGACTTCCTGGACCTATGAGTGTAAGAAGTACTTCTGAAGTTGTCGTGAATTTGCCAGTAGTGAGCATGACATGGGTGAGGCTTGTAGGCGGGTGAGAATTGTCTGAGACAAGACTGATGACTGTGCCTGTTGCCACAGCAGGGCAGAGAGCATTCATTCATCACACTGTACGTAGCTATCAATCGAGCTTTTAAAAGGGTTCTTGGAGGGGGCTGGGAAGGCGCTCGGTGGTTAAGAATGCTTGTTGCTCTCACAGAGAACCAGCTTGGTTTTCAGTATCCTCAGTAGTTGGCTCGGAAACATTTGTAATTTCAGCTCCAGGGGATCTTGAGCCCTCTTCTGGCCTCAGAGGGCACCCATACTTATGTACACACACACACACACACACACACACACACAGAGAGAGAGAGAGAGAGAGAGAGAGAGAGAGAGAGAGACAGACACAGACACAGACACAGAGAGACACACAGAGAGAGAGTGAGACAGAGGAAAGAAAAAAATGCTTTTGTATTTGAAAAATCACCTTGAGTTCTGACCCACGTTAAGCTACCACTGAATTTATTACTGTCTTACTTACTCATCACTGAAACGAGCTGTGTAAACACAAGGAAGGAATAGCTGAACCCGAAGGTCTGATTCAGTACCAAGACTGGGTTGCTGAGGGAATCCTTTTAGTAAGTCTCAGTGACTGGACATGACCAAACGAATGTGTTAATACAGCCTGACTGAGCAGCTTTAAGATCCAGGAAAGTCAACGTTTTGTGAACCATCGCACCTTTAGTGGGCACACGTGCGTCTCCCTCTCCCTTTTCCTCTCTCTCAATATATATTTATTAATTTATACATTATATCAATTTATACTACATATTTATTGACATTATATATTATATAATTATTTATAAATTTAAATAATTTATATATATATAGAGAGAGAATAGAAATCTTTATATCCTTTTTAGTATCTTGCTTGGCCTTTAAATTTACACAATTTCAAACACGTTTTCACATATCGAATATTTCAATGTTTTGGTGTTTGGCGGAAAATATTTTAAGAAATAGGGCAGTATCGCCTTCAAGATATACTGCTGTAATATACTCTTTTCCTCAGATCTCTCCCATTACTAAGATTCTACCATTTTGTGATATAACTAGTTCTAGAAGCTTGCTTCTCTCAGCTGAAAGACTAAGACATGGGACATGAAACCTGCAGAACACAAGAGGTAAAGCTTTGTGAATCTGTTCAACAGAGGCCTGGCTGGGGGTGGGAAGAGACTCAATGTGCCTGGGAAATGCTGCTCAAGTGTGGGAGACATTAGGTCAGAGTGAAGGAATTCAGGGCTGGGGAGACAGGTCTCAGTACAGTGCTCCGCCCACATGACCGTGTGTTTGATCTTAGTATCCACATACAAAGCCAGGGGTGGCAGTGTGTGTTTGTGCTCCCACATCCCAGCACTGGGGAGGCAGAGACAGGAGGATTCCTGGAGTTTGCAGGGAGCCCAGGCAAACCCAAAAGCTCCAGGTCTCAGTGAGATGCCCTGTCTCGAAAAGGAAGGTGGATGACTTTGGAGGAACGACGCCCAAAGTGAACCTCTCTGGTCAGTCACGTGATGAGCAGTGTTTCACATCTGCCTTTTGAGAGAGAAAAATCCTGAGAGGGAGTACTTGCCTATTTCCTTAGTAAAGAGCCTCATCCCGGGCCAGAGATCAATACAAGTGGGGCAGCACACATTGGCTGTCCTGGCTAGTGTGAGCAGAGTTTAATCTTCATTACGTGTTCTTGGATGTCTGACTACAATCCAGTAGAGAGTTTTACAAACATTCTAGCGGATTATAAATGGCCTTTTTGACTTTAGGTCTGTGCATCATGAGTATACATGAATAGTATTTTTTTTTTTTTTGTTTTGGATTTTTGAGACAGGGTTTCTCTGTGTAGCCTTGGCTGTCCTTGAACTCAGATCCACCTGCCTCTTCTAAGTACTGGGATTAAAGGCCTCCACTGCAGAGCCTATGAATAGTCTTTAAAAAACAAAACAAAATGGAAAGAAAGTTTGTTTCTTCACCGAAACATATGAAGTTAGAGCAGAAAGAAACATTTCTTACTGTGGCTCACTAAAAGTCAGGTT
Organism: Micromys minutus; assembly: GCF_963924665.1. Classification (NCBI taxonomy): domain Eukaryota; kingdom Metazoa; phylum Chordata; class Mammalia; order Rodentia; family Muridae; genus Micromys; species Micromys minutus. Next base: position 65,391,014 of record NC_137975.1, on the reverse strand, counting down.
ACATAGTCTGTTATATTGTCTTTTTAAAAACAAAGGATAGCACATGTGATCTTAGTGCTTAAGAGAATTAAGCAGAAGAATTGAAGAGTTCAAAGCTAGCCTGGGCTACACAGGACCACAATATCTCAAAAATATCTTCTCTTCGAAAATGAAAATCTTAAAAAAAAAAAGTTTGTGTGTAGGACGGGTGTGTAGAGGAGGTTGTAGAGACTAGGAGAGTGTCAACCACGTGGGCATCTCTCCAGCCCCAGTGCAAACCGGTTTTCACTCCTCCAGGTGCTTGCTTCTCAGTTCTTCCCGGCTGAATGTTGTGTTAGGTTTATGACTACTAGACCCATGGTTTCTCCAGCTCTCATTTCTACTGTAAAGTCAGTTCCTAGTGACCTCTGCCGCGGCACCCATTGATGCTGTTCCTGTTCTTTGACCCCTTGAGCATTGAGCAACCTGATGTTCTCTGCTTAGGGTACCTGTAGTTCCCAGCAGGTCTCTAAAGCGCTCTCTCTCCCCTCACCCTCTGTTGTCTTCCTGCCTTCCGCCCACCCAACAGCCTCAGCCTGCTGATTTTTATCTCCAGAGCACAGAGTTGCTCTCAAAAGCCCCAGGACATTGTACTAGCTATTCCCACAACTTGGAATGCATCCAGCACCGAGGTGAATTCATCCTATTTTAATTCTGTAAAGAAGCGGTCAACTCAGGCAAAACTAAAGATACCCAACTGTTCTTCATTTTTAAATAACAAAGCATTTAATCCAATCCTTAGGAACCTTTTTTTACAGGCATTACACTAGGTGTTGGGAATGTGCGAGACAAATTCCCTGTTGACCAAGCAGCTCAGTCCGTCAACTCCAGGGAAGGAGTGAGGATTAAAGAGAAAAAGGACAATTAGACAACACTGTAGCATGACCCCAGCCTGTTCTGAGGCTGAGGTGGGTTTATTTATTTATTTATTTCCAATCCGCTTTTATACCACTTTAAGTACATGAAAAAAATAATAAGATCAGTTTGGGTCAAGAAACAAGCCAGACAATAAACACAAATAGTCAAGGAACAAACAAGGCGATAAACAAAGTCCTGTGACCGCAGTTTATAGAGGTTTATCAGGATTACCAATATATCTGAGCCTACTTCCCTTTCCTAGGCCAAGGTCAAATTCCCTGAAGCCTACTCCTTTGTTCTAGCCCCAAACCAGATTCCTGCCTGAGTTTACTTCCCTGTCCTGTCCCAATGCCAAATTCCTGCCAATTTTCTAGAATCTGGCTCCCAAAACTCCCCACACCCTATCTCAATTTACAAATCCCAGAAAGTGTAGTGAGAAGCCCACCACCCTTAGTAACAACAGAACTAAAGCAATGTACATCAAGGGTTAAAAAAAAAAATCAAGTTCAAAGCAAAATAAAGCACAAAACCAGTGAAAAGACCAAATGGCGATGTCAAACATGTTCATGTGTCCTTTAAAAACAGACTTGAGCAATACCTAGACGAGACCATAACCTTGAAGCCGTTAGTACACCAACCCTAGGCAGCTCAGCCAGCCGTTCTCAGTGCCCTACAGCTTTGTGTTTGTACATAAAACAGTCGCAGTGCAGGCCCTTGACTATGTAGCTAAGTGCTTACTGACCATCCCTCTGCTCAGAACGGAGCACCACAGTATCTAACCTGTTTCTCCTAAGGAAGCGTTCCATGTAGTAAACCCCAGCACACACAGGGTTGACATGTCCTGGGTACTGCTCACAGGATGGGATTCCTTGCTGGGCAATAATGAACCGAGTTCCTGGACACCTAAGGCTAGTTTATTGGCAATAAGGAGCGGCTGTTAAATCCGATTGGCAAAGCATTGCTCAGCTCTGACCCAAGGCTGCAAAGGAGGCATACCCAAGAGGGCACTGGCCCCAGCGACACCCGCCACGATTACTCTTTAAATGTATTTTTATCAACCTTGAGATGGGGTATCTGTCCCAGAGTGACCCAGAATTCCTTAAGTTCTCCAATATGACACTGAATGTATAATCGTCCTGCCTCCAACTCTCAAGGGCTGGGATTACAGGGGTGCACCCGGACCGATTTGTGCAGAGCTGGGTGGAAATCAACCTGGGGCTTCGAGCACGTGAGGTGAGCCACACCCCAAGCCCAGACACCCACTCCCGCAGCCAGTCAGTGGTCTGCGTGGGTGACAGAGAGCCCAACAGCGGAGCCCACAGCACTCAGACGCCCCGCCCCTGCAGTCGTTCTCGCGGAAACAGCCCCGGGCTGACCCCGCCCTCGGCTTGTAGCCAAGCCAGGAACCCGGACGGCGTCCGGCAGGGGACACACGTCGGCGAGCAGCGCCTGCTACCACCTGGCTGGGGTGAGTCCTGGTGACTGCGGGCTCAGGGGTATCGGGATACCACTGTTCCCGAGTAGGAATCCGAAGGGAGGTTCGAGTGTGGACACGCCACCCCACAGTCCCCTTCGTGACACGCGCACAGGGCATCGGACACCCGGAGCGGTCGTGGGTTAAGGCTTAGTTCTGGGACCGGTAGTGTCGGGACAAGGCTGCTTGCCACCGGTGACAGCTCTCCGCCCGGCGGCTCCCCTGCCGTGGTCTCCATCCCCAGCCGGGGAAAGGGCGAGCATCACCTGGATCCCCAAGAATGACAGGCCCAAGGACAGTTGATTGACAGCTTTGTCACACTCCGTGATTCTAGACAAGCACTTTAGGATGCTGAGTCATTCGATGCCAACGTTAAACATAGGGAAACGCAATTTTTCTGGGTTTGGGGATCGTCTTAAAACCTAAGCCATGGATTGTTGTGGCTGTGAGGGCGAGACATGCCTGGAGACTTGGGAGAGTAGTTATTTAATGCCGGCCTAGGCCATCTTGATCTCTCTCTGGGCAAGATATCAATTATGGATGTGTGGATGGTAGTTCTTGTCCACTTTTGGCTCTACTTCGTGCTTCCTGAATCGCACAGAACAGAATTAAAGGTTCAGAGGATTTCAATACAATCAGAGTGATGATACTAGGTGTAGGGGTCTAGGGTGGTCTTTAGGGGTGTAACCAAGAGAGATGCAATTTTCTGTTCTCCAGTAAAACAGTAAGAGATTTTGGTGAGTGCCTGTTGTCTACAGCCTCACAGAATTGTAGGAAGTAATCTGCAGGAAACTCTAGTTTCGTTTTCTGGCTTGGTTCTGGTTTGAGTCATCAAACATAGAAGCTGTAAAAGTATCACACAGCTGTGCACTCTTATCTTTAAAAACTGGACTGATGCAGAACACTGCATCTAGAAGAGCAATTTTTTCTATTAATAATAGCTAGCTAACACATACTGAGCTGTTTTCTACTATTTAAACTAGTTTAATCCTCAGGACAACCCTATGATGTGATTCCTACTTGTTCTACAAACAGAAAGTTAAGTGAAACTAAGTTGTCATAGTCTCATAGCGCTGCCTGAGTGATATTTGCCATTGTTTTAGTTTAAGGGTCTGTGTCCTGTTTTTGTGTTAGGGACTGAACCCAGGACCTTGAACTTGTTAGACAAGCTCTCTACCACCGAACCACACCTCCATACCCTTTCCCAAGCTTTCTTAGGTGTTGAGGTTTTAACCCAAGGCTTCAGGCATACTAAGTTCAATGGAAATGACCACTGATCTCCTAGCTTGTATTTTCTTTGTATTTACGGCTTTCGATTTGCTTGGTTGTAGAACCCAGGGCCTCGTCACACTAGGCAAGCTCTCTACTTAGCTGTGCCCTTATCCCTTAAAACTTATCTCGAGACAGGATGCCTTAGTCTCTATTCTACTGCTGTGAAGAGACCATGACCATAGCAACTCTTAAAAGGAAAGCATTTAATTGGAGCTGGCTTATAGTTTCAGAGGCTTAAGTCCATTATCCTCAGGACTGGGGAGCCTGTGGGAAGCAGGCAGACATGGTGCTGGAGAAGTAACTGAAAGTTCCACATATGGATTGACAGGCAGCAGGAAGGGAGAGACACTGGGCCTAGCTTGGTCCCACCTCCAGTGACAGTTTTTCCAATAGGCCATACTTCTCAATCCTTTTAAATAGTTCCACTCTTTGGTGACTCTTTCATGAATAAATAAATACGTTATTAAGAATATATGGCGGGTCTTTGGTTATGCTAACACTGTTATTTGGTAACCATCAGTGAAGTAATATGTTTTACATAGGAAAGTTTGAGGTAAAGAAAAATTGTGTATGGACGTTTTTCTATTTTGCTTTTACACAGGACAAGTTTTTACTTTGAGTAATCCTTAAATGAAGAGTGGGTAAAGTCTGTATACGGAAGAGAGACTCCAATCAACAATATCAATAAGCTGAAAAAGAAAAATGTTGTCCTTAAACCACCTACAAAATACCATCTATAACCCGGTAACAGATTTTTGGCAATTTTTTCTTTTTTCTTTTTTCTTTTTTTTCCTTTTTTTTTTTTTTTTTTTTTTTTTTTTTTTTTGCCTGTAGTAGGATTGATAGCAAATACGCTCAAGTTCTGATTATCCACTGGGGCCAGGCATGAACACCATCCAGTTAGCATGCGGGACATTCGTGTTGGGAGACTTATACTGTGACAGGTGCTGTCTCAGACCTTAAAAACGTCAGTTTGAAAGGAAAGTGCATTTCTTATCCTACAGAGATTTTCCTTCTTCTTAAACAATTGTAATGATGTATTTTTATGTGTGTTGGTGTTTTGCCTGCATGTGTGTCTCTGTGTGAGCACATTAGAGCCAGTGGAACAGATAATTGTGAGTTGCCATGTGGATTCTGAGAGTTGAGTCATCGCCCTAGCTTCCCATGGTTTTCCCTTCTTTTCTGTTACAGTTTTATTTACTGTGGTGAGTGTGTATGTGTGTGTGTGTGTGTGTGTGTGTGTGTGCACGCGCATAAACTTTGATGCCACAACATAGGAATGAAAGGAAGATCTGGGTACAACTTTTGGGAAGTTCTGTTCTACCACGTAGGTCTGAAAGTTGACTCAGGTAGTCAGATTTGGCAGGAGGCACCTTTACCTGATGGGCTATCAGACTGGCTTTAGTCTTCCTTCCTTTGCCTGTCTGTCTGTCCGTCCATCTATTGTATAGGGGATTGAATCTATGGCATCATGATTTGGGTGTATCATAGAACTAGGCCACACTATCTGTCCACCCATTCACAGTCCATTTGTTAGGTTTTTCTGCTTGTTTGCTTTAAGATAAGGCATTGCTGTGTTGTCCAGTCTGACCTCAAACTGAAATCCTATAAACCCAGTACTGGGCTTATAGACTGATGTGTTCCACCACACCCGCCTTTTTGTGGTGTTTTTGAAATGAGAACTGTCCACAAGAAGTTAATGTCTCAGACTTGCCCTCTGTTTTCCCAACACTGCTTGGAAGTGTAGCAGGGGAAATGTCAGGAGCCAGTGGCAAGAGACCTGAACAAAACATGTTGTCCAGCTGCTAAGAGTCTGACTACCTGCTAGGAATGCAGTCAACATCCTGGTCTTCTGGAAACCTGTGAAGAGCTTGCTTTGGTGCTGTGCTGGTGAGCTTCTCTGGATGTGCCTGGTTTCCTTTAACCACTACACTGTTGATAGAGATCTGACATAGGGCCACTGGTTTTTGGTGACCCTCTAGGAGACTCTTAAGCAGTAGAAATGTCAAAAGTCACTGAACCAATTGTGTGTGTTGAGAACATAGCTGTGATTTTCCTTTATAACTTTCAGTACCATAGTGAAAGAAAGGTTTTACAACCATGTCAAGCAAACTGAATTTTGGGGAGAAATAGCCTTATGTGGCAATGGGTCTAAAAAAAGGTTTACAAAATTTGACACCAGTGAAGACATTTAAAGTGATTTTACACACGTTATAGCTAAAAACATCTCACGGTCGTAGACTGGAATAAAACAAGACTCGGCTTATGTGGGGTGTGTGTGTGTATGCATGTATGCATGCATGTATTTGTATGAGACAGTGTATGCGTGTATACATGTATGTGGTGAGTGTATGTGCGTGTGACTTTTTTTCTGTACTTGGTGGAAGACAGGAAGTGCTTCCTGTTGGTTTGGTCTGGACGGGTGCAAGCCCCACCACGCTCATGCTTCTTGGGACAGATAAAGTACACACTGCAACTGCCGGCGTCCTTTTCACTTTTCTACTTGGTATATTCCGCTCACTAGTTCCACTGGAAGAACTTTAAAGATGAAAAGCCAGAGCCACTGCTCACGCAGATGAAGACATTGAAGACATTGTCTTCATTCTGTCCCGGAAATGCCGTCAAGTGGCATCTGTCTTTCCATGGAGTCTGTAGTTGTTCTTCTAGGCACTTCTGCGTTTGTTTCGCTGAGATGAGCGTGGGCCCCTCACTTTGTAGCCCAGGTTAGCCTCCAGCTTACATCAGTCATTTTGCTTCGGCTTCCCAAGTGCAGCTTGAGTTTCCACGCAGCTTGGGGAACTTAAGCCTCTCTAGATATCCCGCTGGCCAAGAAGTGAGTAGAACGAGAGTCTGACTCGGTTGTTACTCTCATTAAAAACCACTCGTCAGCATTAACCCGGCTGCAGCTGAGGAGCCAGGTTCCCTGAGAATCACCAGCGCAGGGCATGGCTGTTGAGTTATTGTAGCCAAAGGGCAGAGATCGACTCTGACTGAGGAAGAATTGCCAGGGCGGAGTCCTGAGGGCTCCAGCACATGCTTCGGGGCCTTTCAGATCCCCCACAGTGTGACAGTGATGTGGAATTGTCTGCTGGGGAAACTGAAGACTTTGGGTTTTTAGCTGTGGCTGGTCACAGCGGCACTGTCTGCCTCACATACAGGAGCACTCCACACACCTAGAAAGGAAGCTTCAGGTGCTCGCGTTGCTTAGGGCAGTAAGTTCCTTCTCGGAAACCCAAGTGTAGGCCTCAGCCAGTCTCTCGAGGGCAGTTCTCTGTCTCACATCTGCTTAATCTCCTTCAGTATCTTTCTCTTCATCTCCAGTCAGTTTTTAAGAATGAGTAGTGAGTTGGGCACAGTGACTGCTTCCTCTTACCAGTACTTGTGAGGCAGAGGCGGGAAAGTCAGACGTTCAAGGTCATATCGTATTAGTCTACATTAATCACTGAGTTTGGTCATAATTGCCTTAATTCGCTTATGAAAATACATTTGTAAAATGTCTTTCCCTTAGATAATCCCCTATGTTGGCACCATTACTGAGGAGCTGAAGCCCGGCTCTTTGATTGTTATCCGTGGGCATGTTCCTAAAGATTCAGAAAGGTAAGATTACTGTGTGGGTCTGTGACCAGAGAAGACTGGAGAGGCTCTGGGGTTTCTTTGCTTCACTAACAGCCCTGCTGAGGTGTGTGGAGGTGTAATAGGGTGAAGGTACCTGGAATGTTTTGTTTTGTTTGGAGACAGGGTCTCTACACAGCCCTGGCTGTCCTGGAGTTCACTCTGTAGACATGTTGGTTTGAAACTCACAGAAATCTGTCTGCCTCTGCCTCCTGAGTACTGGGATTAAAGGCACCACCACCATGCCCAGCTGGTTACTGGAATTTTTTTATATCATTGTTGTAAATGTGATTTCACAATAAACAGGTACACTGATGGAAGAGGGGCTTGTTGAGTAACAGGATGTCTCAGTACAGTCTAAGCACTGTCACGATGGTCTCTCGAGACAGTCTCTTGGCGGTATTGACGAGTGTCTGCTTTGGGTATAATAAACTCAGGGTGTTACTTCTCTTGCTCCTGAGAAAAACAACATAAGGAAGAAAGGTTTATTTCCTTCAGCTCATGATGTGAGGGTACAGTCCATCCTGGTGGGGAACGTCTGGCAGAAAGAGCAACTCTGCAGTGGTGGCAGGGTCTTGAGGCAGCTGATCACATTGTGTCCACAGACAGGAAGTAGATGAATAGCTAGGGCTCAGCTCACTCAGTCTTTTCTGTATTCGGTCAGAGACTCTAGTCTTTGAATGCTGCAGTTCACCTTCAGGGTGGCTCGTCCCTCCCTGTCAAATCTCACTGAAAATGCTCTCACAGGCAGACCCAGGCCGTGTCTCCTGGGTGACCTCCAATTCAGCCAAGTTGAAAAGGAAGAGTCGTCAACTTTGATCTCGACAAAGAGCTGGATACGGTTTTGAGTGGCTGACATGATTGGTTTACAGAGACCCCTTGAGTGTCCCCCTGGGAGCAGGCCTCATGATCAGACCCCTCACCAAAAATGTAGCCTCATTTTCACGCCTGAAAGGCTGGTGGTTTCTGCGTAGCGGGGGGTGAGGCGTGGCGCCAGGAGCAGGTGGGATCGGTACAGTTTAGTTTGAACAGCCTCCCGGACCAGAAGTTTCCCTGGCATCTGCCCTCTGTTCATCAGCAGATTTGAACAAACACAGATGAGGCCAGCATCCAAGACAGGCAGGAGAGGGATGTTCTCATTCTGGGCCCATGTAACTCAGCTCATGCCTGGGGCTGTGTTACTGAGGAAGGAGGAAAGGAAGACGGGCAGGCTGCCCTGTGGGCCCTGCGGATGAAGGAGGGGTGCTGGGGTGGGGTTGGGGTGGCTCAGCTCTGTGGACTCACATGGCTCTGCTCTTGCTCAGATTCCAGGTAGACTTTCAGCACGGCAACAGCCTGAAGCCGAGAGCTGATGTGGTCTTCCACTTTAACCCTCGCTTCAAGAGGTCCAACTGCATCGTTTGTAACACCCTGACAAATGAGAAATGGGGCAGGGAGGAGATCACCTACGACATGCCCTTCAGAAAAGAGAAGTCCTTTGAGATCGTGATCATGGTGCTGAAGAACAAATTCCAGGTAGGTGCTGAGAGAGAGACCGGGAGCGTGTGAGTGGGCGCGGGGACGTCTCTGAAACTACTGAAGGCATCGGATATGTCACTGTCCAGATGGAAACACAGAACACACACACATTCTAAGGTCTTACTTCTTCCAGGAGGGCTGAATTCTGGATCATACAGCACCCTGTCACAGTTAGGGTGGTAGATTACAAAAACCACACCCAGAGCATGGGAGAGTCTGCATGAGCAGTCTGTGGTGGACAAGGGAATACCTCGAAGGGGCATCCCAGGATCACAGCAAGATACTGCTGTAGGGCCCTGGGGACCTCGTGAACACGGTGACTTCCTGGGGCTGCAGTTTAGCTCCAGAGGCCCCTAACAGTGCCAACCCTCAAACCCATAGAGTGCTTATTCAGCAGAGATCTTGTGCCATATTTTGACCCGGGGCCTTGTGGGACATTGTTCTCTGGAGCCCCTGTGCTCCTTGGTTTGCTGTTCTATGCCCTCCCGTCTAGGTCAGTCTAACTGTACCCATCATTGTTGCCCTGGGTTTGTTGTATGTGGGGATTTTGAAAGCTCCCTGAGAAGTCAGAGATCTGCCTGCCTCTGCTCCCCAAATGCTGGGATAAGCTCCTTCACTGCTTGGCTGCTACATGCTTTTACTTAGGGAACTCAGTGCCTTCTTATCCCTCCCATAGAGGTGGGTCTGTCAGAGTGTAGCCCTGAAAGAGGGTTGGGACCTCAAGTAGGCAGAGCTTCCCTGCACCCTAGGCTTCCAGACCTCGTGGATGGCTCTCAGGGCTGTGAGCATGGCTGTCTCCTGGGCACACAGGTAGATTCATGTGGAGTACACATACTAACAAGTGTGTGTGACTGGAGAGATGACCCAGGCGCTTCATCAGACTTCTGCTGCTGTGGCAGCTGCTTGAAGCCACAATTCGAGCAGAAACCTGTGAGAAAAATAAACCTGAGGCACCATTCATTCATCCATTCATTCATTCAGTGGTGCTGGAGATGAAACCTGCGACCTCACACTGTAGGCAAGTGTTCTACCATAGCTCCACTCCCAGCCCATGAGACACTTAGGATAAGGAGTTATCTCTTACTGTGCTCTGAGGGCATTGCCTTCTGTGTGTCTCCAGGTGGCGGTGAATGGAAAGCACATTCTGCTGTACACCCACAGGATCAGCACCGAGAAGATAGACACGCTAGGCATCTACGGCAAGGTGAACATTCATTCCATCGGGTTCCGGTTCAGCTCGGTGAGTGACCTTCCACACATCCCCGGGGCCTCCGGGGACAGACCAAATGGTAGAAGTCTCCTTTAATTTACGTCTTCCATTTAGGTAAAAAGTAACATATATTTCAGGCTAGTTGGGTTCTGCTCACTAACCATGCTTTTGTTGTTTGTGGGACCTCAAATCTAGAACGAGCCTACCAGACGGTTAGAGTGTATCTCCTGTCCATGGGAGTGAATAAATATCTCTGCAAGACAGTTTTCTATGTACCTGGATTTAAGTTTCTTGCTCATTTCTTGTTTCCAAGGATGTGAACAGTTTAATTCTCGACATCTGTACCCAGCTGCCATATTCTAGCCAACATTAGATCTGATTCTCCCAAACTCTTGCCAGTGTGGGGGGCTCCCCAGTGTTAGGTTGCATTTTTAAATCATATTTATCAGTAGTTTTCCATGCTCACTGATAAGTTTTCATTGTGCTCAGTATTTTAAGATTTTCTGATGGGTGTTAAAGTTCATCTGTGTTATTTTGCAGGATTTACAGAATATGGAAACATCTTCTCTGGGACTGACACAGATAAGCAGAGAAAATGTAAATATTCTATGAATTAGTAGTTTCAAATGTTCTTAGTTACCGTCAGTAGAAGGATCTTATTTTCCTTTAATTATGGACCTTTCTGTATGTGTTCATATGTATGCAGGTGCATGTGTGTGTGTGCATGTGTGTGTGTGCATGTGTGTGTCCATGTGTGTGTGTGTGCATGTTCATATGCATGCAGGTGCATGTGTGTATGCATGTGTGTGTGCATGTGTGTGTGTGCATGTTCATATGTATGCAAGTGCAAGTGTGTGTGTGTGCATGTGTGTGTGTGCATGTTCATATGTAGGGAGGGGCATGTGTGTGTGTGCGTGTTCATATGTAGGGAGGGGCATGCCTGTGTACATGTCCACAGAGGCCACAGGTCAAGTCTGAAGTCTAATCAATTGCTCTACGTCTTTTAAAAAGTTATTTTGCATGTGTATGCACGGATACATGTGTGTGAAAGCCAGAAATAGATATGGGATGTCTTTGCTTACTCTCCACCCTTTAAAGCGCAGTCTCTTAGTTGAACCCAGAGCTTGCCAACTCAGCTAGTCTAGGTAGCTAGCTTGCTCTAGAGATCCTGCCATGTGCTAGTGTTGAAGGCAGGCATCCAAGCCTGCCCAGCATTTATGTGGGTGCCAAGGGTTTGAGTCCTCATGGCTACCCTGCAAGTGCCTTAGCCTTGGACCGGTCCCTCCAGTTCTTCCACCTTGTTTTCCTGAGACAAGGTCTCTCAATGACCCTAGGACTTCCTATTGGCTAGACTGGCTGCTCGGCTAGCTGCAGGGGTCAACCTTTCTCTGTTTCTCCAGTGTTGGAGTCACAGATGTGCAGCTCCCATGCCCGGCCTTTACATGGGTGTGTAGCAGGAACTCTACCAGCTGAACTATCTCCCCAGCTTCCCAAATGAATCAGTCAGTAAAGAGCCAGAAGGAACACTGCTTTATGGTGTTGGGCAGTGCGTTTTTGTTGACATGCAGCATATTGGTTTAAATGACTACCACTCTGGTGTATGTAAAAAGCGCTCTGTCTCCCTGGCTTGTTGAGAGCATGAAGTATCTGTAAATGCTGAACATCAGGTGCACAATGAATTCTCCGTTCCCAGCAGCAACAAGGACAGTTTTACAGTTGACATTTACTGTTCTTAAGGAAGCAAGGCCTTACCGTCTGCACATCTGTGCCTACAGGCAGGACAACATGTCAGTGTTTGGAGAGTTCTTGGGGAGGACAGGCAAGATGTGCTTGAAGCTCACATGTAAACCTTTGAATAACTATTAATTTGCGAGCGGTAAAGTGTCCACATGAGGATGCTGGACCATGTTGCTCTTCATAAGCTCCAAGGTACCTGTCATGAAGCACAGTACCTGTGTCACACTGAGGCAGCTAGGGCACTGATACCCGGGGCCACAGCAGGCTGAGCCTTTGCAGACCCATCAGTCGCCCAGTAGGTAGTTCTCACAGTTCTTTTTCTTTCACCAGATACAAAAGTCTGGCAAGCTCCAGTTGGTGAGTACTTTTGCTTGGCTATTACCCATGAACTAGTTTGTAAATGACCTAGAGCATGAACAGCGGAACCTTGAAAGGCAGCTGCAGTCTTTCCACACTGTATTGTGGAACTGTTTCGTGTAGCGTAGCGGAGACATTTCTAAATTCCCGTAGTGATTTATTTTGTGTGCCTGGCACTTTAACTATGCCCTTCAGTGTTGGTTGCCTCTTGGGATTCTGAGAACAGGGGAGGATATAAAAAGCCAGCAGAGGCTGAGAGAGAGGAGGAGGGACCAGGAGGAGGTGGCCCTTGCCACGAGAGGCTGTGCTTTGCGGGGGCTCAGCCGAGGTGAACGGAGTGACAGCACAGGTCCTTCCCCTCCTGACCTTCATGTTGTTGGGGATTTTCTGAAGATGCCTCATTCTGACTGTGGCCCCTTTCAGAGCCTGCCGTTTGAAGCAAGGTTGAACGCCTCCATGGGTCCTGGACGAACGGTTGTCATTAAAGGAGAAGTGAATACAAATGCGAGAAGGTCAGTCTGCTGCCCCAGCGCCTGTGCCCCTGGGGTGCGTGGAGCTAGGGTTCTTTCCTGAAGGGTGGCAAGTGGCAGGGCAAGGTCCCACCGAAGAGCTGCCGGCAGTCAGGCTCTGGCTGAGGCCGCTTTTGGTCAGGGAGGTGAAAATTTTGTCCATGAGGCCCTCTTGCCTAATAGTCTCGGTGTGACCAAACTTGGGGTCACAATCCGTACCCCAAGAAGCCAAGTTGAGCTATTGATCCTCAAGGAGTCAATTGGAAATAGCCAACTAGTGAAAACCAGGAAAAGGGTTTACTCACCATGGCCACAATGGGAAGAGAGACTGATCCAGTGACCCCTCTCAAGTCCATCTTGAAGATCCAGGGGCAAGATTCAAGATTAGAGGGCCAAGGATCTGTACATCTAAGCAGGCCCAGTTGAGGTGTGGTCCCACCACCCTGGCCCACTGGGCTCCTGTCTCACCTGGCTAGGGGCTCTGACAAGTTGTAAATCTTTTTCCAGGAGACAAGTTCCCTCTCTGATTGGTGCTGTTTCCTTCTAGCATGGGATTCCTGGGAAACTCTCATTTCTTAGAGGCCATAGTTTGAACAGTGATAGATGAGGGACACACATCTCTTTACAATATCTTCATTTCTGCCAGACCAGTTAGTTACCTCAGGTCAGGGCTTCCTTCTGTGGTACAGAACATTGTGCTTAAGACTCTTCTGGGTTGGGCACGGTAGTGCGCATCTAATCCCAGCACTGGGCAGCAGAGACAGGAGGATTCCAGGGGGAGACGCTGTCTCAGAATAAGGCAGATGGGCTAGAGACATGGCTCGGTGATCGCAGATATCCTGCTTTTGTAGAAATCACCTTCCAGCACAAGTGCCAAGCAACTCACAACCTCCACTGACTCCAGGGGATCTGACTCTTTCTTCTGACCTCCACAGACACTACACTTACATGCACATAGCTGTGCATGTATGAATACCTAAAAGTAGTAAAATTAATCTTTAAAACGTGAGTAAGTTAGAAAGTAGTATTGGAAGATACCTAGTATCAGCTTCTGGCTTCTGTGTGCACAGCCACCCCTATGTAACACGCATGCACGCTCACTCGCACGCATCTTTTCCCAAGATGTCCACATTATTGAAAGCTTTTCATTGGTAGTAGCATCCTTCCAAGGAGGGGTCATGTAGAACCGATTGGAGAATGCCTGCACTGAGAGACTGAGTCCTGCAGTCCCTGTGGAGTTCGCCTTTCATGCTAATCCTGGTCTGATGTTGCACAAGAGTCAGTGCATGCAGATTTGGAGTTGGAAGTCCCTCCTCCCTGTGCATGCACATGGTTTGCAGTTAGAACTGTAGTTCAAGTCTGAGCTTGTTTTTCCTTTCTCTTAAAGCTTTAACATTGACCTCGTGGCAGGAAAATCAAGGGATATTGCTCTGCACTTGAACCCACGCCTGAATGTGAAAGCGTTTGTGAGAAATTCTTTTCTCCAGGATGCCTGGGGAGAAGAGGAGAGAAATATCACCTCCTTCCCATTTAGTTCTGGGATGTACTTTGAGGTAAGATTGTGGTTTGGTTTGGTTTGGTTTTAAATTGGACAGTAGAATGAGTCCTGAGAACACGGTAGAGTAACTTTTATTTAAATAAAACCCAATCATCTGTGTAGGAAATATATGCTGTTGCTCACTGGCCATGAAGGTTGTGATCTGAGCATGAGCCATTGGTACAAACAATAGGACCAGTATACGTGAAATACCGGATTCTTGTGAAACGGATGCTAGGGGGCTGGCTAGACTCTCATGGTCTCTTAGGACCATCAATTTAGGTTATGCTTTTCTACTGCTTCTTCTTGTTTCTTCCTCCTCCTCCTTGGATTTTTGAGACAGACTTTCTCTGTGTAGTCCTGCTGTTTTGGAACTAACACTGTAGACCAGGCTGGCCTCTTAGACCCACCTGCCTCTGCCTTCTGAGTGCTGCGATTAAAGACACGAACCACTACCAGCCAGTTACATTTTAAACACATATGCTCTAAACCAGTGATTCCCAAACCTTCCTAATGCTGTGACCCTTTAATACAGTTCCTCATGTTGTTGTGACTCCCAACCGTAAAATTATTTTTCTTGCTATTTCATAACTGTAATTTTGCTACTGTTGTGAACCATAACGTAATTATGGTCTTAGGCGACACCTGTGAAAGGGTTGTTCATGGGGTCACAGCCCACAGGTTGAGAGCCACTGCTCTAAATGATTCGAGTTCTCGGGAACTCATAAGACTGGTTGTTGAAGCATGAACAATCAGAAGGTGGCAATTTCATGTAACATTATGTCCAACTTCCAGGGTAAGGAGGTACCCTAGTGCTTGGGGGATGAACTGATATGGAAATTCTTTGAAGGTGTAGGTACTGGTTGTGAATTCAGAAGGCTGAGCAAGAGCTGGAAGGCCAGGTTTAGGGCAGTTTGAACAAGTCACTGGAAGAGGGAAGTATGGGTCAGGGTTTGTCGTTGGCAAGGGACACTAGATATGGGATGACCTAGGGTACTCAGGATGAAAACAGAGTACCTCTAGAAGGAAGCTGGTCCTCGTGGCTGAGAGGAAACCAGTAGTATAACTTGGTCTCAATCTATGATGCTGAAATAAAAAGATAATAACAATCAAATAATGCTGAAAACCAGAAAAGTGAAAAAAAATATTTGACTAATAAGTTAAATAATGCCATTAAGATTAGATGAGGCAGAGGCTAGAGAGATGGTTCAGTGCGCGTTCCAGTCAGGGCCACATCAGGCAGTTGTCACCTGGAACTGTAGGAGATTTGCCCTGCACTCATGCACACACACACACACACACACACACACACACACACAAAATTAAAACTAAACATCTTTAAAAAAAAAAAAAGCTAAAGATGGAGCTTGTTCCAGACAGTTTTTGTTTTGGGCAGAGCTAAAAGGCTGACTCAGCCTAGGCGACAGGAGATAGTGGGTGCACTTGGAATCCACACTCCCTCAGTACCCGCTTCCCTTGTGAGTGTCCTCACACTGCTGTCAGCCTCCCACAAGGACACTCTCCGGCCAAACCTGTGCCTTTCCAATGTTTTCCTGAGGTTTTTGCAGCTCTTTCCACTATGCCATTCTTTTCAAGTAAACAGGATCTTGCACTTCAAATTTCGTCACCCTGATTCTCTAAGTGCATGTTACCCGTGTGTGCACACGGCTGCTCCACCATTCAGACAGACAGGGGCTCACTGAACCTGGGACTAAGTTGGTAGCAGCGAACCCCAATGGTCCTGTCTGTTCACCCCATCTACCATAGTTGCAGGTGCTTGGGGCAGCCCACTTTTCAGTGGTGTGGTAGGATCCAAACTCAGGTCCTCTGACTTGCTTCTACAGTAAGCACTGAGCCCCCATTCAGCCCCACTCTTTAGAAACAGGCTGGGGGCAGAACCCAGTGCCTCACAGGCAAGCACCCTGACTCACTAAGTTACGCTGTATCAGTGGAGCTCAGGAAGCATCAGCTCAGAGTGTACAGCAAGGGGAGAGGACAGAGGAGGAGTAACCAAAATGTCTGGATTATATAGGGAAGAGCCTCTGGGGGAAGGGTATGCCAGCCATACCCTATATATAGAGACTGAGGGATGCTGAGAGAACCTGGAGACCAGGTACAGTTTGGTATGTTAGCCGCCTTAGCCCCTGGTCCTGGGTTTGAAACAGGATTGCCAAGTAACTGTTCTCTTTACCAAGCATCCCAAACTGCTGTAATCTTATCAGTTGATGTGGCTGAGACCTTAACATCAGACCTTTAGCATTGAGGCATGACATTCAGGGTTCAAGACTCAGCTTCTCAGTGAAGGGGTGGGAAAGGGGGTGGCGACCAGCAGCTTTCTGTTAATCCCCAAATATGAGGAGAGGCACTTCCTAGTCTGTGAGAACCAGGAGCAGAATGGGGAAGGGGAGTACTGAGGGAAGGACCAGGTAAGACACAAGTGGGCTGAAGCAGAAGGTGCCACCATGATAGATTGGGGATTTGGGCCATCTTTAAAATCACTCAGAAGGGAAGTCAATGGAAGAAGGCTGGGGAAACATGTCCAAGCTCAGAGCAAACCAGTTTTCCTTTTGATCCTGTGTTAGTACAGAAGAAACATGAGTTTTAAAATGAAAGGCAGCTACTGACAGTGTGGTCCTTTCTTTTCAGATGATAATTTACTGTGATGTCCGAGAGTTCAAGGTTGCGGTGAATGGTGTGCACAGCCTGGAGTACAAACACAGATTTAAAGACCTAAGCAGCATTGACACACTAGCAGTGGACGGTGATATCCGTTTGCTGGATGTCAGGAGCTGGTAGCTACCATGCTGCCAGAACCCTCGAAATACAAGATGGCTTATCCGATACTGGCCATGTCGAATGCATCTCGCTTCCACCACATTGTTTATGTTGTTACATTGAGCTCATATAACATCAAGTCCGACTGCTGTTGTCAGGCCTGGCCATGTAGTGTGGCTACCTCTACATCCCGAGGATCAAATCGGGGTGATCACAGCTCACCGCCAGCGAGGCTCTGCACACCGGGCCCTCTTATTCTAGTGCCTAAAATATATTGTATACTGCATATACTAGCTAATAGGATGGCAGGCACACTTCCTGTGTATATTCTCTGAGCTGGCTAGACACGGCAGTGCCCAGAACTGGTGTGGTCCCTGTTTTCTGGCACTCAAGTGTCATATGACTAGTTGCTGGTCCCCTAATGTAGGGTCTTCCTGCTGGCATTGCATTAACCCCATTGCAGTCAAGGTCAGAATATACTGATGGATGGGAAACACTACTTCCCCAATTTCCTCTTCATAATCAGCATTCTGTCACATCTTATAACTGAATACTGCATAACATTTACTAAGCTCTGCTTTAAACTTTATAAAATATTTGATGCTGAACACAGCAGAATGATGACAAAATGTGCTCCAAGCAGATTTCTGCTGGTTGATTGGCACTTAAGTCAAGGGGTGTGGGGGGTGCCTGTGGCAAAGTGAGGTAGAAGTTGGATAGTTTGTAACCCTCTTGGGTAACTAACATCGAAATAGGCAGTGAATATATAAATCAGGCACTATCAAAGCAAAACCTACCCAGGAGGGTAATGTAAAAAGGCTGAGTTGGTGTGGAGACCAGTCTTTGGGTCTGAAGATGTCAGTCTTCATCAGCAGTGAGGTCAGGCACTGCTCTGCTAAGTCAACTTGCTCGGCAGATTCAGCTTCTGTACTCCTGTAACTTCCAGGATGGGATTGGAACCCTAGGGGTTGGAGCCCTTGGTAGTCTTTCTTCACAGGTCCAATCTTATTACAGGTGTCAAAGGTTTAGGTGTGGGGAAGAGGAAGAACTGGTTTTATTAGGTGGTATGATAACAGGCTGGAATTCTGCCAGTGTTTAGCAGTTTTCCCTCAATTTACCCAGACATATGTACTCACCTAGGAAATAATACTGTCAGCAATCTTGCTTTTTAAGAAGGACTCAAAGCAGCAACTGCTAGTCCTTCATTTTCATGCAAATTTATTATGTGTACTCTAAAACACTCGTGGGGTGGTGGGTGGAGCTGGGCAATTTGTAGGGAGGCCAGAGTCCCCCACGGTTACTTCATAAAGAATGCATTACTGAGATGGTGGGAGCTGAAAGGCACTCAGGAAAAATTAAAAGCCCATTCATACAAAAGCTTATTTTCATTTCTATTTTTACATAAAGCCATTAAGACTTATTTTGAATAGATTCAGTCTTAGTTACTGGAATTTTTTGGGTTGTGAGACATTTTGTTGTACATTCCTAAGTTCTATCTCTAAACTACAAAATGCCTTTTTGCTTGTCCTAATTCTGCATTAAAGTTTTATATTAAATTTAGAATGAATACTCTCTGGAATAGTTCTTCCAGGTTGTAGATACTGAAGGCAAACTGGTTGAATTCTGTTGGTTTCAGCCTCACCTAACAGTACTAGACAGAAAACTTCAAAACCACCACTAGTGTTGCCACCCTTCCTGTGTGCTCTGTCAGGTGTGGGTTGTTTCCCAAGCAGCATCTCCTCCTCACACACAGAAAAGATGCACAGTGGACATCCGCAGCCCCGAGACCTCCAACTGTCAACCTACCACAAACGAAAAGCAGTGCCCCAAATGGCTGAATGCTGTGGGCTGTAGCACTTCTACACACATAACACACATGAGGCGCGGCCAGGAACAGTGACACCGTGTTCTCAGGTACTGAAGTTAAGCGTGCCTGTCTCACCGGAACAGCACTCAGGATAAAGACAAATACCAGTTTGTATAAAAAATACCATCCGGTTTATTCCTTAGCAACTGTACAAAAGGCAGGAGAGGATTCTGTGGTATCCCAGACGGGGATTTTGTGAAGACAGTAACTATCAGCAGATGTGAAAGTACCAAAAGTAACATGGCACCACACCCCCATTAAAACATGAGAGTAAATGTGAACTCTTGACGGCACCAGGCAGCAGGTAGAGGCGCCTTCCGTTCTGCTCAGAAGTAGCTCTGTAGCGGCTCCCCCAGCACGGCCTCCAGCTGCTGGATGGTCTTCTGGCACTGGTGCTCCACTTCTTCACACTCATCTAACAATGAAAACCAGAATTAGAAGCAGACCTGCCAGTGTCCTGCTGAATTACCTGTTCTGTCAAGGTACAGTAAGTACCTAGCAGGCTGTGACCCGAGGTGCTCCCTAACTGTCTCCCACTCCTCACAGGCATGCACACATTCAAACCCAAGCTCACAAGGCACCCTCTGCCCCAGGAGCTCTGCAACCCTCACCAGACACCATACATAAAACGGTGTGCTTCTGGTCAGAGGCACAGCCAGATACAAAAGTATCCTTCCTTCCTCACCATCCCTAATTGCTCTGAAGGTGGTACAATGTAGAGGCATGTCAATTAAGAGTGTTCCTGCTTAAACCAGCCCCATCTGCTACTCAACGCTGTTATCAAGGTCTTAAAACTTTCTAAGCCTCTTGTTTCTTAGGTTCTTTTGAGTAAGATGATGGCAGCACCTAACACTGAGCATCAACAGCTGACTGTGCCTTTAATGGACAGTGACATGTATGTGAAGTCATTTCATAAACAGTGCTGTAGCCTATATGAGCAGTAATCTCGGGGGGACACCAGTAATACACTGTAGGTTGCTCTCAGGGACTGCGAGGTGACAGCTTCCAACATTCAAAGCTGTGTCAGCCGTGGCCACAGTATTCTGCATCACGGTTAGCTCGACTTACCTTCCATCAATTCTGCTAGGAACGGAATGGACTCTGGGAGCAGAACGATGTAATTCTCTCTCAGCTTTTCGGCCAGCGCTAAGACAGTGATCAGGGCTGCGAACCGCACCTGGAAGGAATAATCATCAAGAATGAGACCGTGTCACCTGTCCCTCACTGCTGTTCACTACTGTGAGGCCTGATCTGAATGGAGACAGCTCTTTCCACCTTCACTGTCGTCGCTCAGTGTCCACCAGAGATGCGTAGCCATTGAGAGCTTAGATTAAGGGCAATCTACGTAAATTTTTCAAACTGTGTTCTAGCACTGCAGCTGTTCAAAATGTGGGGGAGGGGAGGGGAGGGGGAATATGGTATTTTCCTTTAAGAAAAGCCAGTGTGTAAAATAAAAGCTTAGGTATTTCTCTCTACATGCCTCACCTATCAAAAGCAAGGTAAGTAGCTATTAGGTATCAACAGCAGGTCACTGAAACAAAACAGCCCCTTTTTAATTTGGAATAATTTTCATAATTACTTACATTTAACCAAGATTTAACAGTAGCCAAAATAAAACACTAAGATAAAATTGATTCTGCAACTATATGATAGATGGCTCTAAATGTCTCTGGCCCTAGAAGTGTAACCTACTGAATGAATCCTATTCGAAGTCTGCTTTGGGCTCTTAACCACGGAGGCTCTTATTTGATAGTTGTGATTTACTAATAAAACTGCTAGAAAGCTCCAGGTAAGGAAGGTTAACCACTCAAGGTACCATGGCACTCAGCTCTAACATGGCTCCAACTAAAGGAGTGTTCTATGCACACACCAGAATCACTTATGTCAGGGCACAACAATGACCTGGAGTTTTTACTATTTGAGACTTAAGAGGTATTTACAAAGTATTTTAATGCTTATATCTACTATACATTGTGAAATACAGCTATTTATAAGAACTGACAGAAGAACTAAGGAATTATTTTATATATGTGTGTGTGTGTGTGGTAGCTGTGTGTACACTTGTGTGCACATGCATCTAAAGGTCAGAGGTCAATTTCAAGCGTTGTTCCTCAGGTGTTAATGTTTTTCAGCAAGTCTCTCATTTTTGCATGTAACTCCCAAATACATGCCAGTGTACTAGCCTTCCCCCTCCCTCTTAAATGGTTTATATATATTTTTAATTTTATGTGCATTGGTGCTTTGCCCAGATCCATTGGAACTAGAGCCATAAACAGTTGTGAGCCACTATGTGGGTGTGGTAACCAAACCTGGGCCCTCTGGAAGAACAGCCAACTACCATCCCTCCAGCCCCCAGCATGTGGTTTTTATGTGAGTTCTGGAGATCAACTTAGTTCATATGCTTGCACAACAAGCACTTCATCAACTGAGCCATCTTCACAGCCCAAGAATTCTTCATAAAAGCTAGAATTCTATATTACACAGTATATTAGACCAGTAGCAGTGTAGGCCTAGGGCCAGGCTCGTCCTATCAGTGCCCTGCCTGGGCTGACATCATGACTCCACATAAGATATTCAGGCAACACAAGGGGAATGCAGTGTCCAAGACTGACTCCCAGTCCTCACCTTAGGGGAAGAGTCTCTTGTCTTCAGCAGAATCTGGTAGTTCAGGGGTTTCCACATGGAGTCATCTGCCATGGCCACAGAGAACTGTGCGATGCAGGGCACCAGGTGCTTTGTCACCCGGTCTTGAAACTTTTCTTCTCCCCCAAGCCTGTTTTCCAGCTGGGAAGGAAGGAAGACACATGGGTGGTCAGCAATAGGCCACACTGCCCTTGTGCCCGAAGGCACCCCTAGTGTGTGTTTCACCAGCTTTCATAGCATTAACGGGCTCAAAAGGTAAGTTCTCCCAACACTAATCTTGTCTCGAGGGCCAACTTCTTCCCTCTGGAGCTCAAACAGCTGCAGAAGCCCTTAGCATCAACCTCTCCCTCTGGAAGACCTGGGGCACTGCTACTTTCCTGTGGGAGGAGCCATGCTCAGCGAGGCGCCTTCGACAATAGTTAACATACCTTCTCAATGGATAAACTGACAGATTATTTCTTTCCTTTTAAAGTGCATTCTGGGGTAACTTTTCCTTAAAGGAACCCTCTCCTCAGGAACACCATGACAAGCCTCGCCAGCTATCAGGCAGCCTCGGTGACAGAGGCCTTCCAGTTACCTGATCCACCAGGGGCATCATCAAGGCTTCTGCTCTCTCTTTACTCATGAAGTTCTGGGTGTCAAAAAGGAAGATCTTGTACAAGCAGTTGAGGATAAACTGCAGCAGCAAGCAGCACTTTTCAGGGTCACGTTCGGAGTCAAAGAAGGCTTCATCTGTACGCAGGGAAGGAGTACAAGTGGGAAACACTAAGTCCTGGCAATTACAGACACAGTCACGGTCACAATTACAGCCAGAGGAGACGGTGGGAATGACCAAGAAGCTGAAAACGGCAGAACACCAAACAATGGTCTCCAGAGACGGGGCTCTCCTTTATAAAGAGCTAAGACTGTGATGCTTAAGTTGGGCAAGTTCAGTCACTTAAGCTAATTATTAGCAGAGGATAGACCAATCCAAACCTAGGGATGGAGCCCACAACCTTAACTATATCAGGGAAGCAATCTACCAGTGGGCTGTCTCCAGCCCCAAATTTACTATTACATGGTCACTACCAATAATGAATAATAATGCCCACTTCATCCTGTCTCCTATGCCAATTGATTATTTGTTCTAACATAATAGAAAATAAGGCAAAGTAAAAAAAAATAAAATAAAAAATAAATCACCATCCTTAGACTAAGGATTGTGAAAGTCTTTTCTGAGCTCTAGGTTTTGTGCTAACTACCTGTGTCAGACACACGAGCAAAGGTGCCTTGGCCCAAAGAAGCTACCAACCTGTTTTGGAGATGTTTACTTGGTTCAAGGTATCTGCAAAAGGTTTCACCAAGTGGCCAGCAAACAGAGTGAAAAGGCCTTTCAACTTCTCAGCAATGCAGTCAGCCAGATTGTAAAATGTCAGCAGCCTGTCCTTTGGGGCATCTTCTGTCTTGGCCCAATCAAACAGCTACAGCCATGAGAGAACAGTGACATCATCTACCCATCCTGCCAGTGACAGCGAGCAAGACGTGTAGACAAGAAAGGCTTACCTTGAAGAAGAGAGGCCTGAAAGTGACCTCTGAGAGCTTCACCACCATGGCCACTAGACAGTCAATGATCCTACCCTCTGTTCTCCCAACTTCCTCTAGATCATCCTGAAAACAAAGGACTAATGAGCACGGACTGAATGCTTTGGCAAGGACAAATGCTGCACCGTTAATTTTTACCTGGCTCTTGCGCAAGTAAGAAATGACAGTTTCAGGGCGTGGGGACTGGGGACCAGCTCACCTCTGAGTGCTGTGCCCGGAAGTCCAGGGCTTCCAGGAAGAAGGTGGTCAGTTGAGACTGGTGAAATAAGAGATCTTCCTTCTTCATCACCCCGATGTGTTCTTGCAAGATGCTCATAAATGGGCCCATGTGATTCTACCACGAATACAGCAGAGAATATGTTTGCCTTGTCTTAGAGCTCAGAACCTCCTGAAGTGAAGCATGCTGTGAACATTGCACATCTGAGTGCCACTCCCCCTCTCCAAAGTCCAACAGTCAACACTCACCTTCCAGTTCTTTTGGACCTGCTTGAAAGTCTTGCTAATGGCTGGCAGTAGGACTCGAGGTAAGAGCCCAGTGGCCAGGGTCTTTTTAAGAGATGTCAGGCGGATGTTAGCCTGCGAGGCAGAACCCATTTCACTAGTGATTTTCTCTAGGTGAATAACCTGCAAGAACATGAAAACAGTGACTGAGGACATTGAACTGTGCTGACAGCCACATCCAAAGGCTTGGTGATGGCTTAAACACCAGAGCCAATAATCCCTTTAAGGAGACTGACTATCTGCAGATAAAACCCATTGACGCCCTAACTGGAAGTCGATGACGGAGGTGAATGACAAGGGCAGAAGCACAAAGGACTCCCAGCCTGATGGTTTTCCTACAACTCAGGTTCTTGCTCACTAAAAACAGTTGAGGAAGACTCAGCCTGGTCCCCTTCTAAGAGACAGCAGCTGTGATCCCTTGCTGTAGACAGTAAATGTCAAGTCACTAGCACTATGGCAGTCAAGACTCAGATTCACAAGGCAAGTAATCACAGACCAGACACCAGTAACCTGGTTAAGGAGGACAGACTTTCATGGGTATTTTCAGTTAAAGATGTCACTTGTTCACGGTGTGCTGACACGTAACCCCTCACCTGTAAATGAAGAAGCCCACTATACAAAACACCTTACAGTTAAAGAAGCTTTCCTATCAAAACCCCAGCCACACCAGTTTCCAAAAGTAACGGTAGGCAACTGTACCTGCCCATCCTCAAAGATCTAAGGTAAATAGAAGTGGTGCATGACACACAGCTGAAAGACAGACACCCTCTTTTGCCCGTTGGTTCCATGATGAAACAGAAATAACAATGGAAGAAAGAAAGATACGTGTTCAGCAAACAGAAACAGCTCTGTTTGGAAACAAGAATCATGTAATGAACCATAGAAAGGAACAAGTAATGAGTAAAGAAAGAGCCAGTAAGAATGGGGAGAACTGTTTCCCTTGTCACCCTGGGTAGCAAGTCATAGTTAACCAAATCCAACCTGGGTCAGAAGACCTTCCAGATAGGGGCTGATGAAGTGCGGGAGAGTCTCAACGACTTTGTGCAGGGCAGCCAGGGCGCTGAGCAGGCAGACCTCACTGTGGACCAACTCACTGGTGCTCTTCAAGGCTGCCAGCAGCGAAGGCATCAGGCTGGCAGAAGGAACAAGGGCATTAGGATGGCGTCAAGCCACGAACACAAGAAGGGAAGTGGGAACATGAAGAAAACTGCACAGCCCCTGTGTTTGCTACAACACTGTAACCCACAGAGTGCAGAGAGCTGTGTGTACACTCTCTACCACTCCATCTAAAAGCCTTGGGGCCAACAGTGTTGACACATGGCAACTGTGAAAAAGAATATTCTTCAGTGGCTGAACATGTGCTAGGTGCTGGGGTTGTACAAAGCACAAGACCTATATAGAGAAACATGGGGGGTGGGTAAGATATGCCCCTGTATTACAGATGGCAGGGCTTTAGATAAGTAACTTGCCACAGCTGCATAGCAGGTTATGATCAGAGCCACCAGCAGAGTCAGGAGCATAGAGCTTCCCTCTGCCACAAAAAATGCTGCTCTGGACATGCTTCTTAATAGGGAATTACACCACTGCTTCCTAAGCACAGGGATTCCATAAAGGAAGAACATCACCAAGCAATGTTTGAAGGTCACGGTAATGGTGCATTTTCCAGAGCAAAGAAAAGATGGATTCTTTCACAAGTCTATTTTCATCTACTTTCTATTCAAGAAGCCAAAAGTCCTGAAGGCACCCCCTTCTCAGGTACCTGGGCAGCTGGGGAATGGCCAGTGCTTCCAGAGTGGAGGTCACCTCTGCTATGCAAAGCAGGGCGCTTCCCAGAACATTTTTCTCCTCCTTTTTCTCTGGTGCTATCAGCTTTACTGCAGTGTTGAGAACCGGTATGAAAGGCTCTCGGTTCTGGGCCCCGAAGTTCTTGCATAGGAGTTTCAGGGTGTACAGCGCGGTCTGTCTGTTAATCGCTTGCTCATCTTCAGCCTCCTTTTTTTTATGTTGTACAATGGCCAGAAGGACTGGAACCAGTTTGAGAAAGCGGTGAACCTGAAGAAAAGGAGGCCAAAAGAACCAGTAATCAGAGCTACAAGAAGGGCCGGTCTCCTTTCCCATCTCCCTGCTTGGGTCTGTCTCATCTAATCAAAATCCAGACATCACATTCAAGCAACTGTTCCTCCCCAGTCCCCAGTGTAGAGGAGTTGGCTAGGCTCTTGGTCTACCACAGAGCTCCAGTTGGATTTTGAGATAGGGTCTCACTAAGCTGTCCAGATTGACCTTGAGTTCACTATACAGCCTAGACAGGGCATGGACTTGAGACCCTCTTGTCTTGGTCTTCTCAGTGCCACTACGCCTAGTCTATTTGCCTTTCTTACTGCTAAGCATACACGGTCTGACCAACTTCTGATCCACACACAGCATCCCAGTGAGAAGAGAGCCAAATATGCTTCAGCCGAGGGCTGCATGGTCACAGCAAGCAGAAGAGCATTAGGAATTTCATCCTCAGATCTTCCTTAACATATCTATAGCATGAGAATCAACAGCTTGTATCTCTCTCACACATCACACACAGTATGCCAACCCAGATACTAAGAGCCTTCCATTTTAGATGGTGTGCCAGAGAATTGTGGGCAAGCTAAACAAGCAGAGGAAGTCAAGCAGGCTTGCAATAGGGGCCTTACCATTTTCTTCTTCCAGGATGTGTTGTGTTGGAGCTTGTTATTCAAAAGATCCAGAGCTTTCCTACGAACAGATGGCAGGGGGTTGCCCACCAGCCCTCTAATCACAGCGATGAATGTTTCTGTGGGCAGCAAGGCATTGACCTACAGAGAAGGGAACATTTAACGCAAAAGGAAAAGGAGAAATTCAACTCTGTAAGACAGACTTTATTTTGACAGAGAGCATATCTATGTAGCCCAGGCTAGCCTTGAATTCAGATTTGAGTGCTGGGACCACATGTTCCAAAAATCACTATGGCCAGCTCTTATTATAAACCCTGAGGTGCCAGATATTTTTATACATGCTGTCTCAACATAATTCTATAACAGCTCTCAGGCAGTTAATACTAATCACAAATAAAACCAAAAACAACACTAACAGGAAGTAAACCAGGCCATGTCCTAATTCTAAGGTCAATCGATTACATCTAATTGGCCTTTTTATCTTCAATGACACAGAACATATACGCATGATCAACTATTAAATTCATCATGGTTTCCTCCTTGGTAGAGCAATATTTGATTCCCAGATACGTTTGATTTTAGACAATAAGAGATCTGAACAAAAACACCTGGAGCTTTCTTCTATCAAGGAAAGTTATTACTATGTATATTGTTAAAGTGGAAGCCTGAGTGAAGTAGTTTTACAATGGCATAAAAGGTAGTGAGCAACACGGTAAATCAGGAAGGAGATGGAGCCTAGAAAGCCTGCCCACCTTATCCAGCATGTCGTAAGCTTTGCTGAGCAGCGCTCGCCAAAACTTCCCCGTGAGTTTGTCTGCATTCTTTTCCATCGACTGTGCTACTGTGTTAATATAGCTGAGGACTGTTTCCAGCAAACTAAAGGAGACACATTCAGAAAAGGCAACTTAGTAAATCATTGCAGACTTACTTCAGAAGTTACAGCAGGAAAGAGAGGAGGGTCAGCACTGGTTATCCTCTGCTTGGAAAACCAGTCCACCGTCTTCACTCTGCCTTGGAGCAAAGTATTCAGGGCAAAAAAACAAACTTGACGGACTTGCTTTCAGAGACAAGAATGTCTGCAGCAAGAATGATGGAGTTCAGGTGCAATGCAGCAGTGGATGTGGTCAGACTGTGTTTTGTGTGTGTGTGTGTGAAACAGATATGTTTATTCTTCCAATTCCTTTGCAAGTTGGAATTATTCCCAAGAAATTAAAAAAAGAAAAACATACCTCTGCTCAAGTCCGTGGAGGCTC
This sequence comes from Micromys minutus, assembly GCF_963924665.1. Taxonomy (NCBI): domain Eukaryota; kingdom Metazoa; phylum Chordata; class Mammalia; order Rodentia; family Muridae; genus Micromys; species Micromys minutus. The sequence continues at coordinate 65,363,608 of NC_137975.1, read as the reverse complement.
TTAGGACCACCACTTTCAACAACCTAGGAATTAAAGAAGTTCCATGAGAACAGCATGGACGCTGATGAAGAAGGCATTTGACATGGGTTAAAGAAACAGACTATTTCCACGAACCTGAAACTGTTCTACCATTACAGTTTAATGAGATTCAGATCTCCCTCGCTGGCTGTAACCCTTTAATTTGGTCTGTAGTGTGTGTACAGTACAGCAAGATTCAGAAAAAAAAAAAAAAGATGCTTTTTATAAAAGCCTGACGCTGTGAGCTCACATGGTATTATAGCAATTATGAAAACAGATATGGTCTATCATATAACTGCTTCCTGGCTCTTCCTGTACCTCAGACCACCAAAGAGAGCCTGAACCTGCCATTAAGTTTCTAAATAGTACATATGTCAGGTTTTTGAGACCAGGATATGGAAACCTATCTTGTTCTAGTTCCTTCAGTTCAGTGACACACATGGTTCCTCTGTAATATACGTGATCACTTCCCTTTATTGATAGATGATTAATTTGTGTCCATTTTTTCTTTGCATAGATTGAATACTACTCCTTACCTAAAATGCTTTCGAGGAGACCTATTTCAATTCTGGATTTTTTATTTTGGAAAACTTCCAATTAATGATAGTGAAAATGGGACACGTGTATAAACATGACATTACCTTGCAACTTAAAGGTAATTTCACATGTTTCTGTTTTGACTGTGACCTGACACATGAGGTCAGGTGTGCAATTTTCAACTGAATGGTTTGAAGTGGTTTGAAAAGTTTGGTATTTTGAAGCATTTCTGCCAGGTTAAGGTTAGGGATGTTCTCCTGCACTAATAAAGCTTACGAACATCTTTATAAGTCTCAAGCGTCTGGGCAAGCTTTACTCACCCCTCTGACCCTCTCTGAAGTGGTTGTGTGTGCACACTCACACTACCCGCCACAGCACATCTCGTATCCTTACACCTCTTGGCATCAACAGTATTGCCATTTCTGCCACTTGATGAACAGCAAAGCAGCTTCCCCTCTAGTCCACTCCTTGATCTGCTCACAGGGCATGTGAGTTCTATCGAGTATAACCAGCTGTTTGTAATTCCTCTTCATCAAGATGCTATGCTTTGCCATGTAGCCATCCACAACTGCAGCTTCCCTTCTGCTTGTTTATGGTGGTGTTTTGTTGGCTCAGAATGATTTCTCCTTTGATCACAACACTGTTCTCCTAGATCTTCTTTTTAAAAGCTCCAAGTGTTGCTTTTCACATCAAAGTTTTTACTCTACCTAAAGTTATTTGGTGTACATGGTAGATTCACTTTTCCCTTAGAAACACACCATGCCAGCATCAGTTCTTAAGTGTGCTTTCTTTGTGGCTTTGTAAACCATCTGCCACTTTTCCTCCCTCCTTCCTTCCCTCCCTCCACCTAGGTGTGTTTTCAGCCTGGTGGTCAGTCACACTGACCTGTCTGGTTACTCTTTCTCTACCACTGGCTTAACCCACAGCATGTCACATCATTTTTAAAGAAGTTAACTAGGCAAGTATATCGTGAACTTCTATGTTAATCTAGAATCTTTGGGGCTGGAGAGGTGGCTCAGCGGTTAAAAACACTCCCTGACTGTTCTTCCAGAGGTCCTGAGTTCAATTCCCAGCAACCACATGGTGGCTCACAGCCATCTGTAATGAGATCTGATGCCCTTTTCTGAAGATACTCTGTACTCATACATAAAATAAATAATTAAAAAAAAATCTAGAATCTTTGAACAGTTTTTTTTTAAATCAATTTACTTAGTGTGCATGTGTACTTGCATGCATGTATGCTCTTGTGCATGCTACAGGGCATGTGTGAAGGTCAGAGGACAGCTTGCAGGAATGGGTTCTCTACTTCCAATATGCAGTTTCCCAGGAACAAACTTGGGTCATCAGGCTTGGCAGGAAGGGTATACCAGCTGATCCATCTAGCCAGCCCAACAGTGTGTGTTTGTATACAGCAACACTGTCTCTATTTTTCAAGCATTCTTTTATGCCTTTTATTTTTAGAAATTGGTGGAGCAGTGTGGCACACGCCATTAATCCTAGAACTTGGTAGGCAGAAGCAGGTGGATCTCTTGAGTTCCAGGACAGTCAGGACTACATAGAGAAACCCTGTCTTGAAGACAAAGTATTCTAAATCCTTAAGGAGAAAATCCTATCATAATATTCCTGCCAATGTTTCATTAGGCTGAATTTTCAATACCCCATTTATGCTGTATTTCTTATGAAGATTTTTTTCCCTAAAATTTAAAAATAGTAACATTTTATAATGGTAAGGTAGCCGGCACACTGAGATAAACCTTCCATGCCATTTCTATCAGGAAGCTGCAGAGCTAATGACTAGGTCTAGGAGAGTGCGGATCCTTTTCCCCGATTCTCACTCTTTCTTTGCTTGCACAGAGGTGGTGACAGAGGCACCTGTGGTCCTGACCTCTAGAGAGGTGCTAACACTATATCCTCGATATAAACCATAGTTTCCTAAGAGAGCAACATCAGGTGGCTGTGCTGTTCAGATCTTCCCTCAGAACCAGGTGGATTATCTACCTGACTGGCAGACACTGGGTTGTTAGCAGTTTGGGGCTGGCATGAACAAGGCTATTATTACCTTTTTGAGAAAATGATTGGAAGCCAGGAGTTGGGCCATGAAGGACACTGACAAATACTTGAAATGCCGAAGCTGCTTGCTTGTGTGAGCATCCACCTTAAAAACTGGTAACATTTCATTTTGCACTTCATTCTTAGTAGAAGCCTTGGAGGTGGCTTCTGAAAAACAGCAACAAAACAGTAACTTTATCCACCTCCAACTACTAATCTGTACAAGGTACAAGTAGAAGCAGCCACCCAACAGGTCTGAGAAGAGTGGATCGGTCAAAGTAGAAAATACAACATGGGAAAGTGGAGACAATCAAACATTCTAGATCTGAATTGAGATCCTGAGGGCTGGAGCCCAGAGGCTGAAGGAGGACATCTCCACTCAAAATGCTTGTCTAAAAGCTGAAGATGTGTATCTCCAAACTTTAAACTTCAGATATAGCTAATAGAGTGTTAGAGGTACAGTGGTCAGGGGTCTCTGGTGAACTTAACATCCTCCACGCTCAGTTTAGATGGTAGCCCACACCTGACCCAGACTTACCTTCCTTTTCCTCTGGCAGCTTTTCTAGGTACTGGAAGATATGCATCAAGCTCTGGACCTGATGCTGAACACTAAATTCACAACAGACTGAAATCCAGAACTCAGTATCTGCCTCTAAAATAGCATCCTGTTAACAGAAGGGGAAAGGTATCAACACTGCCTAGAAAGTCCATCAGTAAGCTCGAATCCCAGAACACATCCTGCAGCAGTATATGCCTTTCCCTGTAGCTGTCAGCAGATGAGAAAGCTATGAGTCCCTTCAGTAATACAGCAATTCAGAGAACCGTGCATAGGAGCTCTGGCTCTTCCAAACAACTGGCTAGTCCTCCCCTCACAGAGTGACACCACAGGTAGACTGCAGAGACCCTGTTTCAACGCTCCTCCCTGCTGGGCTTAAACAGAACCACTGGAGGGAGCTCTAGACCCATTTCTAGTCAAGGGACCTTAGATGATGTTTTGTTGCTATTTAAAGATGTTCTCAGTTGCTGGGCAGTGGTGGCATCCACTTTTAATCCCAGAAATGAGGAGGCAGTGGCAGGGGGATCTCTGTGGAAGCCAGCCAAGTCTACAGAGTGAGTACCAGGATAGTCATGAATATACAGAGAAATCCTTCTCAAACAAACAAACAAAAAAGGATGTTCTGGGTCTATACATTCTGAAAGCTTAGGAAGGAAGGATGAATCTTGAAAAAGCTTCTGGGCGAGCACTGGCAACTACACACATGAAGCTGACCAGGATCAAAGCCCACATGACACCACCCCATTCCTTCTTACCCTCCCACCTGATCTATATTCTGACCTTTTCTCCATAAGCAGCCACCAGCACTGTTTTAGTGACATACTGTTCAAAAAGCAAGACGAGGAGAATCCACAGGAATTTTTCTGCACCGAGTGTGTTGATAAGCTGCACAAGGATGGGCAGGCGCCTGTGCTCCGGCACATGTGGAAGTGCATCCACAAACACACCGATGATTTTCACCACAATCTCTTCAACATTTCTAGTGACTTCTATAGAGTCTCCATTATCAGACTGCAAAAGATCAGACAGGGATTTTCGGAGGCACAAATAACCTCCAAGACCAGCTTTCAGAGGGATTAGGTCTCTCAGTGAAAACTCAGCACTGTCTGTCTTGGCTCTGCCATACTTCTGCATAAATCGAGCCCTCCCCTTTTGTTGGTTCAAATCCTGGTTCTTACGATTTTTTTCTGGTTGTTCTAGACCACATAGATGTTTGCTTTCTCTTTAGCATTTCCTTATTCCTTTGGCATAAAATGTACGTACACACACACACACACACACACACACACACACACACACACAGAAATATACATTAGGCATTCCCTCTATTGAGTCAATGTATTGAACACAGGAAGCACCAATCTAACACCAAGAATTAAAAGGAGACAGTGTGAACAGTCTATTTTATCCCCAGAGCAGTGTGTGTATGGGGTAACAGACAGGCTAGGAGCTACTTTTCACATCGTGTATTTGCTTCCACGTGGAAAATGTAAGTCCTGGCTCTCAGACTATGCTTAGAAAACGTTCATACTAATAATTCTGAGATTGAAGCTATAAAAGTTCCTTTCTCTTATTTTTTTCTTTATTGTATTCCCAATCTAAAAGCTTCCTTCATTATCAGATTATAAAATAGTCAATTTACTCACTGGAAGGTCAAAACACTTCTATGGCTACATTACTATAGTTCAGTGAACAGACTTAACATACTTGATGGTAGTAACAGAATGTGATTAATTTGTAAGCCCATTGGCTGGCTTCACCATTGTACAATTCTGGACAAGGAAGAACCTGAGTGCTTCCAAACTGGCATTCACATGAGAACTATACAAATTAAAAATAGTAACAAGCATGCAGACAGCTTACCTGAATAAGCGCTGGAATGACCATTTTCACTGTTTTGCTAATAACTTGAAAACTATAAGCATCATCTAGGCGCATAACATTGGCTCCCATAAATGTAAAAATAGACATGATGTTGTGAAGAACTTTATCCTAAAATAAAGTACAATAATCACCATTTTCTCTTTCAAATACCAAAGAGTTATTTTTAAAAATCAATTAAAAAAAAAAATAGATCCTTCCTCAAGAACAGGCAAGGGGCTGGGACTAGGTCTATAGTTCAACAGCCGAATGCCTGCTTAGCATGCACAAGGCCTTCAGGCTAATGCCCTACACCACCAGAAATAAAAACAAGCAAAAATATGTAAAATAAAATGGCCAGATCTCCCTTGCTGCGTGCAGCATTGGATAGGCCAGTTGGGTCAGAGTAGGAGAGCTCTCCCTGATAGTGTGGGAGTGAGAGAGCAGGTGGGCTGACCAGCTCAGATACCTTTCAGGCCCAGATCCAGGTCTTGGAACTGGTCCACCCAACATCTACCCCATCAATAAACTGTCAGTATATGAAGGGGCCAGTCCTATAGATCCAAAGTTACAGGATCTCTGTGACACAGGTTAACAAGATATCCAAGAGGAGTCCCAGTGAGGACTCACTACTGATAGTGTATCAAAAACTATAGGCCTCAACCAGACCAATGAGTCATTGCAATGAATATTTGCAAGCAAAGAAGTGTGGACAAAAGAGACACACTATAGCTTCTGCAATGAGCTTTTGCAAGTTTTTTATTTGTTTGCTTGTCTTTTTAAATTGGTCTTGTTTGTTTAGTACCTTCTGGGAATTGACAAGCTAGTCTTCTTGGAGAGTTACAGTGTGTCAGAAAACGTATGGAAAGCTAACCACCCATTGCTCAGTTGAAGCTTTGCCACATCCCAGTGAGAAAATTGGTATTATTATTATTATTATTTTTTGGTATTATTTTTTTACTTTACTAACTGAAGCTTCTTTTTTTCTTTCTGCAACACTGGGAATCACACTAGGTCTTATATTTGCCAGGCAAAAGCTCTACCACTGAGCCCAACCCTCTGCCCAGTGAATTTAAATCAGTACATACCAACACATTAAAGAAGAGCCCTGAAACGGCCACCCAAGTCTTACATCTTTCACTTACCGGAAATATTCCAGCAACGGTGCCCAAAAGCAGCAAGGCATGGTGGTGAGTCTGCGGCATCTCCGAGAGGCGGATGCACTGCACTATCAGTTCCACGTTGAACTTCTCCTCATCCACGACATCTGCAGGAGGGGAGCAGGAAGCAGGAGTGGCTGCTACACTCATGTACAAGCAGGTAGTGTCCCGCCCTTCCCGTCCACCAAGCTCTTACCTTTAGGTATTCTGCCACCGTCCGGGGAGAGCTTTTGGCAGATGTTGAGCAAACAACTCAGAATTAACTGCTTAGTGTACTCCATGTTCCCCTGCTCTGATGACAAAGGTTCTAAACACCTTGAAGAACCCCAAAAGAGAAATGATTGACACTTTAGAAGTTAATTCACATTAATGACTACTGTTCAGAACTTATTCAATAAGGAATAAAGAAAATACTATTAATAAACGTAGTTTAATAGATTTCTAACTCTAGTCTTGTTTCTCATACAGCCAAGTACATCAAATGATCTCTGTCCACAAATTACATATCTCCCCCTAACCTACTTGCAACCTTCTAACAATGTGGAGGATCACTGTACTTTTCTGATGACAACAGACTCCTCAGCCCAGTGGCCAACTCTAACTAAAATGTGAGAGGAGTCACACAGCATTCTTAAAATGCAAGTGAGAGTGGCTGGGGTATTGGGACTGAAAGCTAAGCAGGAGAGCAGGTAGAGCAATGAGGTCAGCTACTACACGGCCCAGGGGAAGTCAGCTTAGGAAATCTGTAAAGGGTTACTGAACCCAGTCTTTGGTATTTCTAGTATAGTACTTTAACTTCCTTTATCGGATAGATGATCTGAACAAGAAAGTATCCCCAAAAGACAATGATAAAATCAACATGGGCAAATTCTTACCACCCTACAGTCTCGCAGACCAAATCCAAGTGCCATTACCTTGACAGCAAGTTAAAAAGAGTTGGAATCAGTATTTGAGGGCATTTGATCTTCTTTTTGTGCTGCAACAACTCCAGAATGAGGGTGACTCTTTGCCAGTAAGGACCCTCCACTTCTTGGACAGATTCAACATCTTGTACCTTTCTGGGAAACAGAGAGGACAACACTAAATATAAGGCAAACACTATTACACCTGTTTATGAAAAACTGGTGAGCAGAAGCCACAGCTACAGCCTGAGCTTGGGAGCGAGACCAGACCCCGCAGTGTGTGCAACGCGCTTACTTCTGCTGCATCTTCTGCCTTCTTGTTTGCTGAACTGTGCCCAAAGATTTAGCTTTATCTCGTGGCTCCAGTTCTATTCGGATTTGTTCAGCATCGACAGAAATCTGAAATATCGAAATAATGGCAAGTAATGCAATTCACTGGAACAAGATTACAGCAATAGTTATAATGGAGTTATACACTATCAACTTTAAGATAGTTGGGTGGGGGTGATGTACACCTTTTATCCCAGCACTCAGGAGACAGAGGCAGGTGAATCTCTGAGTTCAAGGCCAGCCTGGTCTACATGGTGAGTTCCAAGACAGCCAGAACTCCACAGTGGAAACCATCTCTCAAAAATCATTAATACACAGACAAACATTACTACAATAAACATGATTGCACAGGTCAATAAAAACATTTTAGTCCACTTTTATGTCATTATGCCACTTGAAGCTTGCCCAAACCTCAAAATATAAACACTACAAATGACTTCTTATGCATTATTTAGAATGTTCTCAAGTATTATGTTGAACAGATTCCTATGGTACTTACTTCCTGTCACTGAGTACAGAAATATGTTCAATATTAATCACACTTGCCTTACAATCAAGGCCTAGCTTATCTTTAGCTGATGTGGCGTACTTAACGTTATCTATTTTAGTAAAATAAGGTCATCATGCTCAGCATCAAGCCCCTCACAACTCCCCAATCCTTTCATCAAACAGGCAGGTGCACCTGATATTAGTAAGATCCAAAATACAACCATATGTGTAACTCACTGAAAATATACATTTCATACAAAACAAACAAAAATCGGTGAGTGGCTTTGCCCCACCTTCAGCTTGCCCTGCTTCTTGCAAACAGATGTAAATGTGGCCTCTCAGCTTCTGGCTTTAGCTGTCTGCTACCATACCTTCCTCATCATTATCGACTCTTGTTTTGGAACCATTTGTGCAATTCTTAATCTTGTTCAAAGACGCTTCCTCTACAATGGATAGTGGCTATTACAAACTCCTAACCGTTCAAAATACTGAGAATCTACTGAGAATTAAGTGACTGAATGTTCAGCCAGATGGGACATCTATACTGACCTGCTCCATCCCAAACCAAGACCAGTGAACACTGTAATAGAGTGGGCAGACATAAACAAAGACCAGAAAGATGGGGAAGAATGCTGGGTTTACATGTACAATATCACACCTGTTAAATTTTTAGCATGAATGGGAAAGGGGCTCCTGAGGCTCCACTCCTGGCTGAGGAGCTATGGACAACAAATGGCTTCTGAGTGAAGGGTGCCACCAGCAGGTTTCCTATGCATCCACATATTAGAAGCACTAGTTGGACTTAGCGGATCGTTTTTTTTAAAAAAGAGGGCTTAAAGCTGGAAAGGGGGTATATTGGCAGGGAATAGAGGGGGAGGCGAGAGAAATGTGTGGATACAATTAAGATGCATTGCATAATCTATAAAAAATTAGAGAATACATTTAAAAATTAAAAAATGGTGAAAACATAAGATTTGGGTTTTGAACCTCTCTAGTACGTAATTTTCTATGAGTCTTGTTAATAGTAAATCTGACCACAAAGGAACACTGTAAAACACAGGTCAACTTTGTCAACTGGAAAAGATAAGCATGTACAAATTACAAAGTTTGCAACTTACCCCTTTAAAAACACTGCCAATCGTCTGAACACAATGTGAGTTTTTGCAGTTCACTAACAAGTCAAACAACACACACAGAAGCTTCTGCTGAACCTTTCCATCTGATACAGCTGCAAAAAATGGCTTTGTAATCTAGGAGCAGAGAAACCCAGGAGTCAGTAAACAATCTTCAACCTAAAGACTTTCCCTTACTATAGAACAACTGTGCTTCATTTCTCCATTTAAAATTCAATGCTTAACAAAAGGGAGGGGCATCTCTGACCCTTGTGTGCTGTAATGCACACATATGCACAGGAAACTTTTGGGAATTGGGTCTCACTGTGGCTTCTGGGGAATCACTTAAGTTGTCAGGTTTGCATGACAAGCACCTTCCCCACTGGTGGAGTTATCTTAACAGCTTTTATATGCAATTCTTTCTAATGGTCTGCATACAACTTTTGTACAGTAGGTAAATATACCTGTGCCTTTAAAAGCAGGTCCAACCTATTAATAACTTACAACTGTCTTCATGCTTGATCAAGCTTAGGTTTCTAAAGGAAGCCACTGACCTTTTCAAGAGCAGTAATCTGAACGGTTGGCATTCCTGGGTGAAGCTCCTTGGTTGTGTGCACAGCTTTTATAAACAGGTCTAGACTCTTTGGGTCTTTTTGTAAAAGCGAAGCTGAATACTCATTGTATTTTCCCAGAGTGAGATGCAAAACAATGGCCTCATCTTTCAGGACAGCTGTGGGCTCCTTCTCCACCTTCTCTAGGAGCTGTTCCATCATAGGCAACAGCTGGGCAAGCACCGTCTAAAGACACAGAAGGTGGTCAGACTCATGCTGTGCTCAGGAATGCTTACCTTGACAGTTCTCTAAATTCTTCACTGAAGACACTGTGGTTGTGAGGACAGGAAATATGACCTAAAATGTGAGTAGATCAACAGTTTGGCATTTGCTAAAGCACTGCATTTCCTTCAAACACCATTTCCAGTTTGATGTGACTAATATGAATTCAAGTGAGGATGTCAAGGCTTCAATAATTAAACCATATGCCAGCAAATCATGGCTCATCGAACAAACTTAGAGATGTCCTGTCTTCTTAAACCTTCATTGACAACAGTCATAATTATCTGTTTACAGACCCTCTGTGGCTTCTTTCCTACAAGTGGCAGATCTAAGCAGCTGCAAAGAAAGATGGTCCACAGAGCCAAGAGTTGTTTCTTAATATCTAATCTTGATATCTAAACCACATTTTAAACAAAACACTGTGGAATAATGTGAGCATATAATGTAGCCCAGCTTTCCAAAATTTACCTCTAAGTTAATTACAGTAGCAATGCTCTATTTTTTAGGAAATAAGGACAAGAAAAAAAAAAAAACAAACCTGCCTGTTTACTATAAACATAATTTTTTTCTCTCAAACATTTCCAAGTTGAGCCTTGTTGAATCAGAAGACACGAACCTCACAGACAGGAGTGTGGACCATATTCACTCCTTTATACAAGTTTTGTCAACTTGTCAATGTTCCCAGTGAAAACTCAGGGCTGATAACTGATACAATTGATTACATAATCAATTACTTTATATCCCACTGTACCCATTTTAATTCTCTGAATATCTGTGGTCAGTCAAGAGCAATGTGGAACATGGGCATTCAAGGCAGTATGAAGAAGGGACTTGAAACTAATGATCAGAGCAAACACTTCGTTCACATCACAGGCTTCCTAGAGGGCATGATGCAACCTGTGCTTTTCCCTCCAGAAAAATACATGAAGCCATGTATTTTATAAGTAAGGAAAAAAGTTCTAATTTCAGAAACTCCAAATATGTTTTTTTGTAGAAGATTTCTCCTAGAAAAATGGACACAAATCAAAACCTATCTGGAATAACGATGTAATAAATAAAATAACACGTAATTTTAAAGTGAATGGACATTTGTGATGTGCTTTCTGCATTCTGTATCCTTCTTTTTTCTGTAATTCTTCCTTCCAACTTGTGAAGAACAGTCTCCCCCTGGGAGCATATGGTTGCTTCCTCATACGTGACAGTTACGCCTCAGGTCATGGACACATAGTCCACTGCATTCTGTGAAAATCACCCCTACCTCACTGTTTACATCTTGAAATACTTTCATCAAGTCTTTGGCAATATAAGACGGGCAGCCATACACACAGTGAAGAAGGCTTCTCAAGGTTTCAGACAACTTATGATGTGATTTCTGCTTCTCTTCATTCTGTAGTTCAACAAATAGTGTAGCTAAATCCTAAGATACCAGAAAGAAAGAAAGAAAGAAAGAAAGAAAGAAAGAAAGAAAGAAAGAAAGAAAATTGTATTATGAAGGGAAAATGAACTTTAAGGACTAAAATATTCTAATTATGGAAGATTCTTTTCCAAATGGCATGACACTTCTTACAATTTTTAATTTCTCTTCAATAAAGTTCCAACTAGAAAGAACATCAGTATCCAAAAGCTAGCTTCCTATGAAAGGTTCAACATTACTCTTTCATGAAAGAAACAGACAACAAAATTAAAACATAGTCTATGCCTTTTTTAAAAAAGACCAAAAGCCTGTAGTTACTGATGTAAATTTCCATAGGCCCTCACATCTCAACCCTCTTTGACAGTAGTCTACCTGAACCACATAGGTAGCATCTGAAGTGATCTCCTCTGCCTTAGGAAGGACGTGATCTATCACCAGCTGAAACTTTGAGGCCACTCCTCGGAGGGCCTGGAGACACTGAACAGCAGCTCTGCGGACTTCTTTGATAGGGCTTCCCAGATTGAGGAGTAGAGACATCACCACTAATACCAAAGGGGAAAGAATTTGTCAGTGAGCAAAACGTAAGTAGTGTCAAAGGTCACAGCGATAGGTTTCCTTTTGGGGCTGGGAGCACAGCTCAGCTCCATAGCATTCATCCTGCCTGGCTACCATCTCTGCACTATCCCCACCCTGATGACACACACACACACACACACACACACACACACACACACACACACACACACACACACACACACACACAAGCTTCCCTCTCAGACTCCCTCTTCTGAAGACTATCCATTGCCTAATTATTTCATGATTCCTCAAAGCATACAAACGAGCCCAGAAAATCTACTGTCACTATGTGCCACCACACCTGGCTCTTCCTAATTTTTAAATTACATTTTTAATAAATAAATAAAAACAAGGATACTTTCTGTATCTATACATGGTAGGGGTGCAATCACCACTGACTGCGTGCAGAGGTCAGAGGGGTCAGTTTTCTCCTTTCTCTATGTGAGACTGGGAGTGAATTTAAGTCATAAGGCTTGGTGGCAAGCCTTTATCCTTGTCACCATCTCCTCTATACAATCAACTATTTTAACAAATCAAGTGCATGATTATATGCTATACTTCCTCAGAGTAAGATGTCTATGATGTACTAATTAAGATGGTAAATGTGACCTGCCGTACCTGGAGATGCAGTAGATGCCAGCTTTTGTTTATATTGTGTAGTCTGAGAAGAAAGCATCACAGAGCCTATGTAAAGCGCTTGTGTCTGCAGCCCTGACTTCACAGTGCAGTTAAGTGGATTTGAAAGGCTAGAACCATAGGTCCACAAAACGCAAAAGAACTTGAACAACTGAAGAACATCTTGTAGATGTACCTAATCAAGAGAAAGCAAAACAAAGTGAGGTGTAGTTCTTACTCAGATATGCTGTTCCTAGATCTTTTCACTACTTAGTGTACAATAGCCACACAGGAGTGATTTGATCAATCACTTCTTCAATATTTGGAACTTCAAGCTGTTAGGAAAGATGTCACTGAAGAATAACATTCAAGAAGTCTCACTATAACTTTGCAACTTGAAAATACTGAACAAAAAAGACAGGTGCACTAACTAGAGGTCAAGACAAGAGTGGGACCTGGGAAGCTTCACTAAAACCCTTCAAAGGCTGGGCTGGAGAGATGGCTCAGTGGTTAAGAGTACTGGCTGCTCTTCCAGAGGTCCTGAGTTCAATTCCCAGCAACCACAAGGTGGCTCACAACTAACTGTAATTTGATCTGATGCCCTCTTCTGGCATGTCTAAGATAGCGGAGGGCAGGACTCAGACAAGGACAGAACCCCACATAACCCCACTGCAGCTTGGAGACATTAAAGCACAGAAGTCTCGTGAGTGACTGCACTTCCTGAATATCATCTTTGAACACTCAGCCAGTTCTCATCTATACATGATATTTAAAACACAGGAAGACTCAATTGTTTGATTTTTAAACAGAAAAGCTCATCAACAGGGATGCTGCAATACTGTGTACCCAACATGCTGTCTGGCTGTGATTACAGACTGCTCTAGAGGGCAAGTTTATCAGTGCACACTGCCCACTGGTGGAAAATATACTTTATTACTAGACTTTAGTAATAAAATAACCTACACTACCTACAGCAGAAATCCCTGTGAGGAATGAGCCATGTACCTTCATTATAAGCCTCATCAGAACCCGGAAATGCATGGCGTCAGAAACCTCCAGCAGCATTTCAAAGATACCAATGAGCAGACACAGGTACTGTCTGCTGTCTTCATCCAGCTGTTCGGGATCCCACCACATGGCACCTGTGAGGACATGGTGACAGAGGGAAGCAATGGACTATCCTACACAAGCATGCTGGGGGAACTTGTCGTTCAAGTGAAGGTGGGCCGTGTATGGCGCTAAGAACATAGTGCCACACCACATTAAGGACTCGGGACCATGTCTTACCTGCAGGAAAAGATTTTGGAGCCTTCAGTGCAAAAATAAAACATTTCAGGGAAAATACAAGGAGAACGGAGTCCTCCATGGCAACCCTCTGGGCACTGTGGAGCTGCTGCACGTAATTCACCCACAGCTCCTCTGGCAATCCTCTGTTCAACATCAGTTCCAGGTGCCACTCGGAGGGGATTTCCTGAAGCAGGAATGGAAACAGCAACTAGCTCACCCGCAGAAGGGCTGCAAACAGGTGCTCTATGGGTAGATGCCATGGGTGCGTACATTCTAGTAGGCAGTGGGCTAACAACTTCACATAGATTGTGTGTGTCTGTGTGTGTGTGTGTGTTGCTATAGTTGAAGATACTCAGTCTTCAGAAAAGGCATTAATAGAGCAATGTGAAACAACCCACCACCTACATTACTAAAACACAACAGCTCTATACTGCTGGCCCGACGACAAGCACAGCTCTAGTTACGCACCTCACAAAAAAGACAGTCAGACCTTAAGAGGGGCTCACTTGACCACTTCGTAAAGCATGCTCACTTCACATAATCTTAGTTAACAATGTCTGTGATTAGAATTTATAAAACTCCTGAGAATATACATAAAGTGTAATTTTCTTAGCAAAATCTCAAATGAGCAGCCCTTTGAAGTCTAAAAGATAAATAAAAGAAAGATATTGATGCAAACAGCAGATATTAAAACAAGCTTCCTACCTCAGAATGGGGCATTTAGTAACACTGTCAGGGTAACAGTGGGCCAGAGACATCTAAACCTACTGGAATACTCAACGAATTTTAATATATGATGCTCTTTCAATAAATACTAGAACAAATTTTGTGCAGAAGTGAATCACTAGAGAAGTTATGAAGGAAACCTGGTTTACGTGCTGATAAAAACCATAGATGAGTCAGTTATGACAGAAAACCTTCCAACCATGGAGCCCTGTGATTCGAACTAAGTTTCTGCAAAAGCGTGAGAGCGCTTTGTCTTGACACCTGCAGCTACCATTGGAACCCGCACCTCCCGCTCCCCAGCCAGAGTCAGACTGAGAGCAGCTTCTGGGCTTCAGTTCTGCTGACCCTTCAGGCCACACTCAGCTTCCTGCAGACACTATGCTCCTTACCACAGCAGTAATGATGCTTTTGAGCTTCTTGATTTTTTTCTGTAACAAACTGAACACTCTTATAGCAAATGGGAAGCTGGTTTCTCTGAAGGATGAACAGCAGGTGATAAGCAGAGACACAATCACGTGAAAGGCCACCTTCTGCTTCAGGGTGTAGGACTCCTTTTCTCCAGCACACACTAAGTCTTCGACCTTGAGAAACAAGCATATTCTATTACTAGTCATGGTCTTCATAAAACAAGCTTTTCTACCTCAGGCCTACATAGGTATCCCCTATAAAGTGAGACAACCTTTTAAGATTAGTAAACACTGATTACTAAGTCATTATACAAACTCTCTGAAATTGTAATGAACATAAATGCACTTGATAAGTTAACACATTTAACCCATACACCTAAAAATACAAACAGCAACAAAAATCAATAAATCAGACACCTAATACCATTAAAAGGTTTACTGAAGCATTTTCCTTTAGATTCATTTTGCTATGTTAACAATAAAGACTTCAGTATTTTAAATATAAATTAGGAAAAACGAGATCAAAAAGAACAAAATATTCTTACTAGTCCAAAAATGATATAAAAATTAAGGACGTCAGGTAATCTGTACAACATGCTAAGTTAGCCACAGGTGGCTTATACAGGCTTAAAATCCCGGCACTTGGGAGGCTAAGGCAGGAAGATCATCAATTCACCCTGTGCTACAGAGAGTCCCAGGCCAGCTTGAGTTGTAACTCTCAGCCACGGCCCCAAAGGAATACACAAAATTACCTTTTATTTGATTAAAGCAAAACAGAGTTTAAGAATAAGATAAGGGCAAAAATTCGGAAAAGAAGCCACATAGAGAAGTGGGTGCCTTGTGAGCTTGAGAGAACTTGGGGGAAGGGGACGGGGAACAGCACACATACCAGCTTCAACACTGAAGAGCGGTCTCCTGAACTTAAATTGCTGCCCAGCAGCTGAACCATCTTCTGATTTCCTACCCCAATTATTTCTCTTGATTTTCTGCCTTTAATAACATTTTCAAGAGCTGTAAAAACAAACAAACAAACAAACAAACAAACAAACAAATAAATAAATAAAAGCAAGCTTATCACTGTATCATTGGCATCCTCACAAAGTATTGGGGAGAAGCACTCGTTCTCTACAAAGACCTGCCTCTTATTTTTAATCCAATTTAATTTGAATTTGTCTAGTAGCCAAGCTTCTCTTGTCATGGTAAAATTAAGCCCACTTTGTTGACATAACAAATACAACCCTGAGCAGCAGAGGTGGGAGGTTTTAGCTGACATACCTTCGTTATAAAATAGACATCTGCTTTATAAGGTTGTTCCAGGCCAGCTTGAGTTACAACTCTCAGCCATGGCCTCAAAGGAATACACAAAATTACCTTTGTATCCGATTGAAGCAAAACAGCTTTTAAGAACGGAGAAACAGCAAAAAGTCGGGGGGCAGGGGGAGCTTGTAGAACAGAAGTGGGCATTT
The DNA here is from genome assembly GCF_963924665.1 of Micromys minutus. Classification (NCBI taxonomy): domain Eukaryota; kingdom Metazoa; phylum Chordata; class Mammalia; order Rodentia; family Muridae; genus Micromys; species Micromys minutus. The sequence goes on along the minus strand of NC_137975.1, from coordinate 65,347,271 downwards.
AACAGTGACTTTAATGACTGACTTCCTTACCTTCTTTCCAGCCTCTTAACAGAGGATGCAGAGAACAAATCCCTGATTTTGACAAATGTATAGCAATTTTCATATCAGGAGACTCAACATCATTATTAGTAATAACCATAAAAGGCAGCAATTGAACAACCACCTGATTTGACAACTGGTCATTTTTACTTAGTATCTCTTCTTTAATTAGTATGTTTGCTGCTAGCTCAAGCACCCTGTACCTGAAAGACACAAAAGTACGTTTGATTCAGACACATGTTAGAGTCTTCAAGTCAGCAGAATTCATTATTACAGTGTTCTGGATCAACTTGCAATAGCTAGTCTGGTCTCCTAGCCAAAAATAATGCTCAGAGATCACCAAGATACAACCTCAAATCCATTCTAATGAAGGAGTTATCTAGCCAATAACTTTGTCCTGTTAAATATCTTAAAAAGAAACAAAAACAAAAATCAAAAAATGGAAAACAAAAAAAACCTGTAATTGTAACAAAATATATTACATCAGACATCTCAGCTCCATTGGACAGTGGCGATTCACTCATGCATCCCAGGGCTGGAGAATGGCTCAGCAAAGAGCACTGCCCTGGCCGCTCTTCCAGAAGGCCTGGGCTGTGTTTGCAACACCCACAAGGTAATCTAACAAACAGTAATACCACTTCTGGGAATCTGACACCTCTCTGGCTTCCAGAGACACCAGACATTTATGGGTGCATGCAAATTTATGCAGGAAAAACATTCCACACATCACACTGCACCAATGAAAGGCATTTCCTTTCTGGGAAAGGAAGAGCTAGTCTTCATTAAGGGCGTGGCCCTGGCAGATCAACATGCAACAATGGACGGCCCCACACCAGCACACAGGCAGCACACAGGACTCAGAGGGTCATAAAGGACGGAAGACAACAAAACTGAGAGGAGGTGAGTAGGAAAAGGGTGGATCCAGGAGGAATTGGGGTTCATAATCAAGACACACAGCACCCATGTGCTCCTGAGTTCAATTCCCAGACCCATGAGGTGAAAACAAGACTCCACAAAACTGTCCTCTAACCTCCAAGTGTGTGCAGTAGCATATGCACACATATGTACACACACACACACACACACACACACACACACACACGTTCTTAAAGCTGTTGTACAATCATGAGCAAAGATAATCAGGAACTGACTGAGTTCATCAGTCAGAAAGGAAGAGCAGCAGCATGAACTCCATGAAAACGTCACTGACTAACAGGAGCAGGCACACAGGAGCAAACACGTACCAGCCCTTATTATTTGAAAGTTCTGCTCTTTGAAAGAGATTCAGAAGATTTGAAACCGTCTCTTCTACACCGAAGTGTTGTTGAAAAATCTAGAAGGGAAAAAAAATACTGTGAGTAAACTTTTACTTGCTAAAATGTAAAGCATTTCAAAAATAATACTGAAAAATGATTAGGTATCAAGAATTTCCCCAAAGATTCCAATTTAATTTTTTTTCTATGAGAACTTTTTTCTCAGTTCTTTTCACTTAGGAGAACAATTCCTCAAAAACTGCTTTCATTACCCAAGTTGCCATGGTCAGGGGACACAGCTGTTGACACAGAGCTCTTAGAGCAATATTAAGACCTCACAGGCACTCTTTCCCTTTTGTAGTACTTCCTTATCCAGCAAACTACAGTCCTTTGAGACGCATCACCAGACTTAAGTCTATACTCAGTGAACTAATTTCCAAACCAAACCCCCATTCCTGCCTAAAGTCAAGGAGCATGTGAGAGGAACGACAAAGTATTGACAAATAAAATGTGCACATCCACAGAATGCTTACTTACCCCAAAAGCACTCAGAGCTGCTAAGACAACATCCACATTATCATCACCTAACCGGGTTAGAATAGCTTCTTTAATAAAAGTCTCATCAATGCCCTCCTGAGCAAGAGAAAAGCAAATTAGGTGTTGCAACAAAGAAGCTCACAAAGGTAGAGACATTTCAGAACACCATGCTGAGACCAGGCCCAGCTCTGAGAGGACAAGATCAGAGCCAGGCTATCAACAACAGGCCTTCTGGGAGTAGTGACCGCTACAGTCCTCTTCCAGGCTCACTGAACACAATATTTACACTCTAAATAGCCTGTAGAGAGGTGATAGGTCCTTGAGATGGCTCTGTGGTTGAAGGCCCTTGTCACCAAGCCTGACAACTCAAGTTCAATCTCCCATACCTACATGGTGGTCCTCTGACCCACAAGTTTTTCTCTGACCTCTGTGCACACACCTGTGTATATATGCACAGGCACTAAATAAGTAAATAAATTTAATTTTAAAAATTAACTATAACCTTTAAAAAATATCAAGATAGAAACACAAAACCCTATAAGGCAGATATTCCAAAAAACTAAAAAAGGGTAAAATTTGACTTATCTACAATTATACAATATAAAATCTTTATAAAAACTCCAATTTCTTATTCTAGAATTAGACTAGTTACTATAAGGTGGAAAAAAAATCAAAAGTAAAAGCTGTTTGACACAAACCTTTGATGTTTTCATGATATTTTTTAGGTGATTAACAGCCAGAAGTCTCACAGGAGCCAGTGGGTGATTCAAACTGAGCATCAAAGAGGTATCAGAATCCTCTAAAAACTGTAGGTCCAACATAATAATTAATTTCACTTAATCTCAGTAGCGTATAACCAAAAATGAAAACAAAACACCCTGCGTTGCCCAGTGCATTGTACAATAACCATAAATGTAGAAACAGAAAATTATATTCCTAACTTAACCATCATGCATGTATGAGTTACAACACACAAAACCTGGCATGTTGTACATGATGTGCTCTGTGTACTTGTGTGGACAGATGTGCGTTCACTTTAATGAAACAACATTATAAACTCAGCACTTCTCATGGATGTTTAATTCTACATGACAGTACTAACCAAAGACATGCTCCAGCCTAGCTGAACATGGAAACAGACCACAAGTGACAGCCACCTATCTACTTGATTTGGAAATGCAACAGCACTAAAGGTAATAGCCCAACTTCAGAAGAAAAACTGCATTTCTCTTTAAAATATTTGTTTTGAGAGCTAATTATAAGAATTTCTTCTTAAACATCAGATTTCTAGTATTTAGGCTTGAATCATCAGAATATTTCTCAAGATCTATCATGGCCGTGATCATGTGACTGTAGGTTCTGGCACTGGTAGACACACGCCAAGAGGGTCAAAGCGTGCGGGGAGCCTGTGAGGCCAGCCTGTGGTGACTCAAGGAACATCATACAAAATCCCCAATGTTTTCCTGGTATTACATTCTTCATCAGTTATGATTCCTGCCCTAGAGCTCTATATCTAGTAACTATCAAAGTGCATAAATCCTCAGTTCTTTGACATTTCAAAGAGGGAGAAAAGCAGGAAATTACTGCCTGACACTCTCCAAGTAACCACACCATCAACTCTTGTCTTAACTGTGCTGGGGAAGGACATACCTGATACTTCCCTCCACTTGTGGAAAGAGAAATGAACTGGTGGAAAAGCTCCTGCTTTTTAAGGCCTGTAATCTCCTTCAGGTGTTCCTCTAATACAACATCCAATGTTCTGGGGTATCTAAGCAGGAGTCACACTTCATCAGTACTCTTGATAGAGCTGTTAACCATATCCACCCACATGCACAAAGTACATGACATTTTCAAAGTTACTTAGAGTGAAACTTAATTTTTAACACATGCTATATATATAAAGGCTAATATTGATCAAGTCTGACACTAAAGTCAAGTAAGCTCCAGTTTAAAAATATTATACTATCCCCAAACCTTCACAGCCCCTAGTTCTTTTGTCTGTCAATATATCTGACTGTAAATATACTGCCCCTTTCTGAAAAGGAAAAAATAAAAATAAGTATCCATAACTCATTGCCTTAAGACACAACTTGCAAGTTATTTGAAGACCAGCCAATAAATACTGAAAATGACATCCACAACACCACACTTACTTGCTTTCTAAAAGTCTGACAAGTGGAAGAAACTGTTCATTAAGCAAAGCCACTCCATTAGCATGAGTTTCCTCCTGGGAACTGTATGAAATATATTCTTCAAAAAGACAGCTGCAAAAGAAAGTGAAACACCAGCAAACATGGGTTATCATTCATGGAGTTCCTGCTACATGCTAAATGCTTTATAAATCCTGTCTCTAATAATCACACTTCCATAGCGAAGAAATTATATTGATTTTGCTGATCAAAAAACTAGGACATAGGAATCCTTCCAATTTGCCTGAGGTCAAACAAAACAATAGTGACCCTTTCTACGTAATAAAGAGTAGGGCAGGGCTTTAAGTTTAAAGGCTGTTCTGATTCCAGACTAAACCAAGCCTCCATGAATACAAATTTCAGGCAGTTCCCTTTCTCACCTAACATAATGGCAAAAACAGACCCAGGAAGACTGGCTTCCGTGTCTAATTCCAGCCTCTGCCTACTGCTACACTCAAGCATTCTATTCACCACATAGCCCTGTCCATCCAATCAGAAGTGAACAGGGAGACAGAAATGCCCCTCAGAGAAAAGGAGGAAATCATCTCCATCGCACACCACTCTCAGTATTTAAGCTTCTAGGAGACATTCACTGAGTTATCAGCTCTGATGTGCTGTTTCAGGCACTACAGCCCATTTGTTAATAGAAGAACTCAACACTTGTAAACTTAGTTACAACTCAAATTTAGCCGGCCTCCTACCTTCTCATTTCCTTCTATAAGCATTAAAGACAAATGAGAAAAATCTGCACTTGCATTTATGCTGTCAATTGTTACTTAATACCTGTAATTAGTGCAGTGATATAGACAGTGCAAAATACATTGAACACATTCTAGAAAAGAACTTTTCAAATGCACACTTACCCATAAATACACACATCAGAAGCATGCTCAAACACCCTTACCTAGCCAGTAGGTGGTCTAAGTTGTTCGTCAATGGTATTTTTGTAAGTATTGCTTCTAAGTGTTTCTTGTAGATCTGACCATCAATCCCCTCAGTTTCTTCTCCTTAACATGTAACAATGAAAACTGAATTAGGGATATTCTTTTTGACATTTACTTACAGTGAAAAATTTTTCTAGTAAAAACTTAAAAACATATATACTAGTATCTAACTTCTTAACCCATTTCCTTTTTTTAAAAAGGTTTTATTTATGTATGTGACTATATGCCTTATGTATACCAGATGAATGCAGGTGCCTGCAGATGCCAGAGGATATCAGATGCCCTGGACCTGGAGTCATAGGCAATATGAACTTCCCAATATGGGTGCTGGGTGCTTACCCTGGGTTAAGGCAGTAAAGCACTCCTCACACCTAAGTCATCCCCCAGCCTTCTCTTACTTCTGTTTGAATATATATTTTGTCGAGTAATTTACAGTTTTCAAACCACTACTGTGAATATTACTCTCATTTATCCTTCACCTAAAATTCTCCATACTTCTAATAAGTATAACCATGACACAGGTATCAATAAAAGAACAAGTGTAAAAGTTATAGAAGTTAATGAAGCTGGGCTATAACCTAGATTTCTGAGAGCAAACAAGCCAAGTTTTCATGTCGATGCCTCCTGACGACGCCACGGTTGCCGTCTTTTAGACTTTAATAAAAGGATTGTGCAAACCTTTTTTTACCTCTCAACATAATTTAAAAAATGCTTTTCTTAGTATCCACAATTTAACATAATTTAAAGACTTGTTAGTATTCTCTAAGCAGTAATAGAATCAAGTATTTATTTTCTGTTTATTGAAGTAAAGAGAAATAATGCAAATTAATCATTTTCTTTCATAATTTGGATTTTTATGAATGAAATCTTCTTGGCTTACTTCCTGGAAGCTGGGTATTTACTGTGAATGAAACACTAGAGATCAGCAAGTATCTAAAAGAGAAACAAAGGTTCACTTGGCCAAATCCTCTCATTCCTTCAGAGCCTATCTAAGTAACAGAATCCTGAGAAATATCTCAGAATAATAGGTTCCCCCTTCAGCGAACCTGCCTCCAACCCTAAAGATTTTTCACTTCATAGAGAAGTTACACAGAAACTACTGAGAAGAAATCTTCAATAGTTAAAATCTATCAGCCGGTGTCCTATTTGAAGATAACTGAAACTCAGGAGACATTTAGACCCAATGTGAGCCACACACCTGCAGTGTGCTGAACAACGGCGGCGACCAGATGGGGAAGCATATAGCGCAGAAGAGGGCTCACGTCATAGCTCTCAGAGACCCCGTGAAGCAGCCCTATCAGGTCTGGAACAGCACACAAGTGAGGGAACGGCCTTTCAAGAAGCAAGCACACACAACAGCAACAAATTAGACAAGCAGCAGTTCAAAAACCACACTCACCAAAACTTATTCTGAACAACTTGACTGGCCTCTGACTACACAATACATACTTTTTCCCAAGGGTCTCTGGCTTCTGTCGCTGCAGGAGAATTATCAGGCAGCCTAACCCGTCCTTGACCTGAGAAGGGACCTTGGTCAGTGTTTTGATGATCTGGGATGCCAGGGAGTTCACAAAGGTCTCTTCCATCGTCACTTTCACAGAAATCTGACAGATTATCATGTATGTTGCAGCTCTATAATCTGGTAAAGATGATTTCAACCCCTAAATGGTTTTAAAATATAAAGAAAATGACAAAATATAAAATTATGTTCTTCTATGTTACATGTTACTTAACTACAACAAATTAGAGATGCCAATGTTTGCCCAGATTTAAATGTTAAACATAGCAAATACACACACGGTATAGCAGGGTTCCCATGTATAAGACAAAAAAAAAAAACAAAAAAAAAAAAAAACCAAAAAAAAAAACTCTCAGCCAGCTGTCACAGAGCACTCAGGGACTGAGGCAGAATGAACATGTATACAAAATCAGTGTGGCTCATACAGCAAAAGCCTCAAAAAACAAAACAAAAAGCCCTAAGGCTGGCAAGGTGGTTCAGCAGGCATAGACACTTGGTATCATGCCTAACGACCTGAGTTCAATCATCAGGGCCCACATGCTAGAATAGAACAAGCTCACTCATGTTGTCCTCTGGCTTCCACACCAGAACATACATGTACAAACAAACAAACAAACGAAAAGGATAAGCCCTTTAAGCAAAATGTAATTTTAAAAACTCCTTAACAAATTAAAAAAACATTGTAAATTTAAAAGGGTCAATAAAACCTAATGACACTGACAGCCAATGTGTCTTTAGAAGTGGAAAATCCAGGTTCATCTCCATTCTTATATGGACACAGGGATGAGACAAGTCTAGAGGACAAGAAGGGACCTCCAAAAAGCCTAACTCAGACATCACAGCAAGAGGCAACAAGCTCTGCCTGACCCGTGAGCTCACACCTTTGGAAGGGAGCCATCCACCTCATCACTCACGGGAGTAAACACTGTACTGAATTAAAGATAGTGAATGGGGCCTTAGAGGTGAAAGCAGAGGCTCTGTCAAGTGCCTGGTAAGTGATAGCCTGTGCTTGAAGGACAGCCTGTGACTAAGAAAACAGACCTAGGACACAGTGAGAGCCAACAGGAACTACTAGACACTTACTTAAGAACTAACAAGTCTTTTAAACCTAAAGATTGCATCTTATCAACCATTCAAAATAAACTATCAATTTAAAAACACTTCTTTATGAAATTGACACAAGCAAGAGAATTACTTTATGTATAACATGATTTACTTGACCAACCTTTTGGATGTATGGAAACAGTTTGGCGACTACGTTGTCTGACAGGTTCTCAGCAGCCACCAGAGCAGACACGATGGTGGAGGCATAGAAGGCCAAGAGCACTCTCAGCTGAGCTGAGCTTCCTGGATACTCAGCAAAAGCCTGAAACAGAGATCACAGCACACACGTGGGCTCTTCTGAAGCACTTTGGCTCTTTAAGAATCATACACAACACTGAGTGAGAATGACTTTCCTGACAAACTTCTGACATTTCTAGATAGTTTCTATTTAATAATCACTATAGCTGGAATCTGACAACCAATAAACTGACTGATTTTTGGTGAAAAGACTGATTCTTCACCTGCTCATGCACCCCAAGGAACTTCTTCTAAGTTCCACTGAAGATGTTTCCTTTCTCAGAGTAAGCAATGAGTCCACACACTCAACAACACACTCGTGGCTCACCTTTACAGATCTGGTCACTAGGCTGCAAATAAAATCCATGAATCCAAGGTCTTTGTAGCAATGGGTGACCAAAGTTCCTCTAGCTAAAGGCACTCCAGATTGCTATTAAAAACAAAAGAACAAGCCATTAGAGACAATTGCCAAATGCCCATTACCCCAAGTATCTATGTAACATTTGTATATTGGGGCAGGTCATCTGCACAGACACAATCTCTCCTTATAACTGGTGGTGATGAGATTAACACATAAACTCTTAGAAACTCCAAAGAGCAGATGACAATGAAGGCAAAAAAATTCAGCACAAAACACCCAGCCTGTGCCTCTTATGTATATATTCTATTCGACCTCAACTCTGTAGCTCTGCATAACTCTCCTAGTAGGACTTGGCTTTTGAGCCAACATGAAATTGTTCTGTCTCTGCCTCACCATATCCTAATAGCAGAAATACACCTGGGCGAACCTATACTGCTACTAACTACTACTATTAACTACTACTGCACATGGTCTGGGAATAAACATTAACAAAACTAAATGAAGACTACAAGTTACCTTTATTGGAAGAATAAGGTTTAGATACCCAGAGTGAGTTTCTAGATAATGGTGAAGTCTGTGGAAGACCAGGAGAAAATGGGCTTGATGTTCTGAGTGCTGGGAAAGGCTGTTTGAGCAACAGCTTTACTACAGGCTGCACGTTTTCAACTCCAGTCAGTCCAACCGATTTATATCCATTCTTAAATGTTCTTTTAAATTCAAACTGGGGATTCCTTCCCTCGTGCCCACTGACTTCTGAGTCCAATACTGCTGTCATCAGCTCATAGTGGAGGCCTGTGGTCTGTTAGTCTGCTCTCTTCCTCGGCAGCTCCTCTCCCAGCCCCATCAGCAAGCTCACATTGGAGTAAAGTTCCTGCCTATGACATACACCTACTTTCTTCTGTCTCTACTGCAGACAGATCTCACTAGGCCTTCTTCTCAGGTAACTATCCTTTCATTCCAAACTCCTGCTCAATTTTAACAATATCCTGATGTTCTTCAAGTTAGCCTAATCCCTTTCATTTGTGTATTTTAAGAGTTCCACACCTTTGTACCAAAATTACAGATGCAGAGTAGCACCGTACCAAGAGAGTGCATACAGTAATGTGCCCACTTCAGGTACAGGAACTCTAGCAAGTGGCTGAAATGTTCTGAGTATGTCCTCACCTGTATGAAGAGTTATGAGACTCCATGAGGGTATGCTATAAAATGCACTGTCTAATGTGGCGTACTAAATAAATACTAGATAGCACTGGCAAGAGTTTCTGCTAGGAAGTTAATGGCCTAGGTACTACTGGACTATCCCAGGATCATTAAGGACTTTACTTTCCCAAATCAAATTAAGTTGATCCCCATCCGTTCTCCCCTGTTCTGATTGGCAGCTCCACTACCATCTGTCATTAGCTCTTGGTGCAGGCAGATCTGTGAGTTTGAGGTCAGCCTGGTCTACATAGTGAGTTTCAGACCATACAGTGCCACAGAGACCTTTTCTCAAAGAGATCCTACCCAAAAAACAAAAGTAGCTAAGCAACTAAGGCGAAAGGGGTAGATCATTAAGTTGAGGCCAGCCAGGACTTCACAGTTAGACCCTGCCTCAAAACAAAACAACAAAACAAAACACCATAAAACCAAACAAAACATAAAATCTTAATCATAATTTATAATGATTATATACACGAATGAATGTCATTAAACAATGCTACCTTAACAGGAGACAGCCAAAACCATTTGTGCTTCGGATTACTGATCTTTAAAAGCTGTATCACCCGTACAAACACCCGTGTCTCATGGTATGGCAGGACACAAGCAATGAGACTGTCTGGATTGTAAAGGTGGATGTGGAACCTAAGAAAAATACGAAACAATTAAAATCAGTACAAAATACAAAGTTAACACGTCTATGTTTTCTATTCTTTTTTCTTCTTAATTTCTTCTGATAAAGTGTCACTGAATAGCCCTGCCTCGAACGGAATTTGAACCCAACCCAGGCCCTCTTCATGAGCAGTAAGCACTCTCTGCCATGAGCAATCTCTTTAAACCCTACAAGAGCTACAAAAATCTTGCCTCCTATCTGTTTTATACAGGCTCTGGTATTACCTAAGACACTACATAAATGAAGCTTTCCTCAATAAACCCTAACATAGCTACCTCTCTAAATTTTGTGTAAAACTTTATTAAGGTAAGTTATAAGACAGTAACCAAATATATAGATAGATAGATAGATAGATAGATAGATAAATACATATAGATATATATAATAACATTTAACATTTGCTAAATACAAGTTACATGAAGAGGGGCTGGAGTGATGGCTCATCCACCTAGAGGACTTGTTGCTCTTGCAGAGGTCAAAGTTTCGTTCCTAGCTCTCAGAGTCCTTAGAGTACAGGGCCTGGTCTGTAAATGCTTAATACACATCACTAATACTACTTGATTTGAGTGGATATTTTAAAGGATAATCTTTATATCTAGAGTGGTAAGAAAGAACTTTAGTTTGCCCCCTTGTGAATGGATCTGCAATGTCAAGGTGCATTAGCTCCTTAGAACTGACCCAGTTAAGTCTGGTCTGCTAGCACATAGTCATAGTACTAAGGCAGAAGCAAGACTTCAAAGCCTTAATCAGGACTTGGGAGGCAAAAACAGGCAGATTCATAAATCTGAGGTAAACCTGATCTGCATAGTGAGTTCTGGGCCAGCCAGGCTAAAAAAAAAATCAGCTTGGGCCAGGTGGTAGTGCTACACACCTTTAATCCCAGCACTTGGAATGCAGAGGCAGGTAGATCACTGCGTGTGAGGCCAGGCGGGTGTACAGAATGATTTCTGAGACAGCCAGGGCTACACACAGAGAAACCCTGTCTCCAAAAACAAAACAAACAAAAAACAATAACAACAAATGGGAGCGGTATGAGACCTTATCCCCAAAACAGAACTAGCCAAAGACAATGGCATACTTCCCAGCACTGGGAAAGAAGGGGGCAGATCTCTGTGAGTCTGAGGTCAGCCAGAGATAACACAGTGCAACCCTGTCTCAAAAAACAACCAACCAACCAACCCCTTCAAACTCTAAACACACCCAACAGGAACTGATGGCACCTTACTCAAGATCAGCATGTTTAATACAAGAGAATGTTTTCTTGACATTCTAGAAGTCATAGTAACCTTCAAAGTCTGCTAAAGCTAACAACACAGCTTAACAAGTGCTTGTAACTGTAAGTAACTGTAAGTTTTAGCTACCTGTGGATCAGCCATTCCAGACACTTCTGTGCTGGCTTAAGGAGGAAATAAGGAGACAAGTGAAGGAGGAACAACGAAATGTTTTCATCCAGCTGTCTGTTCACTGCTTTGGTCTGAACGCTGCGCTCCAAGCTTTTTGCTAGCTGGCTGAACAACGGTGCTTCAAACTGTTCAAAGGCAGGGTCAATTCCAAGAAGTTCCTCCAGGCCAGTGCATCCTAGGAGAAGAGTCACTTACAACTAACTTCTTTTTACGAAAACTCAACAGACACCCTTCTACAGTTTTCCTCATCCCTAAGTTCATGAATTCTGTTTAAACGTGTAATGTGCTCTCAAACATTGGCTTTAGTTGTTAACATGAAGGATAAACCTGATCCCACTCACTAGGAGAAAAGAAAGTACTTCATGACAAGAACTCCCCCAAACCCCTTCTTTTTAGTCCTTATTATAACTACACCCAGTTCTGAAAGTCTCCTCTCGCACCTCAGTCATTGCTCTGCTTCTTCACTTTTCTTCCTTTTTACATATTAGTTGGTTTGTGAAATTTTAGATACCATTTCTTATAAATATGCTCAAGCATCTAGGAAGATTGGGTTTTTCCCCCTTTAGCAAGATAAATCAAGTTAGGCGCTGCTTAGGAACAGAGGGAGTGGGGAGGGTGGACAAGAAAATACCGAACATTACCCCGCCAATATCATTGCTCCAGGAGCTTTGCTAAGTGAAAGTGCTCACCAATGGCAAAGGCGGTGTCCCTGTCGATTGTGGCCGCTTCCTTGGGGTCAAATAACAGAGAGGCAACTTCACGTCTAGATAGGAGGCTGGGATCAGTTTGAGGGAGGGCGAGTCGCTGGAGTTGCTGGGCTAAGGACGTCATCTTGCAAGGAGGCGGTTGTCTCAAAACGCCGGCTAAGAACAAACAGCGAGATTTTTTTTGTGTGAAACTTCAAGCGGCTTAATTGATGGCAGCACCGGGCTCATGTACTGGCAATACGGCGTTCAGTACTTTCGAGGACACAGAAACCTGCTTCCCAGGCACTCGAGGACTCACGAAGTTCAAACGCCACAGCAATTGCATTAACTACGCCTCGGCAGCACCAGCTTCACCAGCCCTGAACCATGGTCTCAAGGCCCACCTCGGCCCCCCGTCCCGAGAAACGCCTAGTCGCACCGTGCTCCTCCTCACCCTGAACTAAGAATATCAGCAGGATTCGACAGCTAACAACTTCTCAGAGCAGCTCCCACATGGTGCCGGCACTGTCCCGGAACTCTAAAGCACGCCTCATAGGAACTTCCGGCCTCCTACTACGGCAAGAGAAAAGGGACATCTTTGTAGAAAATGCATTACAACAGCCCTGCCTCCCTGGCGCTAAGTTCCGCCTATTTTTCCAGGTCAGTCATTTAATTCTCCGCCTACTTCCCCCTCCACGTGCCCGACCTTCCAAGCCCCGCCCTCCGCTCGCTCACCCCTTTAAACTCCGCCTCCATCTGCATCTTTTTCCAAAACTCCACGCCCCTCTTTTAAGCCCCACCCCTCACAAAACTGTACTAAACCACGGCCATAATCCCTTCACCTTGAAATCCCTTCTTTTCAGAAAGTCGCCTATGAGGCCCGCCCCTTTCGGAGCCCCGCCCCCTCTGCGCCCTTCTCCGGGTTCAATGCCCCACCAAGGGTTGCTGTGTGCCCAGGCCTAGATCTGGGATTCCGTTTCTGCAACCGCCTTTTGGAGCTTTACTGGTGTGTAGTAGGGATGGTTCATTCATTAGATGCTATCCAGCCAGAGAGGAGCTAAAGCGCGGGAAGCTGCGTTTCTCATTCTTCACAAGTTACACGAGGAGGGCACAAACTTGGCATGAGCTGTGGACCCCAGTGCAGTCTGGTTGCTCTGTAAAAACTAAACACTCCTGCACGCAGCTAATGACAACCTTATCACTTTTGCTTTGCCTGCATTTCTAGGGAGTGGTGTTTTTCTTATTTTATTATTATTATAAATATGACATTTAAATTTTTTAGTGAAAAAAATTTTTCTAGATGGGAGGTGGCAGCTCACTCCTTTAATTCCACCAGCTCACTCCTTTAATTCCACCACGAGGGAGGAAAAGGCAGTCGGATCTTAGTCTGAGACAAGCTTGATGAATGAGTGAGTTCCAGGACATCCAGAGCTGCACAGAAAAATCCTGTCTAGAAAACAAAAATAAACGAAAGAGAAAATCACAGAAAAACAATTCTTTTCATATTCTTGTTACGGTTTCCTTCCACAACTCTTCTCAGATCCTCCAACACTTCCCCACCCACCCAAATCCACACGGTGTTTTCTTTCTCTAGAATACAAACATATAATTATGATGGTGATGGGGAAAATAAAAATAAATCAGAATAGGACAAAAAAAAAAAAAAAAAAAAAAAAAAAAAGAAGAAGAAGAAGAAGGAAAAGGAGCCAAAGAAAAAACTCAAGAAGCACATGTAAACACATAGACACACACAGAGAAATCTTATAAAAATACAAAACCAGAAATGGAAGCACATATGCCAAAGACCTATAAGGGGGACAAAAGCCCTGACAAAGAATTACGAGGCAAAGAAACATGCTACGGAGTTCATTTTGTGCTGTCCATTGTCCATATGCTAACTGGGCTTGGGACCTGGCCTTGGGTTTGTTTGTGCGGTGAGTTAGCTCCACTGGAGAAAACTGGTTTGTGAGCGATTCTCAATGGCAGATAGCTTCTGGGTTAGGAACAGGGGCTTGTGTCCTTCCTCTTTCAGCACTGCAAGCCCATCTGACCCAGCCCTGTGCATGCTCCCACATTCTCTTCTACTGTGTTGGGAAGGCCTTATTTTCTTGGTCCTCCATCCCCATTGGCTGTATCTTTTTGCCCTCTTCTCCTACCTTCCCTTTTGGCCTTCTTTTTGCCTTCCTGAGCGGGGGAGGGGGTAGGGGGAGTCAGGGGGGATTAGACAGGGACATCATATTTAGGACTGGGTATTGGTCTTTACCTTTTTCCTCTAGTGGCATGCAGAGCACCTTCCGCGACCATGAGCACTTGCTAGTCAGTAGATGTGAAGGCTCTAGGTAGCACCAGCTCAACTTCTCCATGCTCAGTGAGTTGTGTAGATGTTGTCTTCAGCGATGCGGCCTTACCCTCGGTTTGTGGAGGGCAATCAACAGCTTTGGCAACAGCCTGGGTTGTTTGGCTAACTGCTTGGTTAGATGTAACCCATTCCTGGCACAGGAGACTTCATTTGGTAATGAAAGATGTCTGGCTGGGGCTCCATTTCCCCCGTTGTTTGGCGATTCCATTTGGATCACCTTCATATATGTATGTATTTTAGAAGTTTCTTCTGTAGTAGGTTTCTATACAACCCAACAAATGGCCCTAAGTTTTAACCCCAGCCTCTTACTCTATATCCAACCTCTGTATAGATGGCAGCCTGCTTATTGAAAATTAACAGCTAACAGCCACATATAAATGATTATTTACCATTTTTGTCTTTGGGGGTCTGGGTGACCTCATTAGGGGTAATTTTTTTTTCTAGTTCTATATATGTACCTGAGAATGTCATGATTTCATTTGTTTAACCACCGAGTAATAGTCCATTTTGTCACTATGCCAAGTTTCCTTTATCTCATTTATCCATTGATAGGCATCTAGTGTGGTGCTAAGTACAGTGTAGTCTTTCTGTCTGGCTTTGAGTAAAATGTTTCAGCAAAGCCTTTATGTTTGGGTCAATCAGTAAAGGCTGAGAATGGCTTTGAGATTGAACCTTGAAGAAATGTCTCTCTAGAGAGTCTGCACTTGGTGATATGTGAGAGCTTATAGCTGCACCAGCCCTGGTCCTAAGACACCCCTAGCAAACCTGGAGTTCTTACTTTTGACTATGGGTAACCAAGGGACTGAGATTTCTGTGGGTTGTCTGCTCTCACAGGCAGCAAGGGCAAGATAACTTTGGTACCTGGAACCTTTTCCCAACCCCAATTAGCCATGTATAATGTTTGAATGAAGTAACTGGAGTGAGATAGCTGAGTGTCACTCTTTTCCAAGAAGGCCAAACCCCTTTTCTCCTTCAGGAAAATGAAAGCTTAGCACCTTAGTGAGTTTCTCTCTTTGTGGCACCTACAACCAACATCAAACAATAATCTAGTCTGTTTTCAATTTCTGGCTATTATAAGTAGACCAGCAATAAACATAGCTGAGCGAGTGTCTCTGTAGCAGAATATAAGTCCTTTGGGTCTATGTTCAGGAATTCTATAGTTGGATCTTGGAGATAGATCTATTCCCAGCTTCCAGGAGAGCTGTCACACTGATTTTCATATAGGCTGTACAAATTTACACTCCCACCAACAATGGATGAGGGTCCCCTTTATTCCACACCCTCACCAGCATGAGCTGTCATTTGTTTTATTGATCTGAGCCATTCTGACTGGTGTAAGATGAAATCACAAAGTGGTTTTGATTCACAGTTCCCCAGTGGCTAAGGATGTTGAGCATCTCTTAGTGTTTCTCGGCCATTTATACTTCTGACTTTAAGAATTCCCTCTTTAGATCTGTACTCCAGTTTTAAATTGGGCTGTTTTCTTGATGTCCAGATTATTTTTAGTTCTTTATATATTTTAGATGTGTTTAGATATTAGCACTCTATCAGATGTGTAGTTGGTAAAAAAAATCTTTCATTTTGTAGCCTGCCACTTTGCTCGGTTGATAGTGTCCTTTGACATACAGAAGTATTTCAGTTTCATGTGGTCTCCTTGTTTTTCTTAGTGCCTGTGTTGCTTTTGGGGTTCTGTTCAGAAAGTCTTTCCCTGTGCCAGTGGGTTCAAGGCTATTCCTTACCTTATCTTCTCTCAGACTTGGTGTATCTGACCTTATGTTGAGGTCTTTGATTCACTTAGAGTTGAGTTTTGCATAGGGTGGTAAGTATTTATCTATTTGCAGCCATCCAGTTTGACCGGCACCATTTGTTGAAGATGCTGTATTTTTTTCCCAGCGTGTATTTCTGGCTTCTTTACCAAAAATCAGGTATGCATGGACATGTGAATTTGTGTCTAGGCCTTCAATTCGATTCCATTGATCAATGTGTTGATTTTTGGGCCTATACCATGCAGTTTCTACTACTATGGCTCTGTAGTGCACTTTGAGGTTAGAGACAGTGAGACCACCAGCAGTTATTGTTTTATTCAAGAGTATTTTAATTAGTGTGTCTCTGTGTGTGTGTTGTGTGTCTGTGTATGTGTGTGTGTGTTGTGTGTCTCTGTGTGTGTGTGAGTGTGTGTTTCTACATAAGGCTAAAAATCCCCCCTTTCAAGTTCTGTGAAGAATTGTGTTGAAATTTTGATGGAGATTGCATTGAATCTGTAGATTGTCCTTTTGGTGGGACAGCCATTTTTACTCTGTTAATCCTACCAAGTCATCTGATATTTTCCTTAATTTTTTTTTCTTCAGGGACTTGGAGTCCCTTGTGATATAGGTATTTCACTTGCTTGGTTGGAGTAACACCAAGTGTACTGGCTGGTTTTGTGTCAACTTGACACAAACTAGAGTTATCACAGAGAAAGGAGCCTCAGTTGAGAAAATGCCTCCATGAGATCCAGCTGTAAGGCATTTTCTCAACTAGTAATCAAGCGGGCAGGGCCCAGCTCATTGTGGGTGGTGCCATCCCTGGGCTGGTAGACCTGGGTTCTATAAGAAAGCAGGCTGAGCAAGCCAGGAGAAGCAAGCCAGTAAGTGACATCCCTCTATGGCCTCTGCATCAGCTCCTGCTTCCTGACCTGCTTGAATTCCAGTCCTGACTTCCTTTGGTGATGAACAGTAATGTGGACGTGTAAGCTGAATAAACCCTTTTCTCCCCAACTTGCTTCTTGGTCATGGTGTTTGTGCAGGAATAGAAACACTGACTAAGACACCAAGGTATTTTATGTGAGTGTGGCTATTGTGAAGAGGGTTGTTTCCCTGACCTCTTTCTCAGTTCATTTGTCTATAGGAACACTACTGATCTGTGTGTGTTAAATCTGTATCCTGCTACTGCTGAAAGTCGATCAGCTCTAAGAGTTTCCTGGTGGAAGCTTTTAGGGTCAGTTATATGTACAGCTGTATCTTCATCCAATAATGATACTTGACTCTTCCCTTCCTATTTGCATCTCCTTTGTCTTATTTCTCTAGCTAAGACCTCAAGTACTATACTGAATATATACTGAATAGGCATAAAACAAATGGACTTGTTGTCTTGTTCCTGATTTTAGCAGAATTGCTCTAAGTTTCCATTTAAAATGATATTGGCTGTGAGCTTGCTGTAAACTGCCTTTATTGTGTTGAGGGATGTTTCTTGTATACCTACTGTCTCCAGGACTTTTATTATGAAGGGGTGTTGGATTTTCATCAAAGGCCTTTTCTGCACCTAATGTAATGATCATGTGGGTTTCATCTTTCTGTTTGCTTAAATGGTGGATTGCAACTATGGATTGACGTATGTGGAACCATCCTCGCATCTCTGGATGAAGCCTACATAATCATGGAGGATGGTCTTTTTGGTGTGTTTTTGTATCCAGTTGGCTTACCTGATCCCTAGCATGGCCGGTGGAAAGTGTCTCAGGTCAGACAAAGGGATGGGGTGAGAAAGGAAGGCTGTAGGAGAAGATCTGCGTAGTACCCCAGGAATCGTATTTTTCCTTGAAGTCAAACCTGGGCCAGAGAAGTAGCTGAAGCACTTGCCACCAAGCCTGATGACTTGAGTTAGGTCCCTGAGACCCACAGGGTAGAGGGAAAGAACCTACCCTCACAAGTTGGCCTGTGACACACACATAAATAGTAAATTTTTTTAAAAAGCCCAGTTGAAGCATAATTGAGAAACAGTAAATGCACTCATTTCAGGTAATTGTTAGCAAGTGAACATGCAGATGTGACTATGTCCCCAATCCTAACAGAATTTTAGCACCCCTACAAATTATTTTTGCTGCAGCCTCGATAATGAGTCAACACAGCCTAGCCCCAGGAGTACCAGGTAACCACACAGCAAACCTGCTTCAAGGTCACCGTGGCAGATGATACACACTGTGGACCACACAGGTGAGGATGGATGCTCTGCCTCTCTGTTCTGGAGGCATCCAGTTCTCTCCAGAGATATGGCTCACCATTGCAACAGCATCAGGTTTTCTGTACCCCTCTTCAACTGTAAATGTGGGAAACACAAAGTTCCTGCATTTCTCTCCATTGGATTAACGTAGTCTCCCATCGTTGGCTTAGCGCTGGTTAAAGCAAACAATAAGAAAAATTTAAAAACCCTGCCTTTCATGTATCTCTGTAGACAGTTAGTAACCTATGTCTGCATGAGCTGCTGTTCATTGCAGAGAACAACAAAAGAAGTTAAATACAGATTATAGTGACAACATTTTAATAAAAAATTTAAGTAAACCTGAAGTTTCAGTCCTTGATAAATATTATCTTAGGAAATAGATCATGACGGTAAATTACAGTTCTGTTATTTAATATTGCTAAGTATTTTTTAGCTGCCACTCACTAACTAAAATTCCGTTGTTGAGAATTTTACATTAATGTCTGAGTACATGACCATAAGCTAGAAACACATAGGGAAATTGGAAACTGGATGTTTGAGACTTCTTAGAAATAATTTCTACTATGCTGGAATCTGTTATGTTGTGAAAGGAAGTGTGACTAGTCCCACCGTCTTTTCTTCTCACTAAGAGCATCAAGAGCCTCCTTGAAGCCTGAAGGAACTTGAGGCCTAGGAATATCCAGCCTGTCTTCTAATTGTGAGGACACAGGAGAAGAGCTGCTTCCAAAAAACTTAAACACATACCCAGTTATTTTTAAACATTTATTTATGTATATGTGTGTGAGTGCATTTGTGTGCACCTGTGTGTGTATGTGAGAGTGTATGTTTGTGAGTGTCTGTATGTGTGTGAGTCTGTGTATGAGAGAATCTGTGTGTGTGTGTGTGTGTGTGTGAGAGAGAGAGAGTGTGAGTGTATTTGTATATGAGAGTGTATGTATGTAAGGGGGAATTATATGTGTGTGTCTGTGTGTTGGGGTGAATGTATGTGTGTGGGGGGTGAGTGTGTGAGTGTGGGAGTGTCTGTGTGGGTGTGTGAGTGTGGATGTGTGAGCACTCTCTTGCAAGTGCCAAGAACACAGAAAGAAGGCTGTCAGGCTTGGCCTTGGACACTTTGATTATCCACTCAAGTTTATCTTTTATTGAAAAAAGAAACGGGGTTAGCAGGGGATTGGGAGTTCAGGATCACCATCATCTACACAGTAGGTTTAAAGCCATCGTGGGCTACGTGAGACTGGATTTATTTATTTATTTATTTATTTATTTATTTATTTATTTATTTATCTATTTATTTATTATTTACCAAGTCAAGGTTTCTCTATATAGCCTTGGTTGTCCTGTAGGCCAGGCTGGCCTCAAACTCACAGAGATCTGCCTGTCTCTGCCTCCCCTCCTGAGTATTGGGATTAAAGTAGACCACTTACCATCAAGACTGTTGTTTAAAAAAAAAGAAAGGAAGAGAAATGGAAGGGGAAGGAGAGGAAGGAGCATGAAGAGAGGGAAGAGATGAGGAAAGGAAAAGACATGGGAAGAAGGAAGAGGGAAAGAGAAAAATAAGGAAAGGGAGTAAGGGCAGAGGAATGGAAAGGAGGTAGAAATGTCATTAACAAAGTAAACTCAAAATGTAAAGTCTACATTTTGGCTACATACTCTAAAGCACTTTGAAAAAAGTACTTTAAAATGGGAAAAATAAGACAGCGATTCATATTTCAAATGCCATGACAGTAGAAGCAATGGGTAAAACAAGCTCTTAGTAACCAAACCCAGGGATATCAGTTTTAATAGCTCTGATCACTTGTTGTGGGGATTTTATCAATAAAAAGAATTGAAGATAGGAAAGCCAAAACAAATCCTTTCCCAGATTTAGGCATGTTTAACAAAACAAACGAAACCCCTCAGTCTTTTGTAGCCCAGGCTGGCCTTGAATTCTTAATACTCACGTAATATTTTACTTTTAGAATAAATATTTTAGGTTTTGATTATTATTTATTTATTTTTTTAAGAAAAAGATTTGGACATACAGTGGCAAGAAGCACCTGCTATGCCTCTGGAAACCACCAGGTGACACTAAAGCGCCTTCCCCAGGCTTCCAGGTAGTCAGTCCATAGAATTAGAAAGGAATATAGTGTTGTCTACATAATAATTGATTCATTAACCCCGAACATGTTGTAACATTTACTAAAACAATGTTAAAATGCCATTTAGGGAGCTAGAGAACTTAGACATGTTTTGTGCTTCTTAGCTAGTGAGAACCATTCAGTGATCTGCTTATAAACCCATTAAAATAGAGCCCAGGTCCCTTCTCTTCTCTCTGCCCCACGCTACACTTATTTTGTTGAATATCTGCCACTTCCGATATTGATTATTTATCAATTGAAAAAGATCAGAACTGACATAGAATTTAGAACAGGCATCTGCAGACAATAAATGATTTATCATGTTTGCATGCCATACCTTTAAAAGTTTAATACGGGGCTGAGGAGATGGTTTGGTAGGTAAAAATGCTTACGTGTATATATGAGGGCTTGAGTCTAAATTCCCAGGACTCATGGTTTTTTTTTTTAAAGCTGTGTGTGGCCTTTCAAACCTGTAACCCAGGACAGAGTGTAGACAGGAGAATCACGGCGTTTTGCTGGCTGCCAGCCTAGCTATAGATTCAGTGAGAGCCCCTGTCTCAAGGGAATAGGGCAGAGTGACAGAGAAGGGCACTGGAGCTCCTCCTCTGACACACACGCACACACACACATATACATACACATACATACACACACATATACACATTCACACACACATATACACACAATCATGCACCCTCACACACACACACTGACATATACACACATTCATACACCCTCACACACACACACACACACACACACACACACGCACTGACATGCACACATGTATACATAGTCGCACAGATACACACTCACATACACACACACATAATAGGTGTGAAAGAGGTGCATCTTATGTACATATCAGGCATATGCTCAACTAGAAAATGTTTAAGTAGCTGGGTGGTGGTGGTGGCACACGCCCTTAATCCTAGTACTAGGAAAGCAAAGGCCAACCTGGCTTTAGAGTGAATTTTAAGATAGCCAGGGCTATACGGGGAAACCCTGTCTCAAAAATAAATAAATAAATAAATAAATAAATAAATAAATAAATAAATAAAAACAAAAATAAAAAAAAACCCAGAAATAATGAAGTGTATAAGTGATATTTATTAACAATGCTGCCACCCTTTAGGCATCACCACCCTTAGGAAGCAATTTGGAAACATGTGTCTGGAACTTGATATGTTTCCAGTTAATGCACTAATTCTATTTCTGCAAGTCTTTAACGAGCTGACATTCCAGAGCCAGAACAGACCATTAGCATCCGATTGTGTGGGATGGCAGATTTTTTTTTTTTTTTTAAATTGGGGCTGAAGAGAGGCCTCCCTGGTTAAGAGCACTAGCTACTTTTTCCTCAGACTCCGGGTTTGTTTCCAGCACCCACATGGCAGCTCACACCCTCTGTAACTCTAGTTCCAGGGGATCCAACATTGTCTTATGACCTTTTTAGGATCCAAGCATACAAGTGGTACACACACACACACACACACACACACACACACACACAGCAAAATGCTTATACCTATAAAATAAAAAATTTAAAATACAGTTATATATTGTCAAGTATAAATATAATTAATAGAAATATATTTTTATTTTCTTTGGGGGGTGCAGGGTTTAACTATGTAGCCCTGACTGTCCTGGGTCTCACTATGTAGACCAAGCTAGCCTTGAGCTCATGGAAAACCACCAGCCTCTGCCTTCCAAGTACTGAGATTAATGGTGTGTGCCACCAAGCCAAGCGTGTGTGTGTGTGTGTGTGTGTGTGTGTGTGCGCGCGCGCGCGTGCTCGTTAAACATTGGGAAATCTTGCATTCAGTATCTCAGAGGAGCTTCCTGAAAAAAACAAAACGATATTGTACTGGCAAAATTTTTAACCTTGTTTTGTTTACTTATTTTGTGTTTATGGGTGTTTTTCCTGTGTGTATTTCATTCTCCCATGTGTCTGCTTCAGCAAAAACATCCTCTCATTACACAAGTTTCCAGAAAAACACCACATGACACAAATGAATCGCCAAAGAAACCAGAAATTTCCACTGCAGATCTCCGTGAGTTCAAGGCCAGCTAAAGCTACATAACGAGACTCTGTCTTAAAAGTTAAGTAAATAAGTAAATAAATAAATAAATCCTTTTGTTTGTTTACTTGCTTGCTTTTGGTTTTCAAGATGGTGTTCCTGTCTAGCCGAAACTCTACTGGCGCTCACTCTGTAAACCATGCTGGCGTCAAATTCAGAGATCCCTCTGCCTCTGCCTTCCGAGAGCTGAGATCAGAGGCATGAGCCATTACTGCCCGGCTGACAAATCACTTTTTGAAAGAAGAATTTAAAGGTTTTAAAGTTCTATAAAGATTTTTACAAACACTAAATAGATACCAGAAAAGAGAACATGAGACAAAAACTACTGGGAAATAAACCTCTGGGAGCTACAGAGATCGCTGTCTGATGCCTGTACTTATGGGAGAAGTCTTCCATGATGCCAATCAACAGACCTGGAAATCCAAATGGAAGAACAGAGCGTAATGCCAGCCAGCCCCATCAATCAAAATCATCTTCTCCTGGCAGACTTTCCATCCTGATGTCATCATAATTTTTTCTCTCTCTTTAAGGCTAAAATGTTCATAACAGAGTCTCTGATATGTGATGGGTTTTGCAAAGCCACACCTCTTCAGTGAGATACTTAGGTTTGTCTTTGCTCTGTAATAGGCAGAGAAGAAGGGATAATTTTTTTTTGTTCTTAAAATTGATGTTTTAGATTAACATACAAAGGTTGCTTTCATACATATAGTCACACAGTCTCTTTTGTAATTTACTCCCTCCTCCAAGACCCTAACTCCAACCCAACAGTTCCCTTCCTTGGTCTCCTCTACTACATCCACCCCCAGATAGTTTATACTTTTTAAAATTGGTTTTTATTATTGTTTTTTCTCTTTTAGTTGAAATAGCAGAAAATAGCTTTCTCTTCAGATGACATTAACTGGTACTTATGTGGTTGCTCTGCTCACCCAGCGCTCTCTGAATAAACTATAAGGCCTATGAATTGTGGTTTCTATTGACATCATCATCGTGTGTGTACTCGTATGTCCTCTCTCTCTTTCTCCTTGTTCTACCTCCCAAGTACTGCTGCTCCAAGCACAGGCCTGGGTATTAGTTTATTTTTAATTCACCTTTCCCATCCTCCTTTCCCTTTCCTTGAATCTCCTCTTGTCTATGGACCCAGTGTCTCAGAGCTCCTGCTGGGTAAATCATTCACTGTCTTGGCAGAGAAGTAAGACCACAGCCCACCCCCTCATGGCTGTGATTTTCTTCCAGCTGCCAGCACACTGTCCTTTGGTTCTTTGTTTGGCTTAATGATGGTTTTACTTCTTTCTGTTGTTTTGTTGTCTTTTTATGCATCCTAGGCTAGCCTTAAACTCACTATGCAGCCTAAGCTGTCTTTGAACTCATGACCCTCCTGCCTCAACCACCCAAGTTCTGGGATTAGAGGCTTTTAGTCACCTTTATTGAGACATTGTTCACATATAAAAATTGTGATTAAAAACATCCAGATTGATATTTTACAGTGTTCTGTTCTTAACAGCTCCTTTGTTATACCCATCTTCCTCATGTATTACAAAGGCAAACTTGGCCTCTGAGTATCACTAGATTGAACTGGTGTAGCCTTACACCATAATGGATGTAGTTCAAGGTCTCTTGGTACATCTTTGACCTCTTTCACATTTCTCCTGTCTTTCTCCCTCACTGTGAGCCACTCTAAATGTGAGATATACTTCCACTTCAAGACCTTTGTGCTTACTGTCCTCTTCTCTTAGCTCTTGCCTCTATTCTGGTTAACTTCAACTGTCAACTTGACACAAATATCTGGGAAGGAAGCCTCAGTAGAAAAATTGCCTGTGGGCATGTCTCTAGGGGTAGTCTCTTGATTGGTAATTGAAAAAGGAGGACCCAGCCCACTGTGGGTAACATCATTTTCTAGACATATGGTTCTGAACTAAACCAGAAAGTTAGCAGTATGCCTCTAGCCAGCAAGCGTAAATCTCTATGGTTCCTGCTGTAGTGGGTTAATAATTCCCTATGGCTCATAGCTACTCAGCTATGCAGTGAGTTCCTTGGTCAGAGACAATGCTGTATGGAATACCGAACAGGCCTGTATCCCCATCCACTTCTAGTGAGCCCTGCAGATCTCACAAGAAGCTAAAGTCCATCAGCACTAGCATAGCACTCCTTCTGTAATGGCTTGTATATGCTTGGCCCAGTGCGTGGCACTATTAGAAGGCCACTGCGCCTTGTAGGAGTAGGTGTGTCACTGTGGGTGCAGGCTTTAAGACCCCTCATCCTAGCTGCCTGGAAGCCAGTCTTCTGCTAGCAGCCTTCAGATGAAGATGTAGACCTCTCAGCTCCTGCACCGTGCCTGCCTGGATGCTGCTATACTCTCATCTTGATGATAATGGACTAAACCACTGAACCTGTTAGCCAGCCCCAATTAAATGTTGTCCTTAGAAGAGTTGCCTTGGTCATGGTGTCTGTTCACAGCAGTAAAACACTAAAACACCCTCTTTGTTCCCCTTTAGCTCGATATGCTAAATGTACCTATCTGACTTGTTTACCACTTGTCTCTCAATATGAAATACAAGCTCTATGCATGTGAAGATCGCTGTCTGCCTTTGGGGTGTGTGTCTGTGTATGCATGCGCGTGCCCATGTGTGTGACTTCTGTAGTGTCTGAAACATGGACTGACATATATCAGGTACTCAATAATTATTCTTTGGATTTCATATAAATTTGACAAAAACGTTTCATTTTTCCACAGTGCTACTCTCTGATACTCTTCCCAGGTTGACAAGATGGCAGGCACTAAATTACAGAGACGACTCACAATTCTGCCTTAACGCTTCATCCCTTTTAGCAGCAAGCGACAAGTTCTTGGTGCTAGGTGAGTGAGACAGAAAGAACCGGGAAAACACAGGGGGATCTAATGCACAAAGATTCTACAAGTTCACTTAGAAGTCAATTGATTGGACCTCCTAAAATTACTTTCAGAGCACCATTGGTTACAAAGGGGCAACTTCAGAGAAGCTTGAGAAGACCGCAAGGTTCCAGAACCTGAAACCAGATCTGCCCCGTGGGAAAGGCTGGCTCTGGAAGGACAGGAACAGATACTTTGAATGCCAAGGGCATTCAGTGCATCTTAGGGGATGTTGTTCTGAAGGTGGGGGCATAAGGGAGTGTTATAGAGGGCCCAGAGGAAACGATGTAACTATGTTGAGACGTAGACATCACAATCTAAGAGTGATAATACAAGCTTGTCAAAAACACCAAAAAGAGGATACTGAGGATATAGCTCAATTGGTAGAGTGCTTGCCTGGCATGTGTGAGACTCAGGATACAACCCCATCTTGCAGGCATGTTAAATGCACACGAAAAATCCAGCACTTGGAGGATCCAAAGTTCAAGAACATCTTTAGCTACATAGTGAGTTTAAGGCCAGTTTAGAATACATGAAACCCTATCAAAAACCAAAAATTAAAAGAACGAAAGTATATGAGGGTTAGCAAGAGGATATGGAAAATCGTTATATGAAATTCATATACACAACAAATGACTCATAATGAGAATATTTTAAAAAGTGTTTCATGACTATAAGAATATATTTATGTGTATATGTTTGTGTATGCACATATATGCATATATATGTTTGTATGCATGTGTGTATATATGTATGTATGCATTATGCAAGCGGGTACACTAAAGAAACTATCAAAATGGCTACTCCATTATTAGGGTGGAAGGTTTTATTGTGAGTAAAAGAGAAGGAATATCCAGAGGTTTCTGGAAGAGTCCAGAGCAGAGAAAATTTAAAAAACTAAAAAACAACAACAACAGAAAACAGACTTGGACATGGCTAGGGCTAGGAAAGCGGGGTATGGAGAAATGTGGGGCATAAGTAGGGTGAGTATCTGTGGGAGGGATGTCTGTGGGCAGGAACAGGCCTGGGAGTACAGGAAAGATGTGCTGGGGTGGTGAATAGGAACCATAGGAGCTGGAGGCTAGCATGTATGCCGACGGGCGCCATGGTTATGTCACTGGAGAGCCAGAGACAAGGGAAATGACTCCTTTGGTCAGTTAGAAAACAAGTTTCTGGGGAATTCTGGCTTTTAACAAACCACCAGAAATCCTTCTACGGTCCATTTGGAGCTCATTTCTGCATCTATGCATTTCCCAAGACCTAATCAAACATGCCCATTTCTACACCAGTTGTCATTAAAGCAACAGCAATGATGTTATCCACATTGGGGGTAGCCAATCAATCGAAGCTGCTGTGAGGTTTCAGTACACAGCACCGGTAAGGTTGATACGAGAGAGACTGTCGGGGTCTGAGGGTGGACCTCAGACCTCATCCAGCATGCATGAAACCTTCTGTTTCATTCCCTGGAGGGAAAAAGAGAAAAGGGGAAAGGGGAGAGGGGGAGAGGGAGGGATGGAGGGAGGGAGAGAGGAACAGACAGACAACCATGATAGGAGCTGGGCATGGTGGCTCACATCTTTAATCTCAGTACTCAGGAGGCAGAGGCAGCAGGCAGATCTTTGTGAGTTTGAGGCCAGCCTGGTCTACTTAGAAAGTTCCAGGCCAGCCAGGACTGTACATAGGCCCTGTTCAAGGGAAAGAGCAAAACAAAGCAACCAAACCAAAAAAAAAAAAAAAAAAAAAAAAAAAAAAAAAAAAAAAAAAAAAAAAAAAAAGAAAAAGAAAAAGAAAAAAGAAAAAGAAAGAAAGAAAGAAAAGAAAAAAAACCCACCTAATATACCGCTGGTACAATATAATATCAGGACAGATGCTTCGTTAAATTATTATTTCACAATTATTTAAACTCCCGGGTGTGCTGTTCAGAACAGATATGTCCAAGAAGACCCACAAGAGCATCCGTTGTAATATCCTAACCCAGAGTCAAACCAGATGTCCAGCAGAAGAACGGCCACATGTGCTGGGAATGCCATTCACTGGGATCCTGCTTAGCAATGAACAAACACGCTTGCTCTGCACTATAAAAAGACTTTCATGAGCATCCTGGGGCGCAACAGGTGCCAGATACAGAAGAATGCTCATGCTGTGATTCTACACATATCATGTGGTCAAAGGTTGCTGAATTAGTGCCTCAAAAAGGGACTAAGCTGTGCAGCAGAGATAAGAGGATACTGGGCAGGGTGAGGGGTTTTGGGGCTCATGAGATAGACTGTTTCTAGATTTGGGTGATAAACTGTGCTCATTTTGTGAAAAATATCTTTAAGGTATATACTAGTAGAATACTGTTTTTTTTTTTTTTAAATTTAAAGAGAAAGAAGACAGAGTCAGCCTTAGGCAGGACTTTGTAAATAACAGGACCCAGATGCCAAGCAGAAGGCCCAGAGATGAAACATAGCCTCAGGTAAAAATGACCAACGAGAGTTACACAATCATAAAGCTGCCATCTGCTGCTCTGCCCTGTCCCTCAACAGCACATCTCGGATCTCGGCTACCTTGGCTGCAAAATGGAAATAATATAGAGCTCCCCAAAGTAATCCTTTTCCTCTGTTGAGCCTCCACTTCAAAAACACCCTTCCAAACTGTCAGTTAGTGGGATCCAGATGCCTTGAGCCTATGGGAGACGGTTCACATTCAAACTGCTATGTTGTGCTAAATGAAATAAGCCAGTCATATTCTGTGATCCCACTCACAAGAGAACCTTCAGGAATCAAATTCAGTGATAGGAAGCAGGTAAAGAAGGGGGGTTTCGAGGATCTGAGGAGGAAGGAGGACTGAGTTCTTATTCGAATATTCATTCATTTATTTTATGTGTATATGTTTGTGTCTGTATGGATTTATATGCACCATGTGCCCAAAGGAGCCCGTGGAGGTCAGAAGAGAGCATTAGAGTTTCTAGAGCTGGGATTAGAGGTGGTTGTGAGCCACTAACTGGTCACTGAGAACCTAACTCTGGTCCTCAGTGCACTTAACCACTCACAAGTCACTCCTTCAGCTCATGGGATGTTTTTAGTGGACACTAAGTTTTGATTTTATAACATACAAGTTTTAAGATAGGTGGTAGTAGTGGATATGCAACATGAATATACTTAATATCTGAGCCATGCTTGAAATGGCTAAGATTTTATTCTGTGTATGGTACTAAAGTTAGAAATGGATAGAAAGGGCAGGAACACAGTTGTAAGAGGTGTGATGGAGTGAATACAGGGAGGGGTGCTAGGATGCCAAAGGGTTACAGACACAGCTGGATGGAAAAATGAGCCCAGATTATAAAAGGGGGTGGGGGTCACAATGAAATGTGCAGTAGATGCTATGCATTGTAGAAGCAAGAGGGAGGCCCACCGAAATGGCCGAAACACAGGGAATCAAAAACCCATGTCTCTGTTTCTGCAGTCTTATAGGCTGGATCACAGCCTTCTACACAGCCAACTTTACCTCCCATGACCAAAGAAGAAGCTAGCAAGGGGCTGGAGAGATGGCTCAGCAGTTAACAGCACTGACTGCTCTTCCAGAGGTCCTGAGTTCAATTCCCAGCAACCACATGGTGGCTCACAACCATCTGTAATGAGATCTGATGCCTTCTTCTGGTGTGTCTGAAGTCAGCTACAGTGTATTCATATAAATAAATAATTCTTAAATTAAAGAAGAAGAAGAAGAAGAAGCTAGCAAGTCTTGGGGGCTAGATGAGGTGGGGGAACAAGGACTTGGGATCTCAAAGATGGAAAAGAAACATACATGTAACAGTCCTGAGACTGGAACTTTCTAGACATGGCTCACTTGGCGGGTGCAGGCTGTAATAGCCACAGGCCAGCCTCACTTCCCATTTGTCTCTGCTCTCTGATCCTCCAAGATGAAGCAAGCTGAGCCATGAGTACCTTTCACCTCTGATAAGCCCTGGTCACCATAGCTTCTTGACCCCGATCGACTGCGTGTGTTCACCATATCAGCCACAGAATATCTGACAGAAGCAACTTAAGGGAAGAAGGACTTTACTTGACTCACGTTGTGAGAGGGTACAGTTCACTGTGGTGGGATTCAGGGTGGCAGGGGCAGGCAAAAAGTGCTCTTACACCCTGCAAGCCAGCAAGCAGAGAGCACTAAGGCCAGGCAAGAGGATTGCCACCAGTACGGGGGCTTTCAGCTCTTCCATCCAGAGACCAAGTGTCCTACCTAACACTTGGGCCTGTGGAGGACATTTCCTATTGAACCCTGTGTGAACTGTGAGCCAAAGTAAGTCCCTTCCTGACATTGTTCTGTGAGTGATCTGGTCTTAGTGAGGAGAAGAAGAGTAGCCAAAACTCTTCTCCTTTCCTTCCGTGGCGTTCTCGTGGCAACCCACTTTTCATTGTCCCCAGCAGCTTGAGTCAACCCTGCACCGCACTTTCAGTGTCTATAATTCTACTTAGCCTCCCCTACCCTGGGACCCAGGTGGACTGGAGAGGATGGGGTGGAAGATAAACCACAGAGGGGCAAAGACTCACAAATGGTTTCCTCTAACTGTTATCCTTGTGGAGTTTATTGTGAAACAAGACAGTATTGTCTGCCAACCTTATGCAAACATCTGATAAAAATATCCATGGGCCAGGGAGGTGGCTCATTGGGTAAAGGGGTTTGCTGCCAACCTTGACAGCCTGAGTTTGATTTTGGGGACCTATCTGGTGGGTCTCTTGCAAGTTGTCTTCTGACCTCCATGCATACTCCCATGAGATAAATGAATAAATGTAAGTTTTTAAAATTAAATATATCAGTCATGGGCAGGTGAAATAGCTCAGTGAATAAAGGTGTTGGTTGTTGACAGCCTGATTTCAATCCTGGGATTGGATCCACATGAGGGAAGGAGAGGATGGACTACCACAATTTATCCTCTGACCTATACCTACCGTGGTGTACCTGCATTGTGTGCATGTGTGTACACACAGACACAAAGGAATAGTGTATTTTAAACCATTCCCTTAGTTATATAAAAATGTGTAAACAAACGTACAAAGTTCATTAACTTTTTCTGTTCTTTGTTGTATATATGTAATATATATTATACACACATAATTTTATGTGTTTGGATATTTTGCCTGCATATATGTCTGTGTACCACATGAGTGCATGATGCCTACATAGAACAGAAGAGGGTATAGGATCTCTTGGAACTAGATTTACAGATGATTGTGAGCCATCATGTGGGTGCTGGGAATCGAACCTGGGTCCTCTGGAAGAGCAGCTACTTCTCTTAACCACTGAGCCATCTCTACATCCCCTGGTTTTTGTTATATTAACAACAAGTATCTGCCTATTAAAGAGAAGGTGCTAGAATCATGTCTTGGTTTGCAGAATTCTGGGAGGAAATGGTGCTAGTAGAATGTTCTTTGTATCTTCCATAGAAACCGTTCATATAGTATCCCTTAATGTTTTCCCCTCTTCTACAAGACAAGCCTGCAAATACTCATGTGTGTGTGTCTGCATGAAATGACGCCTCGCGTGTCTCTCCCCTCACTAGCCTTCTTTGGAAAGGTCTCAGGTCTGTGTTTGTGTTGTGTACTTGTCTGAGCCTCTCGCGGTGACTTCACCATAGCTAAGTATGACAATAGACATAAGTTGGCTAGTCGGCTATGTGCACATGTTCATGGTGAGCATCGGTAGCTATGCTGTGCTGGAGAAGTTTTGCCAAAACAAATTCACCCTTTAAATGCATAGGCATCGCCCCCCCCCCCCCCCCGCCCCACGAGCATATTTGCTAAATCAAACGTTGATGAAAGCTTTACTTCACTTTCTCCATGATGAAGCTTGCCAGGAAAGACACTGTAAGCAGAGAATCACACACGATTTCCCATCATCCTCAGCTCATGACGTCAGCACACGCATTCAGCCCGTTCTCTTCAGCTTAGACAGCCCCGGCCACCGGCATCATCTGAGGTTACAGTGTCACTCAGGTGGCTCACGTCACCAGTTTCCATTCCCTCCTACTGCTGGAGTCTCATTTTAGCCTTGGGGATCACGAGGCATGGAGTTCATCCAGAATGCCAGAATGGCACTTGTGGAGATAACATTACTGTTTGCGCCTACTGTCCAGTGACCCTGCTCCAGCACCGAGCATCACGTGCCGTGCACGTGACTTGAGAGGAGGGCTTTGCTTAGGACTGATGTGTCCAACAGAAAATGCAAACAAGGCAGTTTCCTGTGCTCAGCAGCAAACTCGACATTAGTCTCCACGTGGCTGTGCCTGAAGCAAATGACAATAGTACTTAGATACTCAATTTCCACGCATTAGGAGCTGTGGTGCTTGGAGTTCTCACCGGCTGAGTGGTAGAAGCTGGAATGACAACTCCCGTTTTTCCATCCGGGAACATCATTTTAGGACTACCACTTCCATTTTATGGCTTTTTGGTTTCAGCCTCATAAACCTCCCCTCAGAGGGAAATACAAAAATAGAATCAGAGAGACAGGGAGAGAAGGCAGGGCGAAGGAATGCTTCTTCAGAGCCCCATGGACTGTTTGGAATTTCCTTTCTCAATAATCCACTGGTTCATCAAAAATAGGGTCTGTCTGCTTTCCACGGCTCTGCGAAGTTCTAGGTCTGGACCCTCCTCACTCAGACATGCTGCTGCTGTGGTGGGGAGGGCCCATGGGGCAGGGGTCGCCTGCAAAAACAGCTGCTCCTGAGCTCAGGAGCTTACCCTTGCCAGCCGTGAGCCGTTGCCAGGTTTCTGGAGTGTTAGAATAGTAAACAGTTGTCTCTCAGAAACAGAGATAGGGTGATTCGAAACCTCACATGCTAAATTTAAATTTCATTACCCTCTTTCCTAACAAACAGGGATCAGGGATTTTCAAGCAGGGTGGGGCGGAGGGAGATGTAACTCCAGAGGGTTGGAAGAAGGAACCACTAGGAGATTCGGTATCTCCAAATCTCAAAGGACGCTTTTCCCATGTGCTCACTGTGTCCCTGACATTTTGAGAGGAGCCTAGAAGCTCTCAGGGAGAAGTAGACTTGGAGGTGTCACAAGTTCTTGGCCACTGGCCCCAGTGCTGCCCCTGTGAACTTTCTCACAGTTAGCAGGAAGCAGCCAAAGGGCCGAGAGTAAAGGCGAATAATGTGCTCATAATTAAACGCTGACAAGAGTCCGGCTGTAAATTCCGATGTCATCGTAACAAGGATGGTGAAGCAGATAAAAGGGACTGGAGGGGCTGAGGACCTGGCTCTGTCAGTAAAGCATCTGTCACACAACGACAAAGTCCTGAGTTCAGTCTCTAGAATCCACATAAAAGTCATGGTACGCATCTGTAACCCCAGCTCTGGGAAGACAAGTGGATCCCCAGAATCTGTTGGCCAACCAGTCTAGATAATTGGGGAACTCCAGGTAAAGTAGTGAGCAACCAAGAAAGGTAAGAAGTATCAACCTTGGCCTCCATATGCATACGTATAGACGAGTGTATATTTACACACAAACACTACATACACATACACACAAAAAATAAAGTGATTGTGATGGTTTGAATATTGTTAGCCCAGGGAATGGCACTATTGTTTCAGTTATTTTGGAAAGTAGTTGCTATCACTTACTTCTAGACCAAGCATGGTCATTTTTGGAAAGAACAGAGTTTGTGAGAAGTCTCATTTTAGCTATAATATAAACAATACTATTTTCCTCATGCCTTGACCTTGGCACCTGCCTCAACTAGAGCATCTATAGATAAACACTCTCACTTCTTGCTACTACATAGAACACTTCTTCTACCGAGCATACTGAGGATGGACTGATAGGTGGGAAGAGCTGTCATAACTATGAGTGGTACCTTTCTATGGGATGGGGTCTGGACTAAAGAAAAAAGGAGCAAGCAAGCTGGGCACCAGCATCCATCTCTGTCTGCTTCTTAACTACAGGTCTAATGTGAGCAGTTGCTGTAAGTTCCTGCCACCACAATTCCCTGCCATGATGAATGAGTATGAACAACTGTATGAGTTAAAATAAACCCTTCTCCCTTAAGTCACCTTTGCCGGGTGTTTTGTTACAGCAATAAGAAAAGCAAACAATGTAGTGCCAAACAATTGTAGTGGTTTCATGCTATTCTGATACCAACCAATGCTAGCAACAGACCCAATGATAAAGTGTGAAATCCCACAAGCTGGTGGCCCTTGACGGATGTCAGCTGTAAGTCTCAGTTGGTGAGACCCTCTTCTACCCAATGGCTCCCATATATTTCAGGGGCTATAGGATTGAATTATTAGTTGTAAGATTGGTGAGTATTAGATTGGTGTTGTGGTTAACCCCAGCACTCTGGAAGCAGCAGGTAGATTCCTGTAAGTTCAAGGACAACCTGGTCCACCCAGTGAGTTCCAGAATAGACAGAGCTACATAGTCTACATGTCTGCAAAACACGAAACAAAACATAACTAAAAACAAAACCCATAAAACAAACAAAAGATTGGTAGAAGTTACTGGTCTGCTAAGTTGTGTTCCAAAGGTATTACCCCACAGTCACAAAAACACTAGTGGCAGAGGTTGAGAGGCTGAGGTATGTGGTGACTAAGGGAACTAAGAACAGTCAAGATAATTTTGGTTCTGGATCTCGGTGATGGTTGATTTTCATTGTGCCTTTGACTGGGTTTGGGATCACCTAGGAGACACACATTTCCAGAGAAGTTAACCAAGGAGGGAAGACTCATCTTGAGTATGGGCAGCACCATCTCATGGGCCAGAGTCCTGGGCTGAATAAAAATGAAGAATAGAGAAAGTGAGCTGGGTACCAGCATGCACCAGCACGCATCTCTCTGCTGTGAGGCCCCTCCATGTCCCTGATGCTATCTATGCCTTCCCTACCCTGATGGACAATATCTTTGAACCATGAGCTAAAATAAACCCTCCTTAAGTTGCTTTTGTCAAGTGAGTTAGTCACAGTAACAGGAAACACAACAAATACAATCTCCAGCATCTTACCTCATTATGGCCTCAAAAGTATCTACAGGATCTTCTACACAGAGCTCAGCTCCTCGGGGTGATTTCAGCTAACAGTTCAGAGAAATGGCAGTGAATGGCAGTTCTTTGCTCTTTAAATTCTGCTATAATCCTGCTAAGGCAATTGCGAAACATGTGGTGACACCCCCAAGGTGATGTGCAAGTGTGTGTATGTGTATCTGCATGTGCATGTGTGCATGTGTGTGCGTGTATGTATATACATGCACCAAATATAAGCATGCTGACAGTGGAAGCCAAAAGAAGGTAAGTTACATACAGATGGTTGTGAGCCACTATGTGGATACTGAGAATTAAAGCCAGGTCCTCTGGAAGAGTAACAAGTGTTCTTAACAGCTAAGCCATCTCTCCAGTCCCAACATGTGTTAATTCTTGACAATAGCCTGTAGCAGCTTTCTGAAAGGAGACAGCCGCTACGTGACAGATCTGCCCAACCTCCCTCCAACTGTGAGTCCTTAGGGACAGCAGCCTCTCCTTAAAGGCTGCAGAGCTCCAGGGCACACCATTTGCTTCAGGGACACTGCAGCTTTATATGGGGATGATGACAACTTTCTGGCCAGTAGCCATGAAATATCCTAAGGAAGGGAATTCCTACTCTAGTTACACTGTCTCCCTGGTTGCAAACCTTGAACTGTTGAAAGAGGGCCCTCTTTAGAAGGCTAACATCCTTTCCTCTCTAGTCTGCTAATACCCCATTATTCCAGCAGTCTTGGCAAGAATCAGAATCCCCCACCACTAGTGTATTCACTAGTGCTCAATGTGTCCTAGTGAATGGATATCATATCAGATTCTTCCTCATTCCATCTAATAAATGTAACCTTGGGTAATGGCTCATGCATTTCCTCTCCCTTATATCCTTTTGGTCAAACCTGTCTATGTTCATGTGTGAAATTCCAATCACTGGAGAGAAGCAATATAAGTGGGTTTTGGCTGTATAGTCCCTAGGCTGTCGACACTCACAGGCAAGGGACTATATAAAACCAAGTGCTATTATCAAGCCTGACTGGAGGGAAAACAAGCCAGAGAGGTGTGCCAGCATAGGAACACCCAGCCTAAAAAAAGATATGGATGTCTTCAGTTTGCTGGTAAGAGTCTCTAATCTTGACTGCTCACATCAGCTCAGCCATGCTGTGAGAGTTCTCCTAAGTGTGTTTCCAGGTTAAGCACCAAGAGGCTCTCGATTCTGAAGGACAGGATTGGATCCAGGAAAGAGAGAGGTTGGATGGACAGTGAATCAAAGGGCAAACCCCCTGCCTTCAAATATAATACTATGGCTTCCTTCCTGGGGGGTGTTCTTTTTAAAATGCAGACATCTCTGCTAGAAATCTTGAGAAAAGGCTGCTCAGATACTGTTGGCAGAGTATGAATTAATGAAGGAAGATAGCCCATTAGATATTTACATTTGCAGAGAGGGGAAAGGGGGCAGTTGGATCACTGGCTCACATTCTGTTTTGCTTTCATCCAGGGATTGGCCTGGTGGATTAGCAGATAGCTAAGATGCTGGTAAGTAAAAGAACCATTTCCAAGAAAGCTGGTTTGTTTGGGTGTAGAAGTAGCTTGAAGGTTCTTAGATACATTTATGAATCCTTTTGAAAATAACATTTTCTTTAAGGGTTATTTTTATTTTCTTTTTAAGATTTATTTATTTCATGTATGTGAGTACACTGTAGCTGTCTTCAGACACACCAGAAGAAGGCATCAGAGCTCATTACAGATGGTTGTGAGTCATCATGTGGTTGCTGGGAACTGAACTCAGGACCTCTGGAAGAGCAGTCAGTGCTCTTAACCACTGAGCCATCTCTCCAGCCCAAAGCTTATTTTCCTTGTCGGTGGTGGTGTTTTGTTGTTGTTTTGGTTTTTGTTATTTGTTTTGATTTAGTGGTTAAAACTACCAATAGGACTAACTATCTCATTGCCAAAGCTCAGTGCAAAATAAAAATATATACTTCCTTCCTTGAAGGATTTAATAATTAAGAATTTTAAGGGTGAGATGGGGAGTTTGCATGCAGGAGAATAAGGCAGGAGGATATATATATATATATATATATATATATATATATATATATATATATATATATATATATATATATATATATAATCTGGGCTATAAAGTGAATTATGAGAGAAGCCTGGCTATGGAGTCAAGCCCTGGGGGTGGAAGGAAGTCATTGGTTATAGTGGAGTGTCCTGTGCCATTGGGAGGGAGGGAACTGTGGACCCGCACCAGATGCTCACACAGGGGACACCTGGAACAGGAGTAAGCACTCTAAGGCATTCCTTCTTTGATTATGTTTTCCCCCCCAAATCTATTGGCTCTCTAGGCAGATTCTAGGACTGGAGTACAGATGGGTTGGGGTACTGGACAGAGGTGGGCGGGGTCCGATTGCTAAAATGCTCGCCACACAAACTTGAGGCCTCAAGCTCGGTTCTCCAGCTTTCTTATAAAAGCCAGGTGTGGACATGGCCAGCAAGATGACCCAGTGGGCCTTCTGTACAAGCCTGGTGAGCCAAGTTCACTCCCAGGATCCCATACAAAGGTAAGCTTCTCAATCCCTTCTCCACCCCTCTCATCTAGCTTTCAGGTAACAAGGGTTGGCTGACAGGTGGGCCAAGCTCTTCTCCCCCAACTTTTTAATGTTTCCTCTGACCTGCACATGCCCAAGCCATACACATGAACACGAATAAAAGTAAGACAATGGCAAAACTGTGGATAGCTCCTGAAGAACAAAAGATTGACCTCTGGCCTCCACATGTATGTACGCTGCCATGTGTGTGCACCTACTCACACATGTGATCCCTTGAACATATGCAAATATACATAATAGGAAGATCTCTACTTATGTCTTAGCAAGTCTATATCTTCTTTCCCATGTGATCCCCGTCTCCTGTTCAGGTTTGACAATCCCTCCCATAGACTAATGTGATGGGTTTCAGAATAGAATCAGGCTTTGGTATCCCGTGCCCTGCG
Source organism: Micromys minutus (assembly GCF_963924665.1). Taxonomy (NCBI): domain Eukaryota; kingdom Metazoa; phylum Chordata; class Mammalia; order Rodentia; family Muridae; genus Micromys; species Micromys minutus. Next base: position 65,309,731 of record NC_137975.1, on the reverse strand, counting down.
TTGGCTGGTTTTGTGTGTCAACTTGACACAAGCTGGAGTTATCGCAGAGAAAGGAGCCTCCCTTGAGGAAATGCCTCCATGAAATCCAGCTGTAAGGCATTTTTTAAATTAGTGATCAAAGGAGGAGGGCCCAGCCCATTGTGGGTGGTGCCATCCCTGGGCTGGTAGACCTGGGTTCTATAAGAAATCAAGCTGAGCAAACCAAGGGAAGCAAGCCGGTAAATAACATCCCTCCATGGCCTCTGCATCAGCTCCTGCTTCCTGACCTGCTTGAGTTCCAGCCCTGACTTCCTTTGGTGATGAACAGCAATATGGACGTGTAAGCTGAATAAACCCTTTTCTCCCCAACTTGCTTCTTGGTCATGATGTTTGTGCAGGAATAGAAACCCTGACTAAGACATGGCCTAACATAAAAATGCCTTTAGCTATGAGGAAACTAGAGCACGGAGAGGCAGAGGGAGGTGTGGGATTTGCATCCAGCCCTTCTTTCTACCAAGGAGAAGGTACCAGTGGTTTCATTTGCATTGGCTAACCACTCCCAGTCACACTGCCTGTAAAGCCAGATCATATCCTGCTTTGAAAAAAATGAAAAAAAAAAATCCCGATGCCACAAGTGTTCAGTGATTTGGCCAGTGGAGCTGGGATTTAAACTCGGTTCCCAAATTCCCTCTCCATCCCCCTCACCCAGGTAACACGAGCTGGCTGACAGGTGGGCCAAGCTGTACTCTACCAGATTGTGTTGGCTCAGATGCCAGTTCCAGGCAGCCAGGCTGGTTATCTTAGGAAATGACCTGTTCAGAGTGGCCCGTTTAGGGATGGGAAGGCTCAGGAGGTCTAATACTTGTCTTTCGAGCACAAGGACCTGAATTCTGCCCACAAAAACCATGTTTAAAGGATGAATGAAATAACTCAAATGGGAAAGGCTTGCCACCAAGCCTGATTACCTGAGTTTGACCCCTGGAATCCATGTGGTAGAAGAGAATCAACTTCTGCAAGTTGTTGTCTGACCTACACACTTACATACACACAAATAAATAATTGTACACACACACACACACACACACACACACACACAAAACAAAATAAAAACCAAGCAAGCAAGAAACAAACAAGAAACTCTGCCTGGGCAAGGTGGCATTTGAGTTTGAGGAGGAAAGGACAGTTGGGTCCCCAGATCTCACTAGCCTATCAATCTAACCTAATATGTGACCTCTGGGCCAGTAAGAGAACATGCCTCAGTAAAGAAAGATTAAAAATAAAGGAAAACAAAGATGGCTGCCAGCTGAGGTGCAATACGCACTAGTGCCCGCACACCCGTGTGTATCCCCTCCCCCTACACAAAGTGGCCGATTTTAATGGAACCACAGGGACTTATTAACAAGTTTTGAAGAGTATGTTTATAAGACACGTTGAACTCAATATCCCATAGCTCACTTCTTAAGATTCTCTACTCCAGTGCATAGAGGTGGGTCAGCCGGGAGGACCCTCCTTCCGGGGGTGGGTCAGCCGGGAGACCTTCCTTGGGGGGGGGAGGGTGGGTCAGCCAGGAGGACCCTCCTTCCGGGGGGTAGGGTGGGTCAGCCAGGAGGACCCTCCTTCCGGGGGTGGGTCAGCCGGGAGACCTTCCTGGGGGGGGAGTGTGGGTCAGCCAGAGGACCCTCCTTCCGGGGGTGGGTCAGCCGGGAGGACTCTCCTTCCGGGGGAGGGGTTCAGCTTGTAGGACTCTTCTTCCGGGGAAGGGGGTCAGCTAGGAGGACTCCTCTATGCATGCCTCCTGCCCTACAGCTTCGTGTCTGCCTCTCGCATTCCTGTCAGGAAGTCACTTTGAAGGCCTTGGCCATGGCTTATCATTTTTTCCATTCTCAGGCCAGTGCTATTTGTAGTCCCTCCACCTGTTACCATATGTGTTAGTCCGAAAAAGGCTGAGGGCAGCTTCATTAATAGCCTAAGACCAGCGCAAACTCGCCAGGAACACCGTGCTTTCTTTGAGGGCTCCATCCCTGGGATCCTGGATGAGTCTTTACAGATTCTCAGCTGTGCTGGTGCCACACAGCAAGGGAGCAAGTTTCTCTCAAGGCCTGAGCTATTCCCATTTGTAAATGAGGAATTCCTAATCACTCGCTAATTGCATAACATGTTAATGAATAAAGAGGTCAGTGCAGGCAGCCAATAATGCAGATGCTACAGAAGCTTGCTATCAAAGAAATAGCTATGGGAAAGTAATAAAAAAGTAGCCCAGACTACAAGAGGATAACCTGCCACACAGTATAAAATGCTAAAAAAAAAAAAAATCACCAATGAAACAATGAGGGACACTCTGGTGCATGTTAGTGAAAATAAAATGTGGCAAGTATTTAAGAATAAAACATTAAACTGTAAAATTTCTAAAAGATACAGTAGGGGGAAATTTAGGTGATATTGCCTTTGAGTATTCATTTTTAAGGTAGAGCACAACTGTAAACAACTGAGGGAAGAAAAATAGGCTGGGCTTTATTAAAGTTTAAGGGCCTTTGTTCTGTGAAAGGCACAGAGAAGATGAGCCAGCAAGTAGGAAAAGAGATTTGCAAAGCGTTCATCTCAAAAGCAAGTGGGGGCTGATGGCTCAGCCTGTAAAGACATTCCCTGCCAGTCCTGACGGACCTGAGTTTGATTTCCAGGACCCACGTGGAAGGAAGAGAGAATCTCCTCCCACAACTGTCCTCTGAACACCAGAACGTGGCTATGCCTGCGCATGCATGCGGGGGCACACACACACACACACACACACACACACACACCCCTTTGAATTAAGAATCAGATTTGGATTGGTGAATGGCTCAGTGAGTAAAGGCACTGGCAGCCAAGTTTGACAATTTGACTTTGATCTCTGAAACCCATTTGATGGAAGAACAGAATCAACTCCCAGGAAGTTGTCCTCTGACTTCCATATGCATTCTCTCTCTCACTCTCTCTCTCTCTCTCTCTCTCTCTCTCTCTCTCTCTCTCTCTCTCTCTCTCTCTCTCCACCCCCTAACACACACACACACACACACACACACACACACACACACACACAAAATAAATGAATAAATAGGCTTTCGGGATGCTAGAACTTTAAGCAGTATTAGAGACTTTTCAAGCCTGAGCCTTTTATTTTTCACGTGTATGGATATTGAGCCCAGCCCAAAAGCTGTCTGAAATCTCACCACCAGAAGGACCAGACACTGAGTTAGCCTGGCTCTAATGCTGATTCTTTTCTGCCTCCCCTATTCCTGCCTCCCCTATTCCTGCCTCCCCTATTCCTGGTTAGAGCTGGAAGAAACCCCCTTAACCACTCAGCCTCAGAATCCTTATCTTCACAGTGAGAGCTGGATGTGTCCCCAAGATTCCTCTAACACAACCTGAAGGTTACAGCTCTGCTCTACTTTTAATGGGAAACATCCCCCACAGACTCACTTGGCGCTGTGTGAGGAAGTTGTGGCACCCTTGAGAATAATCTAGTTGAAGGAGGTAGATTATTGAGGTGGCTTACAGTTTGGCCGCAGTTGCAACTGGATCTCTTTCATCCCTCTGGCCACTGGGAGTGAAGCTGACACTCAGGTTCCTGATGTCACACCTGTGAGCCACTCTGATGCTTCAAATGCTGCCATGTCTTCCCTGCTTTGAAACCTCGAACTAGGAGAACTCTCTCCCCTGCATTGTTGGGCGTTTTGTCCCAGAGACAGGAAAAGCACAGAGTATCTTGCTTTCCAACACGGGGAAAGTGAATGGCAAAGAAGGCCACATGGCTGTCAGAGAACTTTGGACCCAAGTTAACCCAAGTGCAAAGTGCTGTTTCTATGAAGTACAAAGTGTAAGATTGGACATAACCCAAACTCAGAAAAAAAACCACTGCATGTTCTCCCTCATATGTGGATCCTAGCCTATGCCATTTATAAACACTGTAAAAGTGGATAAAGTAAAATTTAGAAAAGAGTCTGTGATTGGGTAATATAAGGTCATGGGGAAAGGACAGAATATGCATGAATTTGAAGTGGTTGTGTGTGTGCACATGTGTGTGTGCACATGTTTGTGCGCATGCATTGGTGTGTGCATGGGGGGATCATGAAAAAAGGACGTTGAGTATTTTTCTCATTTTTTGACCTTTTGAAGGAACAACTGGCTCTGTCATTGTTTCCCCTTCCTCTCCCCTCCTCCATCTCTTTCTCCTCCCTGCTCATGCTGAATATGTGAATTCAACTTTCTGTGTATTGAAGTAATTAGAAACATTTCCAAATTTTCAAAAGAGCTCAACATCTGTTATCCTTTGAAGCAGTGACTCTTAGAGTTGGATGCTCTTTGCAATCCCATCAGCCATTAGTACAACAGAAATTAGACATGACTACTCGTCACTGGATTTATTTGTCACATTGACCCAGTTAGAAATAGTGACTCAAAAAAAAATCTGTTATTGGGGGAGGGGTTTTGTAACATGTTCTTTTTTTAAAAATGTTTTAAAATATACCCAGACATCCTATTATAATATTATTTAATATGTAGATTATATTGCTATACATAAAGTATGATTTTATCCTTGAAAGTAAAATAAAATTTCAAATGGGACTATACCCTGTCCACAGCTAGAAGAGTCCTCTTACTTTCATATTCTGTTAAGCCTTTTGCTTCTGATCTCTTGTCATATTTTCAGTTGAGGTGTCTTAAGGACTAAATTGGAATGTGGCTTTCTGTCACTAGGACAACCACTTCAAACCGGAATCATTATATGTATCCTGATCTTTATCATTGCCAAATCTCCCCTGAAGAAACTTTAATAGCCCTTTAGTGTTCCCTAGAGTTTCTTTACCACCTGGCTTCTTTCCACCTAGAAACCCAGTTTATTAGGGAGAGATTCTGAATGGGACACATGGTGTAACTGATCTTTTTGAGAGACGTGTTTGAGGATTTCTCTTGGAAAAGGGAAATGAAGTTGCTAAGTATAGATAGTCCTACAACTGTTCATATTTTGATGTTAATTTCACTTCCCCAAAATGTGCTGCCTAGTCACATACTCGGGACTTCATCAGAACCTTCCCATTTTAATTAGTAAAATAACGTCGAGAGCTGATGATTGGGCAGGAGAAGGGAGGTGGAGAGAGAGAGAGGGTCAGAGGTCAGAGGAAGACCAAGAGAGAAGCTCTAAGATGGAGGTCGAGAAGGATGAATTAGATCCAGGTGGGTTTAATTGGCGTTAGGTAGCTATAAACAATTTTAGGATTCTATAGGTCTTTCATCTCATATAGAAGGGCAGTTTGTATTTTTGTCCATTTGATGTAATCTTATTGTGTAGAGGGTTTATGGAATGAGAGTTTGATATATAAACCTGTATGAAAAGCTCTTGAACCTTAGTGTCATGTTTGTGCTGGGCAGGGTGGTAATTTTACCCGTGTTGAAGAGAGTCGTGAGGGTAGAGTGAGATGTGGGAAGCTTGGACCAAGCGACAGAGTCCATGCACTGGCTTTATACTAGAAGCGGTGCCCGTGGAGTGAGACCATGGGGGTTGATAAAGAGACAAGCCAATTCTATTTTTAATATTTACCATAACAGCTAAGAATTTTATAATTTTCGAGAGAGCCTCCATATCTGTATACAAATAAAATATGGACAACAAAAGCATACTATTTGAAAATTATTTTTTTAAAGATAGGAAAAAAGACTAAGCAGAGTGTTGCAGTAAATATTTAAAAATGTGGTGCCTTTTTATCCCATGCTAGTGCTGGCACCATTAGGGCCATGTGGCACTGTGGGGTATCTTTATTTCAGGGGTTCTATGCTGCCCCAAAGTACCCCAAAACCCCAGTTCTTTGACCCAGGTGGTCTGGTCGCCCTGGCTTCTTCTGACGTGGGTGGTCCAGCAGTGGCTACCCTCTCACAATTCCTTTGGCATTGAGTCGCTGTGAAAAGAAAACACCACACAATAAATTCTGATCCAATTGGTGTGATATAACTTGCCACCTAGATAAGTCAGATCATCCTGTACAATTCTGTCCCTTATAAAATATTCATAACAACCTGTATCCATATAGAGATGCACAGAGAAAAATATCTATGTCTGCCTCCATGTTGCTTCCTCTCCTCCCTCTGCCCAACTCTTCGGATCCACCTTCCCTTCTCCTGCTCAGTCACCTGCTCTTGCCTTTATTTTACAAATTAAAATGGGGAGAAGGTTCTGATGAAGTCATCTGAGTAGTGACTAGGCAGCCCTTCTATGGGAAGCAGAATTAGCATCAGAATACAAACAGCTACAGGACAATCCATTTTTGTCCAGTTAGGACTCTTTGCCCCTCAAATATAAATTGAGTTCAACTATTACCATTCTACAGTTTATGAAGTATAAGAATTAACACCTAGTCCATCAATTTTGTCCATTAACTAAAGTACTCTGTCATCTACAGTTCTACACCTGACTTATATCCTGGTTTTAGATTGTATTTCATCTGAAAACCACCCTTTCAGATATATATTGTCTTTCTCAATGCTAAACATCTTGGGTTGGCTATGAGACTACCAGTCTTTAACCATATCAGAAATCAAAGAATGACTAACATTACCTGAGATTATGAGAAGCACAAAACATAGCTTCCAAAATGTAACCAATTTATAGAGATTGCTGATTTCCTGGACAGTTCCTCAGTTTTCAGCCTTCTGGCTCAGGATTATCGGACAGACCTTTGAAATGTAGAATTTTGAAGGGCTAATAATTCTGGCTAGGCAGAGATTGTCAGTCAACTATTCTGCATAATGTGTCCCTTTCTGGACAGTATTTGTCTGTAGATGAAATAAGCAGAATTTGCCTAGTGGCTGTCTTGCCACAGTTGGAGCCACTTCGTTGATGCTCAATTTTTTCTTAGAATTCAAGAAGGGGTGCTGTTAGGAGCAGACAGGTCTCTAGTCAAATGATCTTTAATAAAGAAATGTCCATAAATATCATATTCTGTGGACTTCTGATACCTTTAAAGATTATTTATCTACACAAAGCATTTCTGAACTGTTAGGCCTTGACTATTCTTGGCCATTTTTTATTTAATTATCTCAAAAACACCCTTTTAATTGACTCAGAACCATGAGCTTGCTATTCAGCCCTTAACTCATATTGTTTAATCAACTAAAAACAGTGTATAAAAGCAGTTACAGGACTGGGTCTAAGCCTTGTATTTTTAAAGTTTTTGTAACAAATAAGTTCTATACCAATGTAAAGATATGACTTTAGCTTAGTTACCAAGTGAGTTTATGGCTGTACAAATCACTCTGGCTAATTTCTCCCTGTTAAATTATGACCATTTCTAAATTCCTCATAAAAACAACCTTAGAATAACCACCTCCAGTTCCCCAAAGTCCAGGGAATTGGGGTGATGACTCTTCATTGGCTTCTTCAAGCTGCACAAGGATGCTGAGATATCTAGAAGTGGGTGGAGAAGATGAGGAACCCGGCCAGAGCTCAAGAAGGAAGGTCACACTGACAATTGTTGTCCTCTCTGATGTCTGTCCTGGACAGGATCCTAAGGATCGAGTTCAAATAGGCTTGAGATTGAAACTCACCAAAGCTGTACATTCTGTAATACATAAATCTCAAAACAAAGTTTTAGCATCATTGAGACATCTATAGTTAGGATGATATTTTGTTCATTTTTTTGGTTTTGATTTATTCTCTTGAATTTATTTCTTCAGGTGGTCTCCGTCTATCAAATCTGATCCATATAACTCTAGAAGGCATCCAGAGTCTAATTACCCCTTTTAAAAACACAAAAACAAAACCTTTCTCCCAAAGTAGTGTGTCCTTTAGTCGGTAACCAGAAAAGCTTGTATCTTGTATTCTCTCCCAGGGAAATAATATAACCGCAAAACTCAACATCACACTCATTTTGAAAATTAAAACAATATAAAGGCACACACAGACACACACACACACACACACACACACACACACGCAGAGTCACTCACAAAGAAAAATAAAATTTTAGGCCTCCTGCCAAAGAGAATCAGCTACTTCTCCTGCATACTCAGTAGACCCATGTCTTCTGTTTATAATTGGAACAAGTAAGAACTGTTTTTAATCTCCAGCAGTGACAAGTGTGCCCTGAGCATGCAGGTTCATGTATGTGGGCACACCCAAACAGCCTATCCTCAATGATCAATCTCATCTCTACCAGCCCAGATGCTCTCTGACCCAATCCCTTATTCTTGCCCAGTTGCTTTCCTGGTTAAGGCTGGACTGGTCATGATTTGATGTGAAACACACTCACAGCTTCCTGTCAGAACACTTGGTTCTCAGGTCATGGTACTTGTTTTAGGAGATAGTGTGGTGTTTAGTAGGTGGGGCCTAGCAAAAGGAAGTGGATCTATAGCAGTGGAACTTGAGGTTTATAGGCCAATGATGCTTCTGGTTCATGTTCTGCTTCTGACCTGCTAAGATGTAAACAGTGGCCTCATGTTCCTGCTGCCACAACCACAAACCACACTGTCATGCCTTCCCTAGAACAAACTGCACTCTTAAACTCTGAGCCCACATAAACCCTTCTTCCACAAAGTCACTTTTCTCAGGTATTATGTCACGGATGAAAAAATACTCCCTCAGTTGTTAATTTGAATGGATGGGCTTTTTAACACAGGGTGAAACTATCAGAGATGTCTACAGTTTGCATTCACTGTCTCACCAACCCTTCTGCATGCCTCCATGTGAGCTCCTTTCCCTGTGTCATCTCAAGGAGTGCTGATTCCACCCACTGGTCATGTCAAAAATTTAGAAGAATTCCTAGGGATCTTCTTCTGTCTTCCTGCACCTGGATAGAATTACATCAAAACATCTTTTTCTTCTACCTTCCAAACGTCACTCAGGCCCACTTCCTTCCCTCCATCCTCCTAGGATGTTTTGAAAGAATTATTCTAGTTACTGCCCATGTCCTAGTCAAAATTATAAAATTCAATATGTACCACTTAATGATAGTCCATCCAACAATGAACTACATAGCCTATGGTGGACCAGTAAGATCATAATAGAGCAGAAAAGTTCCTATATTCTAATTATACCATATGCTATATACCTAGTTATGCTTACTATATACTCTGAGCATGCAGTTTCATGTTTATGGGCATACCTGAACATATATATGTTTGTGTGTGTGTGTTATAGGTAGATGATAGATAGATAGATAGGTAGATAGATAGATAGATAATAGATCAACTATAGTCATTGTAGCCTAACACATTAGGGTGTGTGTTGTAGTGATGCTGTTGTAAATAATTATCAATGCTATCAATAATGTTAAGAATAAAACATACAGTTGCAACAGAACACAACATTCCTAGTTATGTATGTCCCAATCCATGATTTCTTTTCTTATTGCTATTTTAGGGGGTACTTCTACTTATAGCAAAATGGTCCCCTGTGAAACAGTACACTGTGTTACATAGCAGCAGACTTGTGCATCTTATGTTCATCTTTTGGCTGCACAAAGAAGCCAAGCTGAGCAATTGACCACAGCCATCTGGGCATGTGTGCTGTACTCTATGACATCTACACAGCCACAGAAATCATGTGCAGATCCTTTCCTCAGGAGCTTCCCTATCAAACATCTGCTAGGCACAGTTCTTTGACCTCTTCCCTTCCTTCCTTCTTCCTTTTCAGTGTTATACTCAGTCCTTTACCTTCTGACTTCCTGCCTTTCATCTACTTATATTTTTTTCTATTTTATAAAACCTAAATAAAATCTCATTACCTAGGAAGTAAGCTACAAACAAAACAAAACCTACCACGTCCATATCAGACATTCAAATAAAGCAATTGGCACAAATGTGTGGTGTGGTAGTTTCTATGAGAAGTGACTCCCCATAGTCTCAGGACATTTGAAAACTTGGTGACACCATTTGGAAGGTTTAAAAGTATGGCCTTACTGCAGAAAGTATGTCACTAGGGGCAGACTGAGCTTAGAAGCCTCATGTCATTTCTAATTTGCTCTCAGCTTTGCATTTTCAACTCAAGATATGAGCTTAGCTCCTGCTGCCATGCCTGTTGATTGCTGTCACAGTGGACTCTTATCCCCCTGGAGCCATAAGCCCAAATAAGTTGCCTTCTCTAGGTTGCATTGGTCATAGTTGTCATCAAGGCAACACAACAGTACTGAATACAGATAGTTTTGAGCGGGTAAGCTTAGTGGAACATCCACTTAGCCCCAAGCCCATAGAAACCAGCATACTCTCCTAGACTTTAGTGCCCAGGCTGGATCTTGGACAGCTCCAGCAAGGACAAGGTCTCCTCTATAGATATGCAAGTTTGCCAAAATGGACAACCAAGAAAATAGATGAATGAGATGGAGATGAAGAGTTCAAAAGCATTGGTGAACTTAAGCGAGTTCTAGAATAGATATGGAATACAGGAACCCAGGGCATGGAGCTAGTCCTTGGATGGGCTAAGTAAATAGAGGAGACTTCTGGAAGTATCTGGCACAGACCCTTGCTCAGATGCTAAGGTCACCTGCAGAAACAATGGCAACGTTCTTTGTGAAGAATCTATTGGTTCAGGCGGCTATGCAGATATAGGAGACTCTGATGGCTAGTCTTTGTGTTCAGCATGACACACCTGGGAAGAGACAGCCTCTTGGTTGGTGGGTTGTCTCTATCAGTTGACCTTCGGGCATGACTGTGTGGCATTTTCTTCATTGTTAACTGATGTAGCTACTATGAACAGGGGAGCAAGTCAGTAAGCAGTGTTCCTCCATAGTTCCTGCTCTGACTTCCCTCAGAGATGGACGATGATCAGAAGCGTATGCCAAATACTCTCCTTCTGGAGTGTCTTTTGATTGCAATTTGATACTTCTTATCAAAGTAAGGGAAGCAAGGGAGTAAGGATTTATTCTACTGTGTGGGTTCCTGGAATACCAATCCATCCTGGTGGGGAAAGCATGGGGGACAGGGGTGGCGGGGGGCGGGTGTAGCAGGTCTGGCATATTGGCAGCAGAGCCCCAGGGCCGGAAGTGGAGTTGCACTAAGGCCTTCAAAGCCCGCCCCTTCAGTGACTCACTTCCTCCAGTGAAACTCTACAGCTTGAGTTTTCTCCAAATGGCATCGGGTGGGGTCAAGTGCTCGAACCCATGATGAGCCCATTCGGCATATTTCACAAACCATAATAACCTGTGTGGGACGACAGAATACCTCCAATACACAGTCACATCCAAAACGGAAATCGCGCAATATTGAATATTGTTTCACCTCATTTAAGTTTTACAAAAATAATGTTTATGCCTGAATAGTCACATGAAAAAAAATCCAGAGGCTTCACAAGCCTCTGTTAACATTGAATGTTTGTAAGGTTAGGGGAAACGTTCCATCCATGCATACAATATAAAAAAACAGACAAGTTGAAGAACTTCCAAATGCAATGAAAATCGGGTTTGCATACCACCCACCTAGACTTCCTCGCTTTTTAAAAGGGATCTGTGAACCAAGAAGTAACTTGAGAAAAATCATAAGCACCATCAACAGAAAAGAGAAGGTGGGTTGACGTAGCAAAGGCTGAGGAAATGTCAAGGATTTCCTGTTGTTTTAAGGTTGTTTTCAACAGCGAGGAACAATAATTGGATTGCTTTTAACTTCTGTTACTTTACCCACGCTCTTTCTGGGGTTTGGGAAAAGGGCCCAGGTGTCATGGCTGATGGGGAGTTCAATAGAAGCTGCTGTGGGTGGATGAATACTAGGTGCAAACTTGAACGACTCATAGATGCTTGTTCAGTTCTTGATAAAAACATGGCCTGGTGAGCTGGCAGGACCACAGGTGGAGTAAGACACGGACATGTTGCCATTTAGTATTAATGCATCTGGGCTTTCCCCACAGAAAACCCAGTAAAGAGAGCTGAAAGTCAGTGGCGAGATCCCCACATCTTGTCCATCCCCTCCCTAATCCCCAGGGTTTGTTGAAGAGTTTGGGATGTTTTCTTCCAAACACAGATTTATTTATAGATAGGTAAATAATTTTATTTCATCACCTTTCCTTCCTTTTTTACTCCCTTTTTCTCCCTCCCTCTGTTCTTTATCTTAACCAGCCAGGGCTGTTACACAGAGAAACCCTGTCTTGAAAAGTCAAAAGAAACAAACATCAACAAAAACCAGTTCCTGGGTCAAAGGGAGCAACTGTAATCTGAAGAGGGCAGTAAAAAAAATCCTTTACAGAAAGGTTGTATGGAAACCACATTATAGGAAAATTAGCTAAACAAACAGGAAGTGTGTCTAGGTAAAAAAAGAAAGCAGTATTACATGGTTCTTGACCATAGATGTGGGTTTTATAATAATCTGTTTCATATTTAATCAGTGACTTTGGGCATGACATATCCAACAGTTCTCCAGTGTCCATTTACTGTATTTATAAGCTGAGAGTCACAGTTCCTTCCTCCTAGGTGACAGCAAGGGTTAAACGAGATAACCGTTGGACCCCCTTACTCTAATGTTCAACACATAGGGAGCCACCATGTGGGATCTGGGAACAGAACCCATGTCCTCCGAAGGGCATCAAGTGCTCTTGAACTTCTGAGCAATCTCTTCAGCCCTACCTTTAAAATGTTTTATTTGTGTGTATGTTTCTGTATGCCCATGTATGTAGGTGTCTACAAAGGGCTGTTAGATTCCCTGGACCTAGAGTTATAGTTGCTTGTGAGTTATCTGAGATGGGTGCTGGAAACTGATCTCAGGTCCTATAGAAGAGCAGTAAGTATTCTTAGTCACTGAACCAGCTCATCAGTCCCAGGCCACCCAGTGTTTGTTAAGGAAGCACATAATTCAAGGCACAGTCTTTCATGGTGGGGAAGTCAAGGCAGCAGGAATTTGAAGCAGCTGCTTACGTTACATGCATATGGATAATCTTCAATAGCTCTTAAACTCCCCAGTCTCCCCAATCTGAAGTCTGCTACTATGTATCGAAATATCTTTGTCAGTTAGGACATGAATGAATACACCTTAAATAGTAACTTTTAAAATGAAAGACTTTCTTAGGAAGAACTGCAAAATGGCAGCACAGAATAAATGGAGAAAAGAGGCTGGGAGAACCTGGGAGAGACAAGAGGGGGGAAAGACAAGAGGAGAGATTGAGACACTGGAAGAAGGAAGGCTGTTGGGAACACTTGAGGCTGAAATTAGGGGTGTTTCAGAGGAGTAAGGGGACATTGCAATTCTTCAATCATGAAATTGAAATTTTTAAATTAAAGTTTTATTTTCTCACTATGTGTACATATGTATGTTGAGGTCAGAGGACAAGGTAAAGGAGCAGATCCTTTTTAACCAGGCTTGACCGCAGGTGCCTTCACTCTGAACCATCTTGTCAACCCAATCAGAATTTTGGTGGCTTGGCAGTTAACCTAAATAAAAATGGCTTGGGGATATGCCTGTGGAAATACAGAAGTGGCTTCCTTTTATCTGTTCTTAGGTCCTAACTAGGCCCTCTGGCTCTTTAGCAGTGACTAATAATAGCCCTGGGGTCAGGTTCTAGGCTTCACCAACTGTATACCAGCCAGGATTCTCCAGGGTCAATAAGGCACCTACTCCTGTATGAGAGATCCTGGATCAGAGACTGAATAGAAGCTTTCAGAGTCATGGGAGGAGAGATCCCTAGCTCAAATGAAGGAACTAAGAACTAGAGGGACCAAAGGTACTATTCAAGTCAGAGGCTGAAGTCATGGAAGCCCCTAGAGAGCCACTGACATGAATCCCTGTTCCAAGGTGGGAGAACCAACTGTGACAATCTCAAAAACAAAAGACGAAACAAAACCTACACTAGCTCAAGTGTGCACACGTACACACTTCCCTATCTTGTCTTTTCCCCTTCTGCTCTGGTCCCAGCCTATTGGATGATACAGCATCTCCACTCAATATCCGTGCACATGGGCTTTACTGATTGTCTAGGCATCCCTCTATCTGGTCAAGCTGACAAGCAAGATTAAACAACTCATCGACTGCTAGTTGGATGATGGTGGGGGAAACTGATTAATTTCTTTATGCTTGACTTCTGTCCTGTGTAACTGGGGGGAAGGGTGTGTGTAATTATCTTACTGAAAAGATAAAGTTCTTGTGAGATTAAGGTAGTTAACATCCAAAACATTCCCAGGCAAATATGACACAAAATCAGTGTTCAATATGTGCCAACTATAGTTATTAATTAAAACAAATACAGAACAAAAAACACTGTGTCCCAAGACTGAAGAGAGCATAGCAATTAAGAGCACTTGATGCTGTTCTAGGGGTCCTAGTCAGCACCCACATCAGGTAGTTGGTTTACAACTACCTGTAACTTCAGCTCCAGGGGATCTGATGTCTTTGGCCCAAGCCTAGCTTTGGGGTAGCAGCTGGAGAGCCCAGACTTTTGCCCTAAAACCTCTACTTACAGATATCAAAAGCTTTAGGCATATGGAGGTGAGCGACATCAGCAGGGGTCGTGTTAGAGGATAAGGTTTGGGAGCTTTAAGCATGGGCAGAATGTTAAACACTGCAATTTTTAGACGAACTGAAGAAGCCACCATCTGTGGGTGTGAGCCCATCCAAACAGAAATACAGGTTTTTTTTTTTTTTTTCAACAGCTTTGTTGAGATATAATCAGCGTAAAATGAGTTGTGCATATTTAAAATGTATGATCTGTTAAGTTTTGATATCTGCATGCACCTGTGAAGCCCTCAGTAAAAGCAACACATCTGTCACTCCCAAACATTTTATCTAAATTTTTATTATGTTTATTTATTTGTTTATGTATGTGTGCACTAGCACATGCACACAAACACACACACACCCACAAACACACACACACACACACACACACACACACACACACACACACACACACACACACACACATACACGAAGAGGTAAGACAAATTCTCAGGAGTTTGTTTTCTCTTCCTACCTGTCTTGGGGGCAGGGTCTCTGCTGTTTTTGCTGAGATGCATAGATGGACTTCCAGGTCATTCTGTGTCCATCTCAGTGTCGGAAGGCTGGAGTTACGGATGCATACCGCTGCATCTGGCTTTTCGTGTGGTTTCTTGGGAATTGAACTCAGGTCATATTTCTTGGGTGCCGAGTGCTTCTATGTGCTGAGCTATCTCATGCCCCTGTTGTATCATTTTAAATTCCCACTGCAGTGTGTGGGAATTTGCATTTTCCCGTTGACTGCTGCCGCTGAGCATCTGTTAGAATGTTCGATACTGTCTGTCTTTTTGTAGATCGGTATATTAGACCTACTGTCTCTCTGTTGTTGCTTTTAGAGAACTTAAAAAAATTGTTTGCTACAGTCTCTATATGCAACCCTGGTTGTCCTGAAACTCACCTGGTAGATAAGACTAGCTTTAGACTTGCAGCAATCCCCCTGCCCCTGTCTCGAAAGTGCTTGATCACAATCACATGCCACCATACCCAGCTACACGTTGGATATAAATACTCTGTTGGAAATATGATTTGCAAGATTTAAAATTGTTATTACACACCACAGAGTTCAGATTGCTAGCATCTCTGCGGAATTTTTGCATATCAGTTGATGGGGGGGGGAGGGATCTTGTGATACAGAATTTCTTTTTTATTTTTTGAGACCGTCCTTGGTTTAGGTGCAAAGATAATGTTGGTCTCATAAATTAGTTTGAAAGCTGTTTTCTTGGAAAACTTGTGTAGGATGATAGGTTTGTTATTTTGTTTATATATGTTTAATTGTCTGGTGGATCCTGAAGAAGAAGCCATCTTAGCTAGAGATTTAAGACAGCAGACTTTTGCATATTGACCTTGTTATTGAGAATATCCTTGAGATAACAAGGTCAATTTTGTATATTTTGTATATATCCTATATCTCAAGGAAATAGGATAATAACAGGGTCAATATACAAAAGATATAAGTTATACCTTAACTAGCTTCAGTAGGCTCTTTGAAGATTCCATGAGCTTTTCTACATAAAAGACCACAGTTTCAGTTTTAGTCTTTCTTTCTACCACAAAAGACTGATTTTTATTCTGTCTGGTTGTCTGGCTAGAGCCTCCAGTGTAAAATTGACTAGAAGCTGGCAGAAGACAGGCCTATTAGTGTTAAAGGTTTTGTTGTTGTTGCTGCTGTTACTAGTAAGATTCTCTTTATTGGGCTCAGAAAGTTTCTTCCCAGTTTCCTAAGTAGTCATACTGAGCTCTGTTAAATGTGGATCTTTTGTTTGCGTTTTAGATGCTTTTCCTTTATTCACCTGTTAACATGGCAGATTAAATGTATTGATTTTTAAAATAGTAAATCCATACTTCATATATGAAATAAATGTATTTAATGATCATGGATTCAGTTTACTAAAACTCTTAAAAATTGTCTTGAAGCACTTTGGGCGTGTGTATATACACTTTGGGGGAATATATATGTATATATATACACACACACACACACGCATTATGTATAGTACTAGGTTATATAAGAACATATATATCTATATACAGATATACACACACATTATATATTATATTGAGCAATTTAGGAACATTTATATGTGTAGTACTGGGTTATGTAAGGGCAAGTGTATAATGTACTTTGAGCTCATTTGCCCCATAATTCCCCATTCTCCCCTTTACATGTTCTCCTCATTAGTCTCTTTGTCTCCTAGGCAGTTTCCCTCTACTTTCATGTCCTATACATGCTTTATTGGAAATCTGGGATCCACAGAGAAGGGAAGGCATGTGGTGTGCCTTTCTGGTGTAAGCATCTTTGTGTTGATGTGTTGACGTGGAGTTTTCCAAATGCACTTCCAGGACTGGGATAGTTGGGATTTATGGTAGATCTATTTTCTGAAAAGCCTCCATACTGATCTCTATAGTGGCTGAGGTTTTACATTTCCACCAGCAATAAATATACAGGTGTTCTCAGATCCTTATCTAGAGTTTTCTTTTCTTAGGCTGTCAATGGTTACGTCATGGAGCAACTTGGAAACCATTCCCTCTACTTCAGGTTGTATTCAGTCTGTACGGCAGTTGGGTTCCTCTTTTCTTCGTTTTCATGGCTCTTGGCACTGAACTTTGGGCATACTAGGAGAGTGTCTGTCTGTCTGCCTGTACCCTACCAGTCCCAGCTCACCTTGGTGAATGTCAAATGTTTTTAAAATGCTATAGACATTTTTGTGTTTTATTTGGGGACATGGTTAACTGAAAACTATTTTATCCTTCCTTACTTCTCTTTTGAAGTCGTTCAGTACTTTTAATCAAGAGCCAGTTTATTGCCATTTCTGAGTTCTCTGATAACTGTCAGTTTCTCACTCTATGTAAGGCAGGAACCATTTTCCCTGGCCCTTTGTTCTTGTGAGCTGCAATACTCATTTTTTCTGGTCCTCATTGGATTCTAAGGAGCCCAGTGAATCTCCAGAGTCTTCAGCTCCCTTTCTGTAATTGGTCTTGCAAATTCTTGAAAACTTCTACTCTTGCACTGCCCCTCCCTCCCAATTTAGGGAGTCCCTTGAGCTGTATCTTTGTTCCCTTGAAACATATCAGGGCACTGTTTCTTTTCCTCTTGATCTGGAATCTGAAGTCTGTGGTTCAAAGGCAAGCACTGTAGTACGTTGACAAACTTGTTCAGAGACCTGGTTCTAATCTAAAGAGAACTTTAAAACGCAAAAGTAGGGGCTGGGGAGACAGTTTAGTCCAGAGCACTTGGCTAGCATATATGAAACCCTAGTTCTGACCCCAGCATCACATAACCCAGAGGGAGTGGTACATGTCTGTGATCCCAGCATCTAGATTATCTTTGGCTACCCAGCCTGGGCTACACGCAATGACATTACTGAGTACAACAACCAACACTAGGCAAAATCTAAGCATGTCTGGGGAGAGAATAAAAAAAAAAAAAACCCAGTATATTGCATTGTTAATTGTGTAAGTTTTTTCTGCAAAAAAAAAAAAAAAAAAAAAAAAAAAAAAAAAAAAAAGAGTAGATGTCAAACTTTGAAGGAACTTGGCAGTTCTAGGCATACATAGTTCCCCTCTTATGACACAAATAGTTCTGTAGCACCTGCTGGCAACATTTGCTAATTTGGGATATAAACTTAACTTGGGGGCACCTTATCCTCTCAGATGTCTTGGGCATCTAATGCTGCATTCAGCTTATATAGCAGGTGGTTGTTACATGATTGATTTGAAATTCCAGCCCTCTTGTCCTATGGCCCTGGCTCTACTTTCTTGGGTGGTATAATTCCTGGGGAACAGCAAAGCAGGACGAGTGAACAACGGGGCACAAGTACAGCCCTGCGGGGAGAGACGGAAATGTAAGGGGAAACTGACCATCAATCGGCCATCAGCTCTGAATTTATGGCTGGCAGGTGAGTGCTGGACACTTGTGCTTTGGCTCGGTTCCTGACATTTTGATATAGTTGGTCCAAGTTCTATGACTTGAGTCCTTCCGGCGAGAGTGAGGAGCTAAGAGAGAGGATATTCAGGGGCTTTTAAAGGAAGGGAGAAGGGATGGAATGGGGGAGGGAGGAAAAGACTGAGGGTTAGGAGAGCGAACGATGAATAAAGAGAGAACGAAAAAGGAGGGAGACACTTTAGAGGAACCGAAAGAAGGGAAACGAAGGAAGGAGGTGAACAGGGAGTGGAGGAGAGGCAGAGAGGCAGACAACTGAAGAGGAGGAAAAGAAAAACAAATAGAAGAGGAGTGGACAGAAGGAGGAGAAGGGGAAAGGAGCGGATGGGAGTGGGGGGTGAGAGAGAGAGAGAGGGAGACAGAGAGAGAGGGGAGAGAGAGACGGGGGGGGGCGAGAGGGAGAGGGAGAGAGAGAGAGAGAGAGAGAGAGAGAGAGAGAGAGAGAGAGAGAGAGAGAGAGAGGGAGAGGAGGAGAGGTGAGGGAGTTTTTTTTTGTTTTTTGTTTTTTTTTCCAGCTAACTTGTGGAGACACGGAAAACGTGACTTTGCAGTGGGTCTTTGGAACCCGTGGGTGCGCTTTGCGAGGTGGGACCAGATCCACAGGTGTCCGCTCCCCAGTTCTCGGCCTCAAGCCCTCCCCACTTCCCTCCGGGTCGCTGTCCGAGGTGCCCCTAGGTCATCCCTGGAAGCCAGCGGAGCAGGGGTGGGCGGAGTCAAGGCAGCGGGACCTGAGCGGGGCTCTGCAGCCAGCCAACCGCACGTGTTGGAGACGGGGAGTGGGCGGGCCCTTCGGTGTGGGCGGGGCCGCCGGCACGTGACTCTCAGCGGGCTATTAATCCGCGCGTCGCTGCTTGTCGGCGTGCTGGTGTTTCGCCCGAGACTCTGCGCCCAGGCGTGTCGCCCCAGGAGCCGCAAGAAGGTCACAGCAGCCCGCCGCCTATTCATCCATCGATCCAACCATCCATTTCCGTCCGTCTGTTCATCCCTCGCGCTGCGCTCGCTTCCCAGCCGCCCCAGCCACCCAGCGCCATGAATCAGATAGAGCCCGGCGTGCAGTACAACTATGTCTACGACGAAGATGAGTACATGATCCAGGAGGAGGAGTGGGACCGTGACCTGCTCCTCGACCCGGCCTGGGAGAAGCAGCAGAGGAAGGTCAGCAGGGTCCCTCACACGTGTCTATGCCTGGGTCGCTGTGGGGTGGGGGCGTCTCTGGCTGTGGCCACTAGAAGAGGCCCCCTGGTGGAGGTGCTGTTGTTCTCCCAACCTCCCACCCCACCCCGCCCCATCAAAAAGGACAGCCCATCCAGAGAAAGGCAGGACACCCGATGTGTGTGTGTGTGTGTGTGTGTGTGTGTGTGTTTAAGTCAACATAAGTCGGAAAGCGAATGATGTTCAAAAGACTCTGTTAGACTAGAATCTGAGAGTCTCCGCTCTCCTTTCGTCCATGACCTTGGCCTAAAGTTGTTTTGTGACAGGCCCTGCTGTCTTCATTTGCCCCAAGACTGTTTCCTCACCAAGACACAAAATGAAAATCCACTCTTATCTCAACTTCCCTAGGTCTGTCCCAAAGAGAATTTGAAAACTATTTATTAAACATGTTAGGCTCCTTAGAGAGGGATGCTGTCGAACCCTAGACATTCACCTACAAAGTAATAATTATTTCACACTCTATTTATAGTTCATTGAGGTAAGCACTCGGGGATGAAGGAGACAGCCAGCTCCAAAGAACTCCCTCCCCATCTTGGTTGGTGCTCTATGGGGCCTAATGGAACATTCTATTATTACAGGGTTTCTTCTTGATCCTCTTGGCTATAAAAATAGGGGGTGCTCACCAGGAGGCTGAGTTCCATCTCTGTTTGACTGGGCACAGAGCCTGGGTAAGGTTAGGCAAGTCAACAGACTAACCCAGCATTTTGACAAAAGCCAGTTCCCCAAGCCAGTGCCCCATGCCTTATCTTCTTACTTTTTCTGGGCATGAGCAAGGTGGATTTTTCTTCTAAGTTCCTACTTTGAGGGGATACTAAGTGTGAGTGTAAGGGTGCATGGGAGTTCCTATAGCCGCTCCTGTGAGTGATTGTGTGACAATAAGTGTATAATGTTGGAAATCTATGGTGGTGTTAACAAGAAGGAAAAAAGGCTTCGTGTTTGCATTAATTATCAAATAACCAAGCACCACTTTCAATCAGTATTTCCCTTTCCTTGTTTATGCTCCTTTAAATTCTCAGCAACAGTTGTTCCCACTATTGCTATAAACCTCTGATGATGCTACTTTTCCACCCCCACCTTGCTCCATGAGGTGTCTGTCATCACTACCTTTCTTGGGAACGAGGGATGGAGACATTTAGAAACAGAGTCTAGTTAAAGGGCTTACCAAGAGGGATGCCCATGGCCCTGAGGGTTATACTCCTGTCATCTGGATGTGTTGGCATATAGCCACTTGGTAAGAAGTTGAATAGTGGTTTTAATTATAGCAGTGAGTGTCTCTTTTTTTTAAAATTCTCAGTTTGATTGCATTTTTTATGGCTTAAAAAAGAACTCTGCTTCTATTTTTTTTTTTTTTTTTTTTTTTGAAGATTTGTCATTTCTTATGAGAAACAATAACATAACTTAGGGACAGAACAAGATTACCCATCATTTTTGAAAGCCAAAGATTTTAGAAGTTTCTGTTGATTCTAAGAAAATACAGTACAAAGAAGATATAAACATCCTCAGTTTCTGAGTCCATATTATTACACGTTGTGACCTATTTACTTAAAAAACATATTTATAATGTTTTTGTGTAAGTGGCATTGTCCTAATCTTTTAGGATTCTTGTATGACCAATTATCCCAATTATTAATACCACATGAAATATGTTATTCAAAAGGCAAAATATTAATTGACCCAGTTTTTAAAATGCTGAAAAGTATAAAACAAATCGTTAGCTTTCCTCCTTAAGATATATTGAACTGTATGAGATAATCATATGCTCGTAATCTCAGCATACAAGAAGCTGAGCCAGGAGGATTGCTGCAAGTTGGAGGCCAGCCTGGAACACACGTTGAAGTAAAAGAAAAAGAAAAGGGAAAGGAAAGAAGATAGCTTGGGTGTTAGAGATGTCAGGGAAGGAGAGCCCCAGCTTCCTCAAAACACAGACCTGGATGGATGTGCACACAGCTCTTTCCACTTTTGGTAGAGAACCTGCTGTAGTCAGTGAAAATGTGGGGAACTATGAGCTCAGTGCAGCCAGAGCAGTGGCCTCTATATTTGTCCTATGAGACACTGTTGGAACCAGGAATGGATGAGATGCCATTGTTTCTATTGTGGGCCACCTTCTCTGCACTTGCCATTTCAGTGATATGCCGGGTATGTGATCTGTCAACAGATGCTGGTGACGTTGGTGGCATGCTGATGGAAGTGGTGCCTAATAATACTCACAGTTCAGAGGCTTGGGACTTTGGTAATCCCTGCCCTATGGTGTGGAATGCCTAGCCGCAGAAGGCCTCAGGAACAGTAGAGTGCCTTTTTAAAGGTCACTCAAGAGATGTTGGACTTAGGGTGTATGTGTGCTGACACCCCCACATTATCTGTGAGGGCATATTGGGTCCCTGGGGTAGAGTCTACATGATCTATAAAGAAGATCGTGTTTTAAATTTAACTACAACCCAAGGAGAGAACAGCTCCTGAAGTATCAGAGATGGACTATTTAAAATAGAAATGAAGGCTAGGAGTGTAGCTCAATTGGTAGAGTATTTGTCTAGCATCCAGAAGGTCTTGGGTTCAATCCCCAGTGCCACATAAGCTGAGTGGGGTGGATACATGTCTATAATCCCAGCACATGGGAAGTGTAGAAAAGAGGACCAGAAAGTTCAAGGTCATCCTCAGCTGTACAGTGAATTTGAGGCCAACCTAGGATGTCTGCAATTTCAAAATACAAAACAAAACAGAAAACAGTAATGTATCAGGTTTATACCTGGAGTTAGAGAGAAACTTTACCATACAGGACAGTTTAAGGATTCAGGCTAAGTTAAGCTGCCTCCAGGGGCTGTTAAAACCTTTAACACTGATGGTCTCCCATGGGAGTCTAGAAACAGGCTTCCTCTAGATCAAGGAGTGTGCTCAGCCTTAACCCTTCCCTGGGGAAGCCTAGGCAGATGGACACTTGTTATAACCAATCCTGAATGTGCAGTGTCTCTGAAAGCACAGGGCAGCTGTCTTTAACCTTAGGAGGTGAGAGCGGGACTTTAAAGAGAAGACTTATCTGTTTCCATACCTAAAGTTCTCTCCTTAGCCTGTGCCTGATTCCATAATCATCAGACTCTTCTTACCTGTAGATGTTCTAGTCTGGTTGCATTCTGGAGATGAACCGATTCTTCATGGAGCTGTCTGTCCTGTCAGCCTGGCCTCACTGTAGCATGTGGCCATGCTGTTGGATCAGGCAGCCCGGGTTGATAGGTGTGGGGGGCAGCTGGCTACAGGATAAGGGTTGGAGGTTAGGAGCCTTTGCACTGCCCCTTCTGTGTTCTTTGTGGGCTAAGGCCACTTACAGTCATGACGTCCAGGCCCTTTTTGTTTGTTTGAGATATTGGGAGTTGAACCCGTGGCTTCATGCCTACTAGGTAAGTGTTCTATCACTGAGCTACATCCTCAGCTGTGGTGTGTACTATTGTCTGAGGTTTTTCTCAGGAAGAAAGGGAACTGATTGTTGGGACAAATGAGCAAGCTTGTGGATTTTCACAGATTCAGGAGACCCCAATGGTCCTCAGTTCTGCCTCGTTCTTTCTTTCTGTTGAACTGTAGTTGAGTCCTTGTATCTTTCAAGCCTCAGTGTGTTCATTTATGAAACAGAGATACAATTCTTTCAGACACCATTGGGTTGTGCCTCAGACAAGGCCTTAACCGGAGTTAGGGTGAAGGAGCTTCATATTCGTACATGATGAAAGCTACTGTCAGCCTTGTGAGGCGGTGAGGTTAATCTTACCAGTTGATCTGATAGTCATCAGCACTATGCTTAGACTTGGGAGGAAGAATGAAGCCCGAGAGTCAATCCTTGGTGACTGGGATGTACTCTTTCTGATAGTAGTAAAATATATACAACATGAGGTAGGCATGTAACTCAGTGGTAAAGCATTTGCTTAGTATGAGCAAAGTTCTAGGTTCCATCCCCAGAAGCACACATACACATAGACACACAAGTGCATACACATAGAAACATACATACACGCATATACACACACAACTACATATATACAAATACACACACATACATAAACATAACCCCATGCATGTGCATACATGCCCCCTTACACAAACACAAACCAAGGATAAATATATATATATATATATATATCCTTATATTTTAAAACATTTATTTGTTTAAAACATACCGCTCTCACTATTTTTAACAATTTAACATTTATTGTATGTGTATAGGCACATACTTACCATAGCTGTGCATAATAACTGCCAAACCTTTTCTATCATTTCACTCAGAAGCTCACTGTTTCTGTGTTTCCCGTGCTCCCCTTCCCTGGAGTTCTTTTAAAGATAAGATTTGCATGCGTGAATATTAGAGCATAATAATTGTTTAATATCAAATGTTGGATGCTCATCTGAAGCTTCAGACTTGTAGGAGGTGAACTTGGGAGAATCATTGTGGGTGGAGAAAAGTAAGCATCGCATTTACAAAAGGGTAGACGTTGAACTGGGCTGCACCTGAAGTAGTTACTGTTAGCTGAGTGGAGAAGAGAGGAACAGCCCTTTGGAGTGGGCAAAAGATGTGAAGCCCTGTTGCTGGTTTTGTTGGAGAGATAAGAAGGGACAATCAGTGGAATGTAACAGAGCTTTACCCAGCTCTTTAGCACTAACAAGGCAGTTTCTCTCCTGTATTTTATGGAGAGCTCCTCCTTTAACCCCTTTGTAGAGCAACAGGGAACAATTCCAGGGGTAAACATACAGAGAGGGGATGTAAACAAGGGGCCACACCAACTTGGTCATGGAAGCTTAGCTGTGAGTTCTTGAGCTCATTGTGTGAGGAAGCATGAAGGCAGACGAGCTTCTAAAGCTGAAGATGCCCAGACAAACGTAGAGAAAAGGTTGGAGAGAGAAAATGTGGTCAAGAGGATGGTACCATTCCTTGGGTGCCAGGGTGTTGTGAACTTCATTTTGTAGGTAACAGAGATTTTGAGGTCTGAGCTAGCAGGAGTCTTGCTAAGGTGTTCGGGGTAGATTCAGATTGGGAGGGTCTGAAGTGGAAGCCTGCTGAGGGATAGAGTGGTGAGGGTTAGAATGAACAAATGGATACATTGTCTTGGAAGGCATCTAATGGATACATTGTTTTGGAAGGCATCTAATATAGACTTGAGGGATTCTGGAAAGGACCACCTGAAGGTGGAAGGCTGTTGAATAAATCTAATTAAGCAAATGTAATCGTCCCAGTAAGTCTTGGTGCACCTATGATGGGAGACAGGTACTGACAATAGCTGCATCTAAGGAAGAACATCTCTTTATCAACCAGAAGACTGTCTATGTGGGAAGCTACTTAAAGCGTATATCACATTCTGATCAGGGCGTGAACAGCTGTGCCCAAAGGGGCTAGCTTCTGTATCTAGGAAGAGAAGTTGTAGTTCTAGATAGCTTAACATAGCCAGAGAACACTTTGGGAGTGGAAGGATATAGAGAGAGGTGAGTACAGAATTTTATGTGAGGTTTAGGAAGCTAAGGGAACGGTTGTCACAGTTACATGCTTAGTTTACCTGAGAGGTCCTAAGAAGCTCCTCCTCACTGTTTATTTTGTATTCAAAAAACACATTCACTGGGAATAGGATGTGCCCTCTCCCTTCAGTCAGATTCACCAAGAAACGTGAGCCCAAAATACGGTTTCCTATGCATGTGGGAGGAGAATTCTTAACTGGGAACCTCAATTAACTCGACATCAGAGAGCTGTCAGAAAGCCCTGCAGTTGGTTGCTGCAGCTAGGAGACACCCACGGAAAAGGGGAAAAGGCGAAGGCTGGAGTGGGCGGAGAGCCACCCTGCCTTGCAGAGGAGTTGGTATGGAATCCGTTGGAGGACAGTCAGCACTCTGCCTCCGTTTCCCTGGGAACGGGACTAGGTCTTCCAGAAAGAAGAAAAAACAAACAGTGGAGAGGTAAATTTAAGTGCTATGCTCTGCTGATTTCAAAGAAGGGAGCTCTAAAGTGCAGGAAGGTGCCCTTGTGTGTGTTCAGCACGTGCAGGTGCGCTTGGGTCTGTGTGTTGGGGGAACAGTTGACATTAGGTATCTTTTCAAGTCTTTTTGCACCTTATTATTATTTTTTAGATGTATTTATTTATTATACATGAGTACACTGTAGCTGTCTTCAGACACACCAGAAGAGGGCATCCAATTTCATTACAGATGGTTATGAGCCACCATGTAGTTGCTGGGATTTGAACTCAAGACCTCTGGAAGAGCAGCCAGTGCTCTTAACCACTGAGCTGTCTCTCCAGCCCGCACCTTATTTTGAGAGAGGCCCAAAGCTCACTGATTTAGCTTGGTTGCCTGGCCTGTACCAGAGATTCTCCTGTCTCAGCCTCCCCAGCACTAGCTTTACAGACACATGCCTCTGCAACCGACTTTTTATGTATATGCTGGGCACCCGAACTCAGAGCC
Source organism: Micromys minutus (assembly GCF_963924665.1). Lineage (NCBI taxonomy): Eukaryota > Metazoa > Chordata > Mammalia > Rodentia > Muridae > Micromys > Micromys minutus. Next base: position 65,283,744 of record NC_137975.1, on the reverse strand, counting down.
TCACGTTTAAGCAGCAAGTTCTTTACTGACTGGCCCTCTTGCCAGTTCTAGAATGGGGTATTTCAAGAAAAGCCCCAGGAAAGTTGTGAGTGTGTGTGTTTTACACAAACACAAGTCTGAGCATGGGCTCACCCAGGCATAAACACACACACACACACACTTCCCCTAGTGTAGTAAATTGGATACTGGCAGGTATGGGCACCTCAACCCTGATGAGCAGATGATAAATCAGCAGTGTCACTCTGTCATTTGTTTCCCAACCAATGACATGATGCCATTCTGTCTCCTACACGTGTGGTACTCCAGTTCCCAGTTTTCACGAAGTCACTTCCTGACGTCCTCTGGACCTATTTCTTCTTGTCCCATTTCTAAATTCTTCATGCTTTTCATTTTCGTTCCCTGCCTAGTGAACAGCGGTGGGCTCATGGGACAGTTACCTTTCCCTGAGCTCTGGCAAGAGTGATCTTGAAAAGACACGAGCCTGGTTGAGGTGTCTGTCATTGTATGGCCACCTCCCCCTTCTTCCCTCCTCTTCCTCCTCCTCCTCCTTGAACAGTATTGGAAACGAAGCCCAAGGCCTCCACAGTTCTTAAAGGCCCTGCTCTCTGGTTGCCCCTCATTGTGTTTCTTCCGCTCCTTTATCTTATATTCACCCTTCCCTCTCCCCCACGCCTAGGGGTCAAGTTCCCCTGGAACCCCGCACACCCGTCCCAGGATTCCCACTCTGGGGGTTCTTTGATTGGACCCACAGAGAGAACTAGTTTGCATTTAGTCAATGAACAGATTATGAAACATCTTTCTGAAAACAGTGAATGTAATTAGCTTTCTCATTAAAAATTTTAGTTTTAGCAAAATTTTAAGATTTTAAAAGTTACATGTATGTGGGGGGCATGGGATGTGTGTGCATATGTGTACAGTTTTTCTTGGAGGATAGAAGGCATTCAATCCCCTGGACCTGGAGTTACAGGTGGTTCTGAGAACTTTCCAGCCCTCCCCACTCTCTGGGTTTTGTTTTGGTTTTGTTTTTCTTTACAGCTTTATAACTTTTTCAGCTACAATTGATTCCAAATAACCTCGTTCTGTTGTGATTTAAAAACTCTAAAGTGGTGCCGGTTCGATGAGCCGGTGGGTAGAAGCACTGGCTGAACACACCTGCTGGCCTACTGAGTCGAATCCCCAGAGTCCACACAGGAGAAAGGAGAAAACTCTCTGTAAAGTCGTCCTCGACCTCCACTTGCCTATTCACAGATATGTCTCTCTCTCTCACACACACCATACCATACATACCCCCCATCATACCATACACATACACACCACACACACACCATATACACATACACCCTTTCTCTCTCTCTCTCTCTCTCACACACACACACACACACACACACCATACACACACACCACATACACACCCCATACTCACATACCTCACAAATAAACCACACACTACACACACCATACACACATACCATACCATACATATCACACATACACCATACACACACACATGCCATACACACACTGTACACACTTACACATATCATATACACACACATACCATATACATCCTCACACACAGGCTGGGAAGAGGAGCGGTCAGAAGAATGGGAATGGGATAGAACAGGGCAGTAGAGGGTGAGAATGATCAAACTGCAGAGACCTGGAGAGAGGACTTGCTGCTCTTGCACAGGACCCAGGTTCACATCCCAGCATCCACGTGCTGCTCAAAAGTGTCCCTAACTCCAGTTCCAGGGAGTGCAACAACGTCTGTGGTGCATAGAATATACGTGCAAAATACTTATGCATACAAATTTGAAAATATTTTAAAATTGTCTGTATTTGAAAATGTCATACTGAAGCCCATTATTATATATAATCAATATATGCTAATAAAAATATTTTTATAAAAGAAAATAAAGAGTAGATACAAGTGATACCCTATAGATTATGAGATCCTGGAGCCACACTGGCCTTGGTGCATATCATGTCTTGGGCCGTGAAGTTAGCATGACTGAGTTATTGTGATACTTTTTTTTTTTTGCCAAGAGGAAAAATAAATGTGTCCATCAGGGTCTGTGCAAGTTGCTGTATGCATTGAAAATAAGAGTCTCTATGGGTCCAGTTCAGCAGTGAGGAGCAGGTAGCTCAGGACAGGCTCTCAGTGATTGTCAGACATGGTTCAGTGGAGAAGCATGAGGGTGTTTGGGCAAGTGGGAACAGTTATGTGGGAAGAGGCTGCAGCTGAGTTCTGTGCAGACAATGGTAACTGAGCTCACACGGGTGTATTCAAAACCTCATCTTGGAAAGTCACAAGGAGTTGTCAGACCTCAGAGGTAAAGGCAGGAGCCCAAAGTCACCCTTACCTCCTCACCACCATCAAGGCCAGTCTGGGTGGCTGTGAGTTGCTGTCTTAGAACAGCAACAAAGAGTTCTCAAGTGACTCTGTAACCATGACACAAGATGGGAAGATAGTGATTGCTGAGGTGTGTGTGTGTGTGTGTGTGTGTGTGTGTGTGTGTGTGTGTGAGAGAGAGAGAGAGAGAGAGATCTTGTTTTTCTCTTGAGATATTACATATGAATTAGGTGGAACTGATGGTTCTGACTTCCCTAAACTGTAAATGCCTGTGGTTCAACCTCACAAAGCCCCTTTTCCCATATTGTCAGACTGTATTCAAAGTCCCCCACCAGACCGCAAAGACAGCCAGGCTGCAGCTCTGCTGGGACTGCTCTACCCTGACCTCCACTAGCTTCAGTGTTCATTTTAGGGAGCGAGGGAAGTGTTGGGGGCTTTAGGGGAAGTTAAACTTGTAGAATATGGATTTAACATGTAGGCTGTGGTGGCCTCAAACTCTTGCCCCCTTTCGCTTAGTCTTCCAAGTGTTGGAATTACAGGTATGTGCCATGGCTTCAAACTCCCTATTTCATCATTAAAACAAAACAAAACAAAACAAAACAAAAAAAACTAAGGAGATGGATTGTCCTTATATAGGTATTTTATTTTAAGATTAAAAAAAAACCCCAACTATTTTGCATATTGGATAATTTCAGTCATGAAATTGGTGACACAGAATTTTGTCAGCTCAGAGACTTACCTGTAGAGAAATTATATATATATACACATGTATAAATTATATATAATTGAAAACAAACACATTGAGCCATCAAGATGATTCAGTGGAAAAGGCACTTCCCACTAAGAATAACAACTTGAGTTTGGTACCTCAAAGGAATAATAGGAGAGAACCAGCTCCCGAAAGCTGTACTCTGACTCTCACGTGTAATGCTGTAGCGTACATACCTGCACATAAATATGTAAATGCAATTTAAAAACTGTTTTTAAAAGGAAACAGACACAGAGACGTTGGAAAGGCAGAAGCTGTGGGTTTGCACACTGATCTTCTGTTTGGCTATTTCAGTTTTAGGAAATTTAAGGTAATTTTGTTGAATACTTTGCCTGTGTAGCTTAGATTTTTGGAGAAGAAGAACTTTTTTTCTTTCAATGTGACAGTAATCCCCAAATTGAAAACAAAACCCAAGCAGACAGGGAAAGTGATATTTTAATGTATGGATTTTATTATATGGCTTGTATAATTATATTTTAATGTATGGATTTTCTTTTCTTTTTGCCAGTGGGTGTTTAAAATGTGTGTGTGGGAAGGGATCAGGGCACATCTTTCCCAGTACCCTAAAGCCTTCAATTTATGAGGAGGAGGAGCAACTGCTATGAGAAGTTCTAGACATCATTTTAACCATGTACAAATCACCGCTCGATTTCGCAAAAACCGTGCGAGACACAGATTTTAATCTTCAGTTTTTAGTCAGAGATGTTGAGTTGCCAGCTGAACGGTTGCTGGAGGCGGGGAAATGGTGGCTGGAAAATTCACAGAGAATTTTGTCTGAATGAAAAAAGATGCATTTTATCTCACAACTGAAATTTTGTAAAAGAGCAGAGTCACCAGTCACTTGATTGCATATTTTTTGTCTATAAGTGGTAAATCTAGAATTCAGATCCAGGCTTCTTAACTGGAAGGGTAGGCAAAATGGAGTGGGGGAGCCAGAGACGACTTGGTGGTTAAGTCATGTCAACCATGGTGTCAGAGCACCTGCTGCTCTCACAAAACAACCAGATCTGATTCCCAGCACATACATGGCAGGTTACAACCATCTTTAACTGCAGTTTAAGGAACCTGAAACTCTCTCCTGGTCTCTGTGGGCACCAGGCACAGCCAGACATGCAGGCAAACTAAAAATGAAAAAAAGAAAAAAAAAAAGACATTCAATTAGCCTTGTTTTTGTTGTTTTCTGCTTAGATCTATAACCAATAACCCAGAGCAGAAGTGTAGAATTTTCACTTGGGTTTTAGCACAGTTTGTATAGTGCCTGCTTCCATGCATAAAGCCCTAGGTTTGTTCCCCAACACACTATAACACACTGATGGCACCCATAATTGAAACACTTAGGAGGTGGAGGCGAGAGAAATCAGAAACTCAAAGTCATTCTCAGCTACCCTGAGAGTTCAAGGCCAGCCTGAGTCACATGTCTCACACCCTGTCAGAAAACATTCTGGTATTCTGCATGTCTAGTTTCCCACTTATCTGAAACCTTCCAACTACCTCTGTGGGGAGGCCTATGTGTCTGCAAACTTTTAATTTCTAAACTTATCGATTTGGATCATCGGATGAACATAAAAAGCCTGCATTTTTAGCTCTAAGGCTTTCCTCACCAAGAACTCTAATGGTTGCTTTGTCCAGCAGCAATACCACAGTAGCAGGAAGGGACCCCAGGAAAAGCCAGCCAAGCCTCTTTTGTAGTAGCTTTCAAAGATATCCTGCACACAGCTGTGTGTGAGGTTTACTGCTTATGTGTTTGACTTGTTTCCTGAAGAAGCAGAAGCCAGGGGCCTAAGCAGTTGAGCATGTGTACACATTAGGTGGAGCCAGATAAAGTTTAGGGCCAGCTAGATGGCTTGGAAGATAAAGGTGCTTGCCACCAAGCTTCACAACTCGAGTTTATCCTTGGGACCCAACCTGGTGGAAGGAGAGAACCGACTCCTGAATGCTGTCCTCTGACTTCCAAAGCTGAACTGTGGTATGTGTGCAGATATACCCACATGAAATTATCAATGCTGACTCCCAAAACTGCAGTGTGTGTGTGTGTGTGTGTGTGTGTGTGTGTGTAGGGGTGTGGGGTTAATTAAGAGACTTAGACATGTCAGGCAAGCTCTATTCCAACTGAGCTGTGCTTCAACCCCCAACCCCACTTCTTTCTCCTGATAGAATCTTGCTATGCATCCAGGCTATTTTTGAACTCAAGATTCTCCCATCTCGGCCTCAAGTGTCCGGGTTAAAGACTGGCGCCACCGTGCCCGGCTCCTAGCTCAGTGAGATGCTGCTTTGCTACTGTTGTGTGGCGTCAGGGCCCTTGACAGGAAAACGGAGCTACCAGGTGGAGTTGCGTCTCTCGGGGAAGCAGTGTGATGTGCTGAAAGCCAAGAGGCAAGGTTAGAACTGTCCTCCCACACAGGCCTGTCTTCTGAGTTCAGAGCTCCCTGGAAATTCAGCCCAACGTACTGGAAAGTGGTAGTTCAGAGAATCACATTATGTTTAAGTAAATCTTTCCCTCATTTGTTTGACTTCTTGTTCTGAAATTTTTCAGAAGTGTGCAGAAATGAAGAACAAAATGAGACCATTTTTCTCATCATGGGGAAGAGCCAAGTTTCACAAATAGAGGCTGTATTGTTTTAAAAGGGAAACAGATATTTATGGCCATAAATACTTTGTGGGAAAACAATTAGATGCTAGGTAATGGGCACTGGTGGCTTACCCAATATTTATTGTTCATTTTACTTTTACTTTTTTTTTTTTTTCAGTACTGGGAATTGAACCAAGAGCTTCACCCACTGAACTATATCCACAGCCCCCTTTTTACATTACATTTTAGCACAGTGTCCCAATAAATTGTCCAGACTAGTCATTCTACCTCAGGTTGGCCTCGAACTCATGATTCTCCTGCCTCAGCTTCCCTAGTAGATAAAAGAGCAGGCATGTGCCACTCATTAGGCCCCGCTGCTTTCTCCTGGTGTGGGAAGGTCCTCCCTCCTGAAGATCCTGACTGCTGCTAGGCTTCCTCTGTGCTCTGTCGCTACCCCTGAGTCCCAGATTCTAATTTCTTATGCTTTTCGACATAATATTTTGTTCATGGGGAGAAAAAAGGTTCCTAAGACCTACCTTTCTGGAATAACCAATATTTTGTTTTTTTTAATTATTTTATACGCATAGCTGTTCTGCCTGTGTGCCGTGCGGGTGTCTGGTTCCCAAGGAGGCAAGAAGAAGTTAGATCCCGTTGAAGTTGTAGACCGTTAGGAACTGCCGTGTGGATGCTGGGAACTGAACCTGGGTCCTCTACAGGAGCAGCCAGTGTTCTTAGCAGCTGAGCACCTCTCCTGCTGGTACCAGCTAAACTCTGAAATGGGTTCCCTTAGTACTTTTGGGCCATGTTGTATGCAGTGTATCTGTTTTCATAAGCATCTATTCTCATACTTTAGACAGTTTGATACTCATCTGTGCTAGGCTTTAAGGGTGCTGCTTACTTGTATATTTGAAGAGCTAAAAGTTAAATGTTACTTAAATATCTGAACCAGGAGGCTAGAGAGAAGACTTGGTGGTTAAGTGTACTTGGCTGTTCTTCCGAGGACCTGAGTTCAGTTCTGAGTACTGTAACCCCAGCTCCAGGGGATCAGATACTGTCTTCATCATTTGGCCTCCTTGGGCAGCTGCACCTCTCTCTCTCTCTCTCTCTCTCTCTCTCTCTCTCTCTCTCTCTTTCTCTCTCTCTCGCTCACACACACACACACACACACTCACACACACACACACAAATCAAATAAATCTAAATCAACAGCAAAGACAGAGTTCCTGCTTTGTTTTTCTAATAGTTTCTCAGAATTACAGGAATTTATTTCTCAGTTCGAATGCTTGGAATTTTACAGACAAATGGGGACAAGTATATTTACTGTGTTCTAAAATCATGTGTAAGGAGGCATTTCCCCTTAATTCCCTAGTGAGATGCAGGTTGGGTATCTCCGTTTGAGCCCTTTAAGGACTTGGTCAGGAAGCAGGAAAAAGCGTGTCAGAGATGCCTGGTGTGTGACAGTGGCCTCTGTTGCTAAAGCTGGCATCTGGTAACTGGATCTGCGGGATTCCTGAGGATTTGTCTTCCTCGGGCCTTCATCTGGACCTGGTGGTGCAAGCCTGTAGGATCAGGAACTCAAGGTCATCCTGAGCTACCTATCAAGTCCAATGCCAGCCTAGGCTACATTAAGAGTTGCAAAAGAAAGAAATGGTGTGCTTAGAAAGCTAAGGATTCTGGATTCTAACTAGTTTGGGAATGTCGATGACTACTAACACAGTAAAATGAATTGGAATAACTACAGATAAAAGGAAGGGAAAATTGCTAATCCAGGCTAACGAGTTTTCTATCATTTTTGAGGCTGGAATTAAAGCTCAGTTGGTAGATTGGCCAATTGTACATGAAGCCCTGGGTTTGATCTTCACCCCCCATAAAACCAAGCATGGCGGTATATGCTGTAACCCAGTAGCCGGGAGGAGAAATAAAAGAGTTAAGGATCAGGTCAAGGCCACCCTCAGCTACACAGGAAATTTAAGGACAGCCTGGAGCTAAGAGACCCACAAAATGTCTGGGTTTTCCAACTCCATTTTTTCCCTTCCATTTATGGTTCTGACTTTAAACCAGCTCCGCCCGATATACCCAAGGCAAGTGCTGCTCCACAGAGCTACGTCCTGGCACTCCAAGTTACTTGTTTTTTTAACTTTTGAAATTTGTTTTGTATTTGTGTGTATGCCCACGCTCCTGCACTATGGAGGTCAGGGGACAACTTGGCAGGGATCGGTTCTCTTCACCATGTGAGTTTCAAGGACTGAACTCAGGTCAGCAGGCCAGGGGTAAACATCTTCCTCCAAGTTAATTTTCTAAGATATTTCAAAGTACTTGCATAAGTAACACGTGTTCAATGTTAAATACAAAGGTAAGAAAAATGAGAGAAGCTGCAAACATTTGTCCCCGTGTCTCGCAGGCTGCCGTGACCAGTGGCTTACCTGTTTGCACTGTAAGGCAGAATTGTCTGAAATGGCTAGAAACACAAAAACCCCATTCTGCACTTTCACGAGCATTTCCAGGAAACTTTCTTTAAAATTAAAACACAAAATATTTGATGCGTACGGGTGTTTTGTCTACATGTAGACCTGTGTACCAGGTTGTACACCAGGTGATGCGAAGGCCAGAAGAAGCCATTGAGGTCATTTGGAGCCAGAGCTACAGACTGTTTTGAGACACCACTGTGAGTGTTGGGAATTGAACCCAGGAGGCTTAGAAGAGCAGTCATCCCTCCATCCCTTATGGAACCTTCTCAATGGAGAAATCCCAGTCTGGCTACCTGCTGTGCAGCAAAGCCAGCAGGATGCTGGAAATGCCCAACTTCCCTGTGTTTCTGCCATCTGGTAAGCGTCCCTCCATATGTGATGAAAGCTGTACCTGCCTGAGGTCTGGGGCAGCGATGCAGACAGTATGGTGTATTCCAGGAAGCTGCTTCCTCCCAAGTGAGTGCTTTCATCCCTCGATGTAGGCAGCCACTTATTTGGGTCCCCCAAAATAGTAACAGTATGGTGAACTTGAATTAAAGAATATTTATTTTGTTGTCTGTGTGGTGCAAGCTGTTTCCCCAGTTGCTGGATGGGCTGGGGGGGGGGGGTGGGGAGAGAGAGAAACATCAGTGTGCTTTTCTTTAAGCTTCACATTCATCCCCAGGAAGAGACTGAGTGAAGTACAATAAACTGAGCAACAGTTGGGCATGCCCTGCCAGGGGGCTGCTTGTCATGCGCGGCTCCCGGGCTCTTAGGGAACAAGTTATTTTGGGAAGCATAGCTCAGGATTGGTCAGATGGAGCCTTAATATGGTTACTTACCAGTAAGTCTTCGGAGGAATTCTCCACCTGTCTCATTGCCAGAGTGGGGAGGCAGGTGTGGCCCCAGGGAACACCAAGTTAGTCACTGGGTTGGGTTCCTGGCCTAGCACAACACTAAAGCTTGTGTGACCAGGCCCGAGTCGCTTTCTTGTGATCCTCAGGGCTAACTCCACACACCCTGACCCGTTAGTCTTTTACAGAGAAAAGAATTTGACTTTCAGTGTAAAGCTGCTTTGGTTTTGCTTAGTTTAACCTATGTTCCTAGCCTTAAGGTAGTTGAGGGCCAATACCCAGTTCTTGTCTTCACTGTTGGATTTGACAGGCTTCCCCAAGATCCTTCTTTAAAACAGAGAGTGCATGGGGCTGGGGTGTGGCTCAGAGACAGAAAACTACCTAGGTGTGCCAGGGTCCTGGGTTCCGTACTCTACACTAAAAAAAAAATCACAGAAGACACAAAAGAGATGATATCTATCTATATAGATAGAGATAGATATCTTACAGCTTTTTCTGTTTACTTATTTATTGTGTGTGTGTGTGTCTGTGTGTGTGTGTGTCTGTGTGTGTGTGTCTGTGTGTGTGTGTGTCTGTGTGTGTGTGTCTGTGTGTGTGTGTCTATGTGTGTGTGTGTGTGTGTGTGTGTGTCTGTGTGTGTGTGTGTGTGTGTGTGTGTGTGTGTGTGCACACGAGCGGGCTGCTGAGCCATGTCACCAGCCTATGATTTGTTTTTTTTTTTTTTGGTTTCTTTTTAACCAAAATTTATTTTGAAACCAAGTGTGGTGGCATAGGAGCAGGAGGAAGGATCTCTGTGAGTACCTATCAAGGGCTTTATTCTGAGATCCTGGCTGCTCTTTTCCGAGGACCCAGATTTAATTCCCAGCACCCACATGGTGGCTCACAACTATATCTAACGTCCTCCTCTGACTTCCGTGAACACGGGCTCATACAAGATGCACAGGCGTGCAGGCAGGCAAAGCGCTCATATCCATAAAATTAAAAATAGAAACAAAAAGAAAATTTGGACGTTGTTTTGAGAACTTTAAGGGTGCTCCTTGAGTGCGCTTGCGTTGCGAGCCAGCCTTGCAACTCTTGGCGTTGGCATATTTGCGCTCACTAGATAGCTTAACTCCAGGGTGAGGATGGCAGAGGTAGAGATGAGTGATACTGGCTGGAAGACGACTCGGGAGCATGAGCCGTGGACCTCTGTGAAGAAAACGTGGGGATTCTCCTGAGCGGGGAGGGAACTAACAGATGGAAACTGCTTAGCCTCACAAAACGCAAGGTCTTTATGAGGCAGAGAGAAATGCTAAGTAAGTCAGCCTAAATCCAGCGTTGCGTATGGAGCTCAGTATCAGAGGGAACGTGGGGACACAGATCAGCTTTCGTTGTTTCTGGCTTCTTGAGACTGGCCTCACTATATAGCTAGAACTCGTGTAGCCCAGGCTAGCCTGGAAATCTCTGTGTAGTCCAGGCTCAGCCTTGAAAACCTGATTGTCCTGCCTTTGTCCCTTATTTTAGGATGTCAGGCACGCACCACCATCCCTGGCCATGTTGTCTTTTAAGGGAAAGTTTGACATGGAAAAAGGATGTAGGAAACCATAATTTAGGATAGTTATTGGCTTTGTGGGACAAAAGACGTGTGCATCGATGTAAGATCAGCGAGAAATAGATGACTTGCTCCTGTATTAATTGGTATTTACCTTCATCAAAATCAAGTTGGGGGAAGTGGCTCATTGGGTAATTGCTCTTGATGCGCAAGCATGAGGACCCGAGGACCCAGGTTCAAATCCCCAGCACCCACATAAAAGCTGGGTGCGGCTGCACACCTACAACCCCAGAAGTGTATAGGGGTAGAGATGAGAGGATTGCTGGGGCTTGCTGGCTGTCAGTCTAGCTCCAAGTTTAGTGAAAGACCCTGTCTGAAAGGAACAAGGGAAAGAGCAGGACTCCCAGCATTCTCCTCTGACAGGCACTCATCCACACACATATTAACCGGACATATATCCATCTCATATACTTAAAATTAGGGCTCGAGGGGTAAAGAGCACTTGTTGCTCTTGCAGAGGACCAGGATCCGTGTTAATTGGCTTGCGCCGCCTGTCATTCTAACTCTGCACATATACATCCTCCCGCAGACACATACACACGATTAAACAATAAAGTGAATCTTAAAGAAGGGTTATGCTTTAGATTGCAGTGTGAACCTCCGTGGCCCGCTTAGACAGGCTCTCACTGTTGTCATGCCTGTGACTGCAGACCACTGACGGGCATACAACACCTTGCAGCCCAGTTCTCTCTCTGTGGAGCTCCACCTAGTCAGCCGCTTCCCGCCTTTGTGTGGCATAGCTATAATTTCTTCCATCCTTTCTGGGGGGTATTTTATTGTTTCGATTATGTAAATATGTGCATGTGTTGAAGGTGGGTTGGTGGGGTGTGTGCATGTATTGTGTGTGTGTTCAGCTCCACTTATGTGCTTGCGCACGCTCGAGTGTGTGTGTGTGTGTGTGTGTGTCTGAAGGCCAAAGGACAACATCATGACTTCTCTAGAAGTCTCCATCATAATTTTTGAGGCAGAATCTTTCTGAACCTGAGCTCACCATTTTTATTCTGCCTGGCCAGTGAGCCCCCAGAGGTGGGCGCTGAGGATTCAACCTCAGGTCCTTGTGCCTTGACCATTGAACTGTCTCCCTATTCCCCTCTTCTGGGTGTTTTGAAGAAGATTCCTATGCATCAGAGAGGCCATTCCTCAAACCCTCATTCATCCAGGCTAAATTAAACTTCGCTGAAAAAAACCCTGAGAAGCATTATCTCCTGCTACTCAACTTCTTAGCACTTGTGGTTCTGAATTCTTGAGCAGCCTGTAGACTAGACAGAAGGCAGGCTTGTGATTCTGGCAGTTGAAGCCTCAAGTGCTCAGTTCAGAATTTCTGATTAAGGCCAGGCCCTGATAAGACTGCCTTTCTAGTGCTTGGGGAGTCATGGCTGGCCTACCCACTTGGTCACCCATGAGTGGATTCTATTTTTATAGTCCTCCTCCAATGGAGTTGCCTGTTGTTTTTGTGCGCGCTCTCTGTCTCTGTCTCTGTCTCTGTCTCTGTCTCTCTCTCTCTCTGTCTCTCTTTCTCCCTCCCTCTCTCTCTCTCTTTCTCCCTCCCCCTCTCTCTCTCTTTCTCTCCCCCCTCTCCCTCTCTTTCTACCTCTCTCTCCCCCCCTCTCCTTCTCTCTTTCTCCCCTCCCTCCCTCTTTCTCTCTCCCCTTCTCCCTTTCTCCTTCTCTCCTCTCTCTCAGCTTACATATTCTTTCTTAATGTCTGTGAATTCTGCAGTTAATCTTGGCATAAATGTTTTTTTTTTTAAATGTAGAACTTGTACAGATGCACATTATTATCATTTTTTAAAATTTTAAAAACACCAAACAAGCTTGTTTACACCTTGAAAGTTTGCCCAGTAAGGTCATATTCAAGAGGGAAATTTCATGCATGGTGGTAACTCATACCTATGATCCCAGCAATGTCAAGCTGGGGCAGGAGGATTGCAAATTTGAGGCCAGCCTGAGGAACAGAGTGAAACCTTGCTTGTCTCAATGTAAAAACATGGGCTAGGGTTAAATCTCAGCTGCTTGCTTTGCCCTCAGGAGGCCTTGGGCTCCACCCCCAGAACTTCACGCGTGGGATTTACTTTGATCCCAGCACTCACTTGGGAGGTGGAGGCAAGAAAGCTAGGGGTTTGGTTAGGAATTTGAGACCACCCTGAGACCTTGACACAAACCCCAAACAGGAAATGGTTGTGGCCTGCCACCCTACTCCAGTGACTGCCCCAACTGAGATCAGCAAGTCCTGCTTTTCTGCACCGTTGTTTCACCAACGTCTCCTGAGTATTTTTAAAGGAAGATGGCAGGCTCCTAGAAGCTTTTGAGATGTTTGTTGGTATTCCTCTCCTGAAGACCTAGGGGTCCCGAGGCTTTAGGATAGAAGGCAGTCCTGAGTCCCGCAAAGTAGGATGTGCTGGAGCGAATCTACAGAGATCTCCTTTCCCTTCGACATCATCTTCACATTATTAAATTTGAGCCATTTGCTATCCTTGAACCTCAGTTAAAGGCAGCCATGTTTGCTAATGAAGTTCCAGTGTGTTCAAGACTGAGACTGTGGAGGTAGGAACTCCAAAGGGGGACAGACAGGCTCTGTTCCTCTGGGTGATGAGAGGAAGGCAGCCGAGGAGGTGTATCCAGTGTATTACAACCATGTCCTGATTTAAATGTAGCCTTATTATTTCAGGTTTCCCTTAGCAATAAAGTTCTTTTGAAAAACTAAATAGGCAAAGATTCCTCTTATTAGCAAAACTGATGAGCTGAATACTTTTTATCAGATAAAGATTTGTCAACATTGGCTAGAAAATTGGTAAAGGCTATTGTCACCAAGCCTGACAACCTGTTTGAGTCCCAAGATCTGCATGGCAGACAGAAGCATCTCTCAAGTTGTCTTCTGACTCAATCCATGTGCACACCATGGCAAACACGCACACACCCCCATACTCTAAAGGTACTTCTTAAAGATATTCTAATTATGGGATTGGAGGCGTGGCTTAGTTGGTAGACTGTCTACCTAGCATGCATGAACCCTGAGTTCTGTCCCTAGCATCATATAAACAGTGTAGGACGTGCCTGTTCCCAGCACATTTGGCTACACAAGACTCTCTTGAAAAACAAAACCCAAAATATAATAGCAATGCTGCCTGTTCTCTGAACAGTGGTGTCAATACTCTTGATAAATCTAGAAAAGATGACAATTCAGCACTAGATTCTTGGAGCAGAGACCTTGTATTTGGCAACCTCCGATGAACTGTGCTAAGTGCCCGTGTTTATCTTTAAGTATCAGAGGTGGGATATCTCCCTGGCTCAGGCAATCTTAACTCTCTGCAAGGGGTTGTTTCTTAGAGACACCTTTTCCTACCTGACCACAAGTCTAAAGTGGCTTGAGTCATATTCATTCATTCATTCATTCATTCAAACATTCATTCATTCGTTCCCTTCCTTCCTCCTCTCCTTCCTTCCCTTCCCTCCTTTCTCTCCCTGACTTCCTTCCCTTCTTCCCTTCCTTTTATAAGAGAGGGTCTCACTGTAGCCTAGGCCCACCAGGAATTCACTCAGCAGTCAGGGGTGGCTGTCCTGTGCTTCCCCGCAGCACAGTGTCTAACAGGATCTTGGAGACTGAGCAGAGATTCGTGGGCAGAGAATTAAATAACTGCTCACTATATAGCCAGATGCCTGGTTGTGTAAATTATGAGAACATCAAGGTTCTGAATGGACTTCAAGGCACCTTGGTGATTGATGGTAACTGGCTTGCAGGATCCTTAGGGTCCTGATGTTATACATCCTTTGCTTTAATTTACCTATTCACCCCAGGGATGGAACCCAGGACCCTGTGCATACTAAACTAAGCTAAACTAAGCAAGCACCCTCCCACTAAGCTGCATCCTGCTTTGGTTACGTTTTTTAAGATTCCTTGAACAGTTCAAAAGTGTACAACCTTAAAGGCATGGTCTTTTTTTTTTTCTTCAGTTGGATGGTTATTGAGTCTCCTGGTTAATGTTTTAATTTATTAGTGCTGCCTGGGTCCAGAGGCTTCCTTAATGAAATAGAGGCCAGCGAATCACCTTCCTTGATGTTTTCCAAGATGGTGGAGTGTCTGGATATTTAATTTTTTTGAGAGACAGAGACTCTCTCTGTGTAGACTTGGCTAGACCTGGAACATGCACTTAGACCAGGCTGGCCTTGAACTAGAAGATCCCCTCCTAACCGCTGACTCCGAAATGCTGGAATTAAAAATATATGCTACCACACCTGGCCGGATGTTTAAGTTTAAGGCCACATTAGCGTGTTTGTGTGTGTGTGTGTGTGTGTGTGTGTGTGTGTGTGTGTGTATGTGTGTGTGTTGCCACACTTCTGTGCATGCATGTGTCTGGAGGCCAGGGTCAATCTCAGATGTCTCCTCCAACAGCTACACTGTTGGCTTGTAATGTGGCTTTCCAGGTCCTTCCTGGATGGGGTTAGCCCTGTAGCATTTATATGGACCACAGAGTCACTCTGTGTGGTGTATGCACTATTAAGGCCTTTCCATCATGGGCTCAGGAAGGTTCACTGTGGGGCGGGCCCTTCTCCTTGAGGCAGCCTCGTGGATGAGTGGCTGGGGTTCCACCCTCAGAGGGCTGGGCCACCTACTCTCAGAAGGGGCAGAGTGTCCCTCATCAATGGGTAATGCTGATCATGGCAGTGACTATACCTGCTTTATATCTGGGAACCGTCACCATGTGAAGGACAAATAATTGCACAGTGTCACCGTCAGAAATAGAGCATGAGTTTCTAACCATGACTTCAGGCTGGATTCGGCTCCCTGCCCATTCTCCCTGCTCCTTTTTGGGAAATTTTGGCTGTCCCACCTGAAGGTTTCAGGCCAGGGCAAGTGTCAGGGCACACTTAGAAGACACAGTGTGTGCTTCTTGACCCCCCCCTTCCCCCCAGGACAGATGAGGACAAGTCACCTCAGGTCCTGGCATGCGTTCATGGTTCCTGACCACGTCCCTCCGTCCCATGATGTCTTATCGCTGGTGGATTCGCAGTTCTGTAGACCTCAGTCCATTGCATTCAGGAAAACCCTAAGGAGTTTCTTTCCATTTTAGAGGACATGTCTGAAATGTGTATTGTATGTAGTATAATGTATATATGTAGTGCATATGTATATATGTAGTATATTTCGAGTTATTATTTTTAAAAAGCTGGGCAAAGAAACAGAAAATCAATGTATTAGTATGCTGTTACAGTTTTATGTATGGAGAACAGGGAGCCGGTGGTGATAGTTGAATGAACGATCTGGGGCAGACTTAGAACCTTTTTATTCAGAGTGACTGGGCCAGGCCCAGTGGCACAGACCTGTAATCCCGACTGCTTAGAAGTCTGAGGCAGGAAAACCACTTGTTTAAGACTTGCCTGAGAGCTACAGAGTAAATCTTTCCATCTGGGCAACTCAGACCCTTAGACCCTGTTTTTACTGAGGTGGCTCAGTGGTAGAGCACCTGCCTAGCATGTACGAAGTCCTACGTTCAGTTTCAAGGACCATCGCAAAGTGGGGTGAGGGTGGGCATTGAATGAAACAGACTCTTGCTAGCTCCATGATTGGTTTTTGGGTTCTTATCTGGGCTCCCATCTGTGAAAATAAACACACATGTGGCCAAGGAGGAATGATAAAAATTACACACACACACACACACACACACACACACACACACACACACACAAGACCATTGAGAGATGACTGTTCTTCAAAAGGACCTGAGTTCAAATCTCAGCAACTGCATATCAGTTCACAACTGCCTGTCACTCAAGTTCCAGGGGACCTTACACCCTTCTCTGGCTTCTGTGGGCACAAGGCATGAGCACGGTACATAGATGTACCTGTAGGCAAAACATTTATATGCACAATATAACTTTTTTAATTAAATCACAGATTTAATTAAAATCTGTGTACTTTTGTTTACAAATTCCTCATGAAAAGAAATTGTTCTGAAACATCTCATATGAATGATTGGAACATTGATAGGTAAAATTAACTGAAAAATAAAGCCAAGGGCCACACAGGAGTTGAAGGACACAGGTTCCTCTCTTCAGTACAGAGCTAAGTTATGCTCACCATTAAATAACCATACTGTTCTGTGTTATTATGTCACTGAGGGAAAAGCAGTGGACTTAAAGGGTGGACTGGCCTTTGCTGCTTTTAAATGAACTGTCCCTAGAAAACCTCCCAGCTGACCATTGGCAGCCTTGTCTCAATGTCTGAGGAGCATTTTTCTCCACCCCTGCCCCTTGAGCCTCTGGGGTGAGTTCAGGACTATGGCGGAAGTAAAGACCAAGGCGGTCCGAGTGTCCTGCAGCCACACCAAATGAAAGGGAGTGACTGACAAGTTACCGGAACAGGGCCCGGATCTTGGCCAAATCTGCTGCTTCCTGGGCTTGGAGAACGCCCGTCTGAGTCCAGAGAGGACCCCTGGAAGGAGAAGCCAGCTTGTGCCAGTAGACTATTCACAGAGCACCCTGGGGGTTGTGGTTCTTTGTGTTCTACAAAGTGATTCTGTTGCCTAAGGACCACACCCAGCATCTCTTCTCTGGAACAAGCACCTGACAGACACCCAGATTCAAGTAGAGTCACCAGGGCAGCAAAGGCCTGACAGCGAGAGAGCAGCTCTAGCTGCAGTGGCAGGACAGGAGGTGGCCAGTGACATGATCCTCTCCTTCAGGAAACACAGGGGGGTGTTGGCTTTCCACTTGCCCTCTCCTCTTCCTTCTTCCCTCTTTTTGTTTTGATTAAGTCTGGGGCTCTAACCCATGGGGTGCTGCCTCTCACAGCCATGGCATAGTGACATATCTTTCTCTCTCCCTGTCTCTCACCCGCACGCCCAGCAGCGCAACTCCTAGGTGAGTCCAATCCCACTGAGCTGATTATCTTCACACCTGCAGAGGTGGTGCCTGCACCTCGCTTCTCTCTTTTCTCTCTGGAACTTCAACCTTAGTTTCTCTGGAGCCCATGGAGACTAGATATAGATAGATGGTTTGGGGTTACTTTTTGTGGGTCACTTTGAATTTTGTTTTGTTTTAATATTACATGTGTATGTGTGTGCATGTGTGTGTGCATGTGTGCATGTGTGTGTTGGAAAGTTAGAGGACAACTTTTAGGAGTCAGTTTTCTCCTTCCACCATAGGCTTAGCTATTGCTAAGGACTGGCTGGCTTAGCTATGGCTTTCATTCCTTGGACCATCTCCCCAAACCCTCCTTCCAACATGTTTTTATGTCTACCTCATACCTTTATTTTGATTCTGGGCCTTGGTGTGTAGCATAGACTGACCTTGTATTTATGATCCTCCTGTCTCAGCCTCACAAGTGACTGGGATCACATTTACATGCCTCCATGCTTAGCTAAGCACCCCTTTCTGAGATACCTAGAACACTTGGGTTTACCACTGGGCGCAGAGGAAAGGGAATAGCGAGGTAGAAGAGGGTTTGAGCCGGAGGGAAGATGGAGGAGGATCTCAGATTAGCCAGGCAGCTCCATCTTTTCAGACAGGGCATCTGGCTAAGGAATCTAGTCCCCAGGTGCCCCCCAAACCAAGATAGTCTTAACTTCCATGGCTATTTGAGTTCTCCAAGGTTCCATTCCCATGGACCCTTATCATAAATGTTGCTGTATATGAATATATCTCACCGAGTGAGAAGGCCTACAAGGAAAGCTTTGGAAGGCTGCAGAGCTTTCTTGCTGTCTTGTGCATCCTAAGGATCTGAGCACTTTTCCCAGAAGCCTCTGTGATAGGAAAGGCATAGAAATGGTGTTTCTAGTCGGTGACAACTAAAAGTTTAAAGAGAATGACAGTTAGACATCTAAGAAGTCTTCTAATTTCATTTCAGTATGCAGTATTCAGTAGTCTTTTCCTAGCAATTGGCCTGGAGCCATCTGAGCCCCCCTTTCCATGGCCCCAGCCACCCCTTCCCTTGGTGCTTTGGAGAAATCATAAAAGATAGGTGTTGCTTCTTGGGGCTGCGCCACACTGAACACACTGGCTGCTTAGATTACACTCATTCTCTGAACTCACAACAGAGGAATGTATGAGTTAGGAAACTTCCATTGATAGGTATGCCCAAGAAAAGACTTATCAGAGTGGTTTTCACAGCATTCCATGGGGGATTAGAAGCCTGTGCTGATGTCATGGGCAGCTTCGGGGCTATCTCCAGAAGTGCTTCTGACACTCTGACTATCAGAGGAAGTGAATGATAAGACACCAAGCACCACAGCTTGTTCTTTCTAAGTAGAGCCTAAATTAAAGCTATAAGTGTTTGCATTGTTATAGTTTCCTCTTGAGATTTGGTATTCTATAAGATCACAACACATATATTTAATCTTGATGGTACCAGTTAAATAATAGCACCTGTCAGGTAGTTTTGTTGTTCTGTAATGTTGTTTCTTAAAAATTCTTGGGCTGGAGAGATGGCTCATGAGTTAAGGGCACTGACCACTCTTCCAGTGCGATTCAAATCCCAGCAACCACAACCATCTGTAATGGGATCTGATGCCCTCTTCTGGTGTGTCTGAAGACAGTGACAGGGTACCCACATACAGAAAATAAATAAATTTTTAAAAATATTTTTCTTTATTTTTTGAAAAGTGTGTGTTTGTGTGTGTGTGTGTGTGTGTGTGTGTGTGTGTGTGTCCGTCCATCTGATCATACACAGGCACAAGCCATGGGGTATAAATGGAAGTCAAAGGGCATTTTTCAGGAACTGATTTTCTACCACATGGATCTCAGAAACCTCAGAAATTTTAAGTCATCAGGTTTGAGGCAAACTTCGTTTCCTGCTGAGCCATATTGTTGCCCCTGAGTTTTGTAGTTTTGTTGCGTTGATAGAGTCCCTTGTAGCTCAGGCTGGCCTCAAGCTCTGAATGTAGCCATGGATGACCTTGAACTCCTTATTCTCCTGCTTCTACCTCCCATATGCTGGGGTTAGAGCCTGTTTTTATATGGTACTGGAGACCAAACCCACAGCTAATGCGTGCCAGGCAAATGAACTAATGATTCACTAAATGAACTATACCCTGCAGCCCCTACGTACATTAATTGGATTACTCTTAAGTAAAGTTCTTGTAAGCATCTTACCTTTAGATAGCAAGCCTTACTGTCTAGAACAATGCTGGGATGCTCCACGGCTGGTCCACTCCATACCGAGTACCTGAAAGATGCTGGTGCAATTTAGAGGCTCTATTTGAGCTCACTTTTCCTTTCCGTAGCTTAAGTTTCAATAGCTACTTGGAACTAGAGAGGGCCGCATTATCGCATTCTAGGTCTGCAGAGGCTTCTGTGTTTATTCCTAAAGCTCAAGTGTGTTTAGGAGAAGTAATTCTTCATTTAGACTCTTGACAACTTGATGTCTGTAAATCTGAGAAAACGCTTACACATTTTGACATTGAATTTATAGCAATTTCATGTAGTTCTTGACCTGAGTGACTGCTAAATTCAGAAGTTCTCTTTATTACCTGGGAAAATTGTTTTCATGGGCACTGTGACTTTTCTGGCCCTGTTTGGAAGTAGCCTGTTTGGGAGAGGTTGATTTGTCTCATCGTGAATACAGAAACTCCTCGTGTGTTCCCTGTCTACCCTCCCCATTTATCGTGCTAGGCACTCTGTTCTTAAGCCCAGCAGCTGTTGTGACAGGGGACAGTTTGCATTCTTAGCCAGCAGCTGCCCAAAGCATTTCTAATCTGGTTTTGGCAGGAAATAGCACACAAGTGAAAGCCAAATTGAACGAAGCTTGAAAAATAACAGACTAACTTAGGGCAGCTCCAAGGCACCGTCTGGTTTCCTCTGCAGACTGTATTAGTAATTTGTTAACATGAGAGGGCCCAGAGGCACTCTGGGGTGGGAGCATGTGTGATTAAGTGTAGAATCCAGCATCTAGGCACTGGAGACAGAACTTCAAGGTTAAGACTGTGTACTACTCTTCAAGGGGACCCAAGTTCAGTGTCCATCACACGCCCACTGGGTGGCTCACAACCATCTCTAACTCCAGCTCTAGGGGATCTGACACTGTCTTATGGGTTTCATGGCACCTGTGCTCCCATTCTCTATCTCTCTCCTCTCTCTCTCTCTCTCTCTCTCTCTCTCTCTCTCTCTCTCTCTCTCTCTCTGACACACACACACACACACACACACACACGCACACACACACACTCACACACAATTAAAATTTTTAAAAAGTCTTTAGTAAACACAGAATGTAACTCAAGATCTAGAATAGGCTTGGAGGAGGTTATTAAATACAGAATCTAACTCAAGGCCTAAAATAGGCACGGATGAGGTTATTACTATTTTTATTAATTAAATGCTATGCTACAAATTTGTTTTAATTGATTTAGCCAAGAACTTAAAATTATTGTTCTTTCAAGATAAACTACTCATTGATAATTAGTGGTTAGGGGTCCCTCCTCTTCTCTGCTCTGAGCTACACAGTGTCACAGAAAGCTGCTTCAATTTTCCCTCAGCATCCCGTGTGTATCTATTTGGTAAGCACACTCCCTGGATGCAAGGAATAAACGCCTGTTCTTATTTAGTCTCTTCTCGTCAAAGTAACAGCTCTTCAGCAGCACACGTGTTGGTGTCAGTGGGAGCCACTTTTCACTGGAGGTAGATACACCTCAAGAGGTGCCAGAGCTTCACCAGCTCCTCGGATAAAAGCACTTGTTGCCAAACCTGACAACCTTAGTTCTTCTCCTGGGACCACACAGTGAAAGGAAAGAATGGACTCTTATAGGTTGTCCTATAGGAATCCTATAGGTTGTACTCTGATTTCCACAAGTGCATCTCTCCCACACAAAAATAAATAGGTGTTACTTTTTTAAAAAAATTCTTCAAGTTGTAGTTGTAAACAAATTAATTTTGTCCCTAAGGAGATTTTGCCATGTGCACACCTTTGTGTCTCCAATTCTTCTCTACATCGAATTCTGCTTTCTGTACAAGGCCTAGGTAGCTATGGGCTCTGACAGACCCTTTGGAAGGTTCCGGGTGCTGTCCATGAAGAAGAGGTTTCCCAGGTGCCCGGCCTGTGCTCACCGAGTCTGGTTTTCCTTTGCAGACTTTCACTGCCTGGTGCAACTCGCACCTGCGGAAAGCTGGTACCCAGATCGAGAACATCGAGGAGGATTTCAGGAATGGCCTGAAGCTCATGCTCCTTCTAGAAGTCATCTCAGGTGGGTGTGCTGGCTCCAGGCTGTGTCTGTTTGTGAAGATGAACTTACCCTTCCAGCTTGGCTGGTTACAACATGGCAAAAACTGGGCTCAGGGGTGCACATCTTTAATCCCAGCGCTGGGGAGACCAAGGTGGGTGTCCACCTGTGGGGTCCTGGTTGGTCTGGATCTACACAGCAAAGTACAAACAAGTCAGGGCTACACAGTAAGACCTTGCATCAAAAAACAAGGCCAAGGAAAACTTTTCGAAGAGCAATCTGCCTGTTTGTGTATTTGTTTCTGTTCTAAAAGAAGAATGGATTCTATACAGAATAGACTTAAAATGTTTAGGGCTGGACGTGATGGTACTATTCTATAATTCTAGTCTGAGTCAAAGGGGTCACCATGGTGACCTAGGGCACATAGGGAATTTTAGGCCAGCCTAGGGGACATGGTAAGATCCCGTCTTTAAAAAAACAAAACCAAAACAACAAAAACCAAAATGAAACAGTAAAACAAATACTGCACATCACAAAGCATGGGAGTAAGATGGACGCTTGTTTGTTACCTGCCGTTGGCCCTGCTTCATCTTTGCTCCATCTTTAGTATGGATTCCAGAGATGAATGACCTCTGGTCTGAGCCACTGCATGTGTTTCGAGGGACTCTGAAGCCCGTGCAGAGATCACCCTGGCTTATCAGCTGGCACAGACTGGGCAGGCTAGTGGCCCTGAGGAGACATGACTGGAAAGGAGAATGACAAGCCTGCTCAGATTCAGAGAGCTTCTCGACCAGATGTCTAAGAAGAGCTGGGGCAACCGTTTCCGTGACTCGGGCATCTCTAACAGCTGGCCAGCAACTCTGGGCCCCCAACTGGATTCTTTCTTATCGGTGTGAAAGCAGGCTCATGACCAGATCCAATACTGCTAAGTCTGCAAAAGGTGTGGTGGCCTTACCTGTCCTCTTGGCCACATTGGCCTTGAATGTGTTCTCTTACAGGAAACCAGAAACGTGTCAGAAGCAATGCAGTGATTACCCCCTCTTAAGGAAAGCCTAGACTCTAGTGTTCAACCCCCGATTCACAACCAGGACAGTATTCTGCATGACTCTCTTCTCTTCCTGCAGGGGAAAGGCTGCCCAAACCTGACCGGGGCAAAATGCGGTTCCACAAGATTGCGAATGTCAACAAGGCTTTGGACTACATAGCCAGCAAGGGAGTGAAACTAGTATCCATTGGGGCTGAAGGTGGGTGAGAGGTGACCTCCCTCCCTCCATGGTCGATGCTTGCCTGTATCATGTCCCCTCCTAGGCACTGTCTACAGACCTGTACCAGGAATGGACACCAGGTTCTAGACTTACTGGTTAAAAAAAGAAACGACATCAACTGTTATACCTTGTCTTCTCGAGATCCGTGTCCGAATGATTCTAGGCTAGGAACTGATCGATAGGACCCAGTGTGGGGCCGAGACAAACTTGTCATTGCAGAACCTTTAGAGTTCAGTCTGGACTACTACGTAGGGAGTTCAAGGCCTGGAGCTGGACCAGCTGCACATCACTGTGCGTGCTGAGTCCATCCACTGCCCCTTAGGGGAGATTCCAAGAGGGGGAAATAGAATGCCTTCCCTCTGACAGAGTCTCAGAGCTTCGAGGCGGTCTGCAATGACAAAGCATATGTAAGACTGGTGCTTTTTATTAGCTCAGAATTCACAGAGGCTGGAGCCATTTGCTTATAAATGCCGCACAGACAGATGCTCGGTGACGCCGGTTTAAACAGACAGATCCTCTCCCTTGTCTCATTGCCAGCGAGTTGTGTATTGCTTATGCCATCCGTCCCTTAGCTTGTCTTTCTCACCCACAGAAATAGTCGATGGCAATGTGAAAATGACCCTGGGTATGATCTGGACCATCATCCTCCGCTTCGCCATTCAGGACATCTCAGTGGAAGGTAAAGTTCGTGGATGGTGATCCAGTTGCCTAATTTGGAAGTCGAGCTTATAAATCGAATTTTGAGTAGGATATTTTGACATTGAACAGTCACTGGCATGATCTAAAGAGAGGCATCTAAGTTGAGTATTCAAAAATTTTATATTTATATGGGAAAATATCAGGGCAGCTCTGTTCTATTCTTGGGGTGGAATCACTTTGCAAGAGATAAACACATGTTCAGAGCAGACGGTGTCTTTAACATAAATTTCTCTACTGCATGTTGTACTAGGAAGTTCCCAAATGTGCTAATGCAATAGGCAGAGGGTTTTCTTTCTTCTTTTCATTCTCTATCCTTCCTTCCTTCCCTCCCTTCCTTCCTCCTCCCTCCCTCCTTCCCTCCCTATTTCTTTCTTCTCTTTCTTCCTTCACTGGGGATTAAAACAGGGCTTTGCACATGTTAGACAAATGGTTCACCACAGAGCCATCCCTCCACCTCCTAGAGCCAGCTTCCTTAGGTTTACAGCTAGAACACTTTAGCTATATTAATATTACTAATAAAAGTCGGGCGTGGCGGTTGATACCTATAAACCTAGCACTTGGGAAGCTAAGACAGGAAGATCACAAGTTTGAAAACACCTCAGGCTTCAGAGTGCCAGGCCAGTCAGGCCTATGTAGTCCCTGTGTCACCCCTAAAACATTCTTCACACTTCCTCAAACAAAAAGAAAGAAAGAAAGACAAACAAACAAACAAACAAAAACCCCCAAACAAACCAGGATTTCCTAGCTCATCTACTGTGTGAGTTAGTCTTCAAAATAGTGTCTTCTCTACAAAGTGGGCTTAACTGTCTAGGTATTTAAATTTAGTGGATTAAAAACTGACACAATTATGATGAATTGCTGTTTTTCAATAAATTGGAAACCTTCAGGGAGCATCCTGTTACTTTCATTAGCAAGAAGAAATGCACTGTAATAGAACCACATTGTGCAGGAGTTTTCAGATGCAGACGGCATGTTCTTCAAAGTACCTGTCATCTCTGAGCCCGGATTGAGGTTTAAATGTCATTATATCTCGGTTTGATGTTTCAGATGACATAAATGGGTTTGGTGTTCTAAAAGGGGAATTACTTAAGTGAATTAGAAAGTTCTCTAAGGGCACATGCTGCTTCTTGTCACTAGTTCAGTAAGCTGGGGATTGGCTTGTTAAAAAGATTTATTTTAGTTTTAATTATGTATATGCGTGTGCCTGTGAGTGCAGGTGTTCTTGGCAGCCAAAAGATTAAGTCAGATTCCTTGGTGCTGGGATTATAAGTAGTTATGAGCTGCCCAACATGGGTGCTGGCAGCTCAAACAGATCCTCTTCTAGAGCTGTGTCAGCACCTAACTACAGAGCCTTTTCTTCTCTTCAGCCCCCGCCCCCCAGTGGGCGGGTCTTAATGATTGACTACTGAGCCTTCTCTGCTTTCCAGCCCCAGTGGGTGGATTTTAATGATTCCTGGTCCAGGAGTCACTAAAACCCACCAGGAAGACTGATATTCCAATCTCTTCCATCCTGGGAAGATGATAAGAAACACTTAACTTCTCCATACTAGGTTAGCTGGTGACCAAGTTAACGGAGGCTGCCTAGTTGACAAGCCCAGCTTGCCCTTAAACCTATTCTGCATTCTCAGGATGTCAAGTTTGACATTTGTCAACAGCACTAAATTCGGATTTATTTACAAGAGGTGCTGCTGACTTAGTCCTAGCCTGACAACCTGAGTTGGATTTCTGGGACCCACAGGTGGAAAAAGAATACTGACCCTGGACAATTGTCCTCTGGCCTTCTCATGTGCACTGTGGCATATGCGTGCACACGTATACACACTCACACAACTTTTCTAAAAAAAATTTAAAGAAATAAATATTTAAGAAAAAGATTTGATTCCAGTGATCAAACAGTTGTTAGGCTAAAAGGCACAGTAATACATTGTATTAAAAGAGGAAAAACAGAAAAGCAGTAACAATTAGGGGCTGGGACAGGGAAGGAGGGCTGTAACAGACACACCGCCCTGGTCCATAGGGGTCGGCCTAGAGCTCCTCTTGCCCTCCGTTGAGTACAGAGTGATAGGAAATCCAGCAGATCTTCCTTCAGTCAGCATTGCAGAGGCGAGCAAACTAAGCCTTAGATTTTTACTTCCAGCTGCTTGTTTCATGGTTTATTTCTTTGTCTGTTTGGGTTTTTTTTTTTTTTTTTTGTATTTTTGGTTGTTATTTGGTTTTTGGTTGCTAGATATTGAACTTAGGGCCATAGGAGCACTAACCAGGCAGGCATTCTGCTCCTGAGCCACATCCCATAGCTCTGGTTATAATTTTGAACGTAGTGATAAGGAATTTAAAATTTATTTTTTCCAGGAGTAGCTATGAGAATGGCATCGTCTGTGTTTCCCCTATATCCAAAATAAAGTAGCCTTTTTTTAGCACACCCCCACCACCCACACACTCACCCACCCACACACCCTCACACCCACACACCTTTTCTTGCTGTCACTGTAGAGACATCTGCCAAAGAAGGCCTGCTGCTCTGGTGTCAGAGGAAGACAGCTCCATACAGAAATGTGAACATCCAGAACTTCCACACCAGGTAAGCGCTAGGGCCCTCGGGCCCTGCCTGTCCCCCAAAGCCCGTGAAAGCCAGAAGAACCATGTGGTTTATACCAGTATCTCTCCTGTCCAATGCCTGGTTTACACAGAAGTGAAGCTATATTTCCCAGTGCTCAGGGTCTCCCACAGGAGGAAATCTGTTAAGCTTTGCAAACACGAGGTCCTGTTTGTTAAGTGGAGGCTGTGTTGTGGTCGAGTCCTTCCCAGCTGGTGGCGCCTTTGCCCCCACACTAGGAGAAAATGACAAGACCCGATTCTACAGATTCTACAACTGCCCTGAGCAGTCCCACACTCTGGTGTCTTCCTTCTTCGGCCATCAGCTCTAACTGCTGAAAATGAAGACAGAAAAGTCACAGTTTAAAGATGACAGGGAGCAGGACGAATGAAACCCAGCCTTGTCATAAGAGCAGAGCCTGGCTCTAGCTGCAGGCTTAGCTCCTGGGGGTTTGCTGGCACTGTCATATGCGAGCAGAGGCTTGGTCACCTTTCATTCTTTGGATGGTGAGTTTCTTTGGGTCTGTGAATAGTGATAAAAAGGAAGGATGAAGTCACAGCACAGCCACAGATTGGGAGGTAGTTCTTCTAGGCCATTATTAGGTTAGTAACTGTTGGAGGGAGAGAGTCAGTTTTCTTTAAGGGTGTGACCCTTGGATGTTTACCATGCTGCAGTGGTTGGCCATACACCCATGAGTATATGGATAACACAAATTGAACTTGACTATTGGCAGGGGTGAGTAGGAGGAAGAGGAGGAGAAAAGGGAGGGGAGACAATTGGGAGTGTGATTAAAATGTATTGCATGCTTATATGAAATGCTCAAAGAAATATTTTTTTAAATTATATTTAAAAATATGTTAGAATATCTCTAGGATGATAGCACCAGGTTAGTCCTTGCAAGCAGGGGAGAAAGGAAGCATTCCCTGTCCCAAAGAAGCCAGGGCAGGCTGACACAGACAGCCACAGTGAAAATCAAGTTCCCGTGTTTGCCAACACTGGCCTCTTCTCCTCTTGGTGGACCCATGCCTTTCTGAGTGGTGTTTTGCCCAGGGCCACCTTCCATTTCTAACATTTTGGGGAACACCTCCCATTCCCCCCTCACTGGCTTTGCTGTCAGCAGCACACTCAGAGCTGAGCATCCAAGGGCTCAGTAATAGTGTTGTCTGAGTCTGCCCAGTGACCCTGGACAAACTCAAAATGGTACCCCCCCCCCCCCGAGTCTGCAGTCCCAGCATTTAGGAGGCTGAGGCTGGAGAATTCAGAAGCCAGCCTGAGCCATATTGAAGGACCCTGTCCCAAAATAATAATAAATAAATAAATAAATAAATAAATAAATAAATAAATAAATAAATAAATAAATAAAGGCAACCTCCCCCCTAAGGAAAGACAGCATAGCTGGGAACTTGTGGCAGCTATAAATACTCTAAGAACTCTCAGAGATACATCTCCCAGATATACCTGGGGTCAGTATCCTTAGGGGAAAGGGTTACTGGCCAGTATCAGGTAAGGACCAGAATGGAGACTAGGTAAAGAGTGAGTAGGAAACCCCAGGATTACAAGATGGAAGACTTGTCTTCTTTCCCATTGCTGTCTGTGCCAGCACACAGTGAACAAGGCAAGGGGGCAGAGAATGGAAGTGTCTATGGGAAAGTACAAGGCTGGACCATCCGAGGGCCATTGGGGTTACTCTCTGGGGAGGGGCTAGGTCCCTTTGGTGCAGGGCGTCAGATGGGAACAGATGGTGTCTCACCCAGGAGACCTTGGTGTATCTCCATTAATCCATATTCTTCTCCTCTGTGTTATGAAGCTGGAAAGACGGCCTTGGACTCTGTGCCCTCATCCACAGACACCGGCCCGACCTCATTGACTACTCAAAGCTTAACAAGGTCATTCGTTTGGGGGTGGCTTTCAGTGTGCTCCCCCCCATCACGATCCGCATGTCACCCTGAGAATGAGCCCATCGGCACTGGCCAGCATGGACGTGGGCCGCCCAGGAGGCTACACATATGTTAAAGGTTTTACTTTCCTGGGTTACAAAGATGGGCAATGTCTAGGGCTTGGGGGAACAGGAAGGTTCAGGTACCCCCCATCCCCTTTTAATGTGATATCAGGAGATTGTATTTGCTAATGAAGAGTTTACTGCTGAGCCATATCCCTAACCTTTAAATTCCCTTCACCTTTCTGGAAGATTCAATTAACTCTTTTCTTACACAAAGGCTCATCACAACTATGTCATTGTTGATGGCAGGAATTACTTATTTATCTTACAAAATAAGCTTTTAGAATTTTTTTTTTGGGTGGGGGAATTAACCTTACAAACAATTCATTGTACTAGGTCTTAGGATGAGGTTGGGGTTGGCTGGGGTAGTGTAGCAACAGGGTCTCTTGTAGCTGAGGCTGGCTTTGAACCCCTCATCATTTTGCCTCAACATCTTAAGTATCATGATCTCATGAATGTTCCTCTCCCAATTCCATTTTTAAAAGTAGTTTTAGGGCTGGAGAGGTGGCTTAACAGTTAAGAGCGCTGACTACTCTTCTGGTGACCATGAGTCCAATTTTAAGCAACCACACGGTGGCTTCACAACCATCTGTAGTGGGATCTGATGCCCTCTTCTGGTGTGTCTGAAGACAGAGACAGTACTCACATACATTAAATAAACAAAACTTGAGGGGGGGAGAGAAGAAAACTTATTTGAGAGCCAGGTGTGATGCCCAGCATTTGGGAGGGTGAGGCAGGAGAATAGTGAATTTGAGGGTAGCCTACACTATCCAGCAAGACTCTGTCTCATAAGAAAAACAAGAAGGTTGTTTAAAAATATAGGTTGTAGAACAAAGAGAAATCAGGCTCTCCTGAAATTGCCATGCTTCAGAATAATGACCCAGGAAGATTTGGGACTGAGAGTTTGACGAACTCTGACATGCTTGCCTTAGGTCACGGTTTTCCTCCTGGGTGCAGGTTTGCTGGGCTGGCCATTCACGCGTGCTGTGTCTTTGATTTGGAAGTTGGCTCTGTTGCATGCTGCCGTCGTGTGAGGCATGTATGGTTGTGAGGCTACTGTCCTCCGGCCTCCTTGTTAGCTATCTCTTGCCCACCCCATCCCCACTCCCACCCCAGTGTGTCTTCATCGGAGCGGAGCATGTGAAGGTTGATTTGTTCTCCAAAGATGAGGAAGGAGGTACAATAGCAGAAAGTAGAGTTTCCAGTGCTTTCCAATGCACATATTTCCCTGTCCTCCGAGTTACCTTGAATTATTTAAGCCGTATGTATATTTTCCCCATGAATACTTATTGAATTTGTAAAATGAAGAACTTGTTCTAGATAGTTTCGCTATCAATTTAGAGTGATCCACTTTTTATTTTGAAAGTGAATAGACTTGTCATCTATAGTGGGTAGAAAATTGGTAATATGATGACAACTAGTATTTTATATTCTGTTAGATCAGAATCTATCATAAATAAATGTGTGTATGCACACATTCTCAATATCTGTAAGCATGTGTGTAAAATAATTCACACATAGTCATGAAGCTCCACACTAAAGTCAATGCTTTAGATTTTGTTAGTTTGTTTGACACAAGGTCTGGCTGTATAGCCCAGGCTAACATTAAACTCATGGCGATTCTCCTGCCTCAGCTTCTTGAGTCCTAGGATTATAGAAATGAACCAACACACTTGGCTTCAGTTCTTCTTCTTCTTCTTCTCCCTCTTCTTCTTCTTTTCTTTTTCTTCTTCTTTTTTTTAAAGATTTATTATATATGAGTACACTGTCTCTGTCTTCAGACACCAGAAGAGGGCATCAGTTCTTATTACAGATGGTTGTGAGCCACCATGTGGATGCTGGGATTTGAACTCGGGACCTCTGGAAGAGCAGTCAATGCTCTTAACCACTGAGTCATCTCTCAAGCCCCTTGGATTCAGCTTTTAATTATTCTAGTTTTGTAGACCTAGAAAGTGGGAGAGCCAGGGCAGGCCCAGGATCACATAACTTTCTGCCTCTACTAGAAAGTACTGAATCGCTACATTTCATCTCCTTAAATGGCAATCTAAAAACCCAAGCTGTCACAAAGTCTCAGAATTACCACCCCATTTTAGGCACCATAATCTTTCTTACATATTTTTTTTTGAAAAATTTTTTCACCCATCTAGTAATCTTCAGAAGCACAGCACACAAACCAGGCAAGTCATATTTGATTAATGAGATTAAGCAAATGGCCTTGTACCTTATTAAAGCAATATTGAGTTAAAAGACCATTTTGGTTTTGCCTGATGTAGTCATGTTCTATGAGGTAAAGGAGATGGCCCTGGGGTTCTCCTGGGGCCCATCTGGAATGGTCTTTTGAAGTCCAGGGCTTTCAGTTATCCCCCTGTAGTAGGAAGACTACATACTCCAGAGCAGTGCAGTTTCTAAGATGCTCAAATGGGCCAGATGAGATGAATCAGCAGGTACAGGTACCTGTGGCCAAGCCTGCCAACCCTAGTCCAGTCCCTAGACCAGTGGTGGAAGGACATTGCACTAAAGTTGTCCCTGAATAGCAATGTTTTTATTTTGATTTTCATCTCTTACCTCCATCCGTTTCAGATTCATCAGAGTTCATCACTTTAATAGATTAGAATAGTTTATGTTGCCTTTAGGTTTTCTGTATTCCGGTTACACACATCTAGCTAAACTTGTTACTCCTGTTTAGCTAATCTCACAGGGTGAAAAACATGAATTCCTGTTAAAAATGACCACTTGAGATTTTAATACTGTCATTTTCTCACCTTTAACCTAATAGGAGTGTCATTTCTGTTCTTCATAGCCACCTTGTAACCTCTCTAGCAAGCTAGGCATTGCGCCCAATATCACCCGACCTTTCTCCTCCCACCCCCAGCCTGTTTATATTCTGAACCAACTTACTGTGTTGGGTGTGGAAGTACATACTTGCAATCCTGGCACTGAGGAAGTAGAAACAGGAGGATCGGTTCAAGGTAGGGCTTTTGAGCTGTGTCAAACAAACAAGCAAACACTCAATATAGTCAGAGTAAACATCTCCAGCATCATGAAAATGGCTTTCATGATTTAGAATGGCTGAATCCCCTCCCCTGCCCCCCGAGTGAAAACTAAGCCCTAATATATTCCAGAGTGCACTTTCCCCAATGATAGAATACCCGTCTTCTCACTTCCTAATCCAGCGTTTGCCCTCTCACACCTTTTGCTTACATTGTGTGAGGTGCGGCTGCATGGGTCCTGCATTTCTGTGAGCCTGATGTTTCTCTCCACGTCTCATAAGAAGGAATGTTGTGTATAGTTCTAGTCCTGGGTGATTGGGAACGTGTCCTTCCTGAAGTGAGGTGTATGTCTTGTTTTTGTTTGGGGATTCTGAAAAAAACTGGCTGTGTTGTTTTCCGCACAGGACGACCCCATAGGAAACATCAACCTGGCCATGGAAATAGCAGAGAAGCACTTGGATATCCCTAAAATGCTGGACGCTGAAGGTGAGGTGAAAAGCATGCCTACCGAGTTACAGAACAAAAACCTGTGGACTGTAAGAGCTGTGGCGGTGGGTGGGCACGCCATGAAACCACAGGCGTGTTACATCTGAAGGACCGAGGACGCTGACGAGGCTGCCCCTCGGCACATAGCATCAGAGCTTTGTGCCTATGTTGCTCTTAATGGTCTTGATGAAGACTGGGCTGGCAGAAATGTAGAAAGAGGGTTTGACAAAAATTTCAGCCTTAGCTAAGAAGCAGAGTGCTTTGGTGTGTAGTTTGAGATCTAGACAGTAGTGTGTGTGATTGTGTGTGTGTACATATATGTAGACACACAAGTATGTATAAGTATCCCGTGTATATAAATATGTGTGTACATACATACATATTTACATACACATCACATAGATAGTGCCATAGCTCAGGAAATTGAATCCAGGGCCTTGCACATCTATTCACGCACTCTACCATTGAACTCTACCTTTTACTTTCTATTTTCGAGTCAGGGTCTCAAGTCTTGTTTGGTAAATGAGGCTGTCCTTGAACTTATCCCATAGTCTAGCCAGGTTTTGAACTTTTACTGTCTTGGCCTCTTCAGTACTGGAGACTGCATGTCTGCATCACCAGGCTTTGCTTGTTTACTGTTTTCTAAAACAGGCTTTCTGTGTTGTGCTTTGTTTTTGGTAGCATCAAGCTTTCTTCCCTCTCTATGTAGAAGTACACTTAGCAAATAAATCTCTTTGTGAAATTACTTGAAAGAAACGAAGTCTTTCCAGCTAAAAGCTGTAGAATTAAATTTAAAATATAGAACATTTGTACGTTTCTGCCCTCTGTGGATTAATCTTCGCTTTTCACTTGGTGGCTGTTAAGGGTTATTATTCTCTGATGGAAATTCTAATTTGTCATCAGTCAATTCTCTGGGGGCCAAACAACCAGAGCCCATTCTCTTTGGAGCTCTAAGAATGGCTTCTGTTTTGGCCAGCCCAAAGGATGCTGGGAGGAGATCCTCCCCTGGTTTTCTTTTGGGGCAGTCCTCATCCTGTGGCAGCATTGATGCAGTTCAGCCGTCCCCAGCTGCCCCGCCTCCAGGCTTCTTAGGACCTCCACTTAGAGTCTGTTTTCTTGTTTCATTCTGGGCTAAGAGATCTGCTTACTTCAGGGCGGTTTCACCTTCATTTGTCCCCTTCTGGGAAGGTCCTTCTGCACAAGGTCCAGCTACAGCTTTAGGAAACGTTTCGTGTCCCCTATTCAGCCCAAGGCGGCGATTTTTCGGTTAGCAATGTTGGCCATTTGCTAATCCAAACCCTGTGTCCTGCTTGCTATCAGGCAAGAACTCATGGAAGCCCTCTTTGTGCTTTCTCCCAAGCTCTCTAGAGGGAGAAAGCCAAAAAGGAATATAGAAATGCCCCTTTCCAGCTGTCCCCTCCAAACTAAGGGTGGATTCATGTTGTATCTCCGTGGACCTTTCCACATGGTAATTAACTGCACAGAATGCTTGAATTAATATCTGGTGTGGATGAATAGATTCATATCTCTGTTCATTAATGCCTGGCCCAAGTGGAAGGCCCGGGTCGATTTCAATGTAATCCTGGTTGTCTGCAAGATCATCACCACGGCTTCCCTGGCCCAGCTCATGTTCTCCACCTATTTTAGGTTTTTTTCCTTAGTCTCCGTGTCCTGGGCTGCAGTTACCCTTCACCTTGCCCTCTGGCTGAAGGCATGCTTTAGTTCTGTCATTTCCTCTTCCCTTCCCCACTTCTCCCTTCTCCTGTCCTGTCCTCCCCTCCCCTCCTGCCCCCACCCCCCTTCTAATTTTCTGAGCAAGGTCTTTTCTACACTTTCCAAACTGACCTTAAATCCATGATATAATCCAGACTGGCCCAGAACCAGGGACAACCCCCTGCCTCAAGCTTCCCAAGCCCTGGAGTCACAGTCATATGGCATCCTGTCGACTATTCCCTTTCCTCCTCTTCCCTTTTAAAGATTCAGAATGCTTATTCACAGCGTTAGCCATGGTTGTAGAAGTCTTGTGTAGGAATATTATAACTGTTCAGATTGTGGCCTTGGGTGCAGTGCATCCTGGGACATAACCACTGCATTACCGTAGGTCGCTTTGTGTCTGTTCTTAGCCTTGCTGTCACGGCAGCTTTCCCTTCCGGTAGAGTTCCCTCTGTTCATTCATTGTCCTGACAGTCACACATAGCCTGCCGTCAGCTTAGTGATGACTCTTGGGACATCTTTGTGTCCCACCTGCTGTTGTCACTCTCAGACTGTGGGATTTGTGTTGGTTTCCGAATCCAGGTGTGAGCCATCCTGAGGCTAACTGACCTCCTTAGCCGGGAAGGTCCCTTGCAATGGGAAAAACATTCCCTTCCCGGCTACCATACTTTGAACAGGTGGTGGAAACTGTAACCACCTTGAACCTGTTTGGAGGTGAGCTCTGAGATTAGGTCTGTGGGCTTCTTGTAGACTTGTAGAAGGGATCTTGTTGACCTCAGCCCTCCAGGTGACAGACAACCTGTGAATGTGCTAGGATTCTAGGAGCCTCGTGCCTGGACTTGCAATTAAGGCTCTTCTGATGGGTCCTGTGGCAGCTAAAATACAGTGGCTGCAACAAGCACAGCCACATATACACAACCTCTTTCTTTAGATATTTTGTTTCTCTTGGTGGGAAGGTAACTTTGTTTCAAAGGTGTTAAAGACAACCTTTACCCCACTCTCACTGGGTTCCAGAGCAGAGAGCTTCCACACAGGTGGGGGTGGGGCTGGGAAGTGGGAGGACAACCCCGGGCTGTGTCTCTACCATCTTTCCACGGAACCTATCTTCCTTGGAGACAAAGTTGGGAGAATCACAAACAAGACTAACAAAAACGGGGTAATGATCCATATACGTGTGATATGACTCTTCATGTTAACATGCTATGAACACTTTTCAAAGCCCATCGAAGGGGGTGGGGCACAAGCCCTCAGCTGGGCCATTCAAATAGCCTACTCCTAGGACTGGCAAGATGGCTGAGCATCGGGATAATGGCTCAGGCTTCCTAGCAAGCCTGATGACCTGAGTTTGATCCCTTGGCTCCACCCTGTGGAAGGAGAGAACTGATTCTCAGGAATTATCTTCTAACCTCCACATGCATTCCATAGAACATGTGTGTGTGTGTGGCACATATATGTGCATGCACAAACGCACACACACTCACATACTGAATAAATGGGTAAAAACATAATTCTAAAATAACTATCCTGGGATCATGTCAGTGTTGTCCGGCTGCCCGAGGTTCAGGGTCCTGGGCCCATGAAATGTGAAACAAAGTGGTCGGTATAAACTGATTAGTTCCTCCCTCCGTTCACCGTGGTTTCTCCTCTTCGCCTGTGTGTGTCCGTGTCCCGTGTTATTTTTCCCCCCTCAGACATTGTCAACACTCCCAAACCCGATGAAAGAGCCATCATGACTTACGTTTCCTGCTTCTACCATGCTTTCGCGGGAGCGGAGCAGGTACTCCACCCTTGTGCACGCAGCGGACCACGCTGCTCTTCCGTGTGCGCGTGTGCATTTCTGGGCGTGTGTCTGTGTGCTTCACATCTGACCTTGGAATATCAGTGTTTCATAATGACCTAACACAGCGAGTTCCCAACTGCAAGTGATTTAAACAAAAAACAACCAAAAAAAAAAAAAAAAAAAAAAAAAAAAAAAAAAAAAAAACCTAACCCCAAAACCTTTAGACAATAACCAAAGTGTTTTTTCTGTTTTTCCCCTCCTGAGATAATTCTTCCATTTCATTAGAGAGCTGTTAGAAATGTTTGTGCGTTCTGGGGAACAGAGCACCTTGAAGAGTGTGCTGCATGCATTGAGTGGCGAAGGGCAGGCAACTAGAAGGCACCAAGGCCTTTGCCATGTTTGCTCTTCTCAGTAGCCTGAAAATGACCTTTACTCGGTGGTTGCCCCATCACTCCAGACTAACTGCATGTTTACTCAACGGAACAAAAGGGTTATGACCTCAGAAGCATTCACCTGCCTCAGAACAGTCTAAGGGAACCCTCTGCAGATTCATCCATCTCTGCTGCTCACCCCTGTACATGGGGAGCCCTTGTGGCCTGATGGACAAAATGTGCCCCCTTTCTGCCATCTTTGCAAAGGCCGCCACTGAGAGATGATGGTAATCAGGAGAATTATGGCTTTAGAGGCCAGACTTTGGGGAAAGTGTCCAGTGGCTTCTCTGGGCCATGGTTTGGATTGTCTTGGGCTGCACTGGGGTGTCCAATCTGAAGCCAGAGGTTGCAAAAGCATGCATGCATTTACTCGGCCTGACGTCGAAACATGACATCGTCACCTACAAAGTTCACCCTCAAGAGCTGTGTAATCAAGTCACACACACACACACACACACACACACACACACACACACACACCACGTAATAGTAGGATTAGTGAAGTGAGATGGTTTAGCCAATAAAGGTACTTGCTGCGAAGTCTGAGAACCTGAGTTCAAGCCCCAAGACCCACATGGTAGAAACTAAGAAGATACTACAAATTGTCCTGGTGTCCACATATGTACCTTTGTACACATATAACTGCACTCATTGTAAAAACAACAACAAAGTTAGGCATGGGGGTATACTCCTTTAATCTCATATCTTGGGAGAAAGAAGCAGGCAGGTTTCAGTAAAATTGAGGCCAACCTGATCTACATATTGAGTTCCAGGCCAGCCAGGACTACATAGTGAGACTGTCTGAAAACAAAGAATTTGGTGGTTGTGGTCCATACCTTCAATCCCAGTACTTGGGCTGCAGAAGCAGGCGTGTCTTTGTGAGTTCAAGGCCAGTCTGGTCTACAGGAAAAGTTACAGGGCAGCCAAGGCTACACAAAGAAGCCATGTCTAAAAAGAAACCAAAAAAACTCCAACCAAAAAACAATAAAACAAAACAAACACCTCCCTCCAAAAAGCCCAAAGAATTCAAATAATCTAGTTGGTGTTGGGATATAGTCATTGCTATCCTGGTTAGATGTGGCACCTGGGCCATGAGTTGGGCACCTCTGGTTGAGAACAGGCACATACCTCTTCTTGGCATATCACAGGAATGTGTTAAGAGGCACATGACCCAAATTCCCTTCAAGATAATGACAGAGGACTATTCATTGCTTCAGTGATTCCTCTTGTAGATTAAACAATGAAACAACATCTTAAGGCACACTCATCTCTAATCTCCCATCTAGAAAGTTCTTTCATGGACTCAAGGTTAAAAACATGGATACAGTCAGGAACCAACCTCTGCAGCATTGATGTCTGAAGACCAGGGCCATTCCACCCATAATTGTAGGGTCTATTCAGGAGCATTCAGCTGGACAGTCAGGGACCTGAGATCTTGGTTTCCTCGACCCACATATTTCTGTTACTAACTTGCTCGATGTTTTATAAAGCCTGTACTATAGACTAATGATATCTCCCCATTATTCCCTACAGTATATTCAGCCTGCCGTGTAAGTCTGTGTGAAAACTAAAAAAGGTGTGAACTGATTCATCCCCCTCTATCTTGCCCCACCCTGACCTAGACTGCACCATCTTCAACACACCCTCTCCTCCTTCCCACCCTGCTCCTCCATGTCCGGCTTTACGTGTGTTTGCTCTCATACCCTTGTCGCCCAGCCATCCTGTTTACCTATTGTGTTTTGCAGGCCGAGACGGCAGCTAACAGAATATGTAAGGTTCTTGCTGTGAATCAAGAGAATGAGAGGCTGATGGAAGAATATGAGAGGCTAGCGAGTGAGGTAAAGGAAATGGGGGCAGCTCCGTCCGTCTACCTGCAGCCAGGGGTGAGGCGGAGACTGCAAACAGACCGTCCACGTTTATCTTTGCACTTTTCGTCTCAGAGAGAGAGAGAGAGAGAGAGCAGAAAACAGATCTGGTCTCAGAGGCTGTTTCTTCTGTAGCAGTGTCCCTGCCCCTTGCCCTCACCACAGCCTTTGCAAAGACTTCAAAGCTACATGTGTTTATGTGGTAGGAAGGGGATCTAATCTTAGCTCTGCCCCTGCAAGATCGGAATCTTGTAACTTGTAGCTTGTGGGCTACTGAGATTGTGTAGGGCACTCTGTGTCACGGGTCCTGTTCAGCATTGTGACCTCATGGGAAAGGAATTTGCATAGCCTTTTGGGAGGAGGAGGTGTGGTGTGTGTGCGTGCATGCATATGTGTGTGCACACATGAACACATGTTCTCTTGTGTGCACGCACGCACAGGACCAGGAGGGGATCTGGGATGACAGCTCACCTTCCAAACCCTTCGAGCTTTGGGGATAAATTTTTGTAACTTTTCATCCAGACTCTTGATTTGAGCAATGTATTTACAGTTCTTTCTCTTTTTTTTGTCCTTATCATAGTCCAGTGGGTACCAGGCCATCATTGTCACTTA
Organism: Micromys minutus; assembly: GCF_963924665.1. NCBI lineage: Eukaryota > Metazoa > Chordata > Mammalia > Rodentia > Muridae > Micromys > Micromys minutus. The sequence goes on along the minus strand of NC_137975.1, from coordinate 65,245,579 downwards.
CCCTGCTTACCCTGTATTATTTTTGTGACACAAGCCCAGCTGAGGGACCCAAGAGCTGTGTCCTCTGATATGGAACTCAAGAACAGACCCATAGTCAAGACCAGATAACATAAAATAGATGTTAAAAGTAGTTTAAAGGGTTAAAAGAGAATAGATGCAAGACAAAATAATTTTTGTGTTGACTCAATGTAACCAATATTTGCTCTGAGCTATGAACATGATCAGCATGGGTGACATAAATCATCCCAGCTACATACTTCATGCTGCTGATATGGGGAACTTTAGTTGTTCAACTCCCTACCACTCTTTCTTTTGTAATTGTTACTGTTGCTGCACCAAAAAAAAAAAAAAAAAAAAAAATCTTATTTGTTGGCGTTAAGGAGACTTAGACTTTAATAGGGAAGTCTATTCATCATGGAAAGATGGCTAATTGTCAGGAATTTTCTTATTTGTCCTAAACTTAGTTTTCATTCTCATTGCTGTGATAGAAAAAACTTACAAAAGCTACTTGCAGGAGAAATGATTTATTCTAGCTCACAGTTCCAAGGGGATATGGTCCATTATGGCAAAGAATAAGACAACAGAATCCTGAGTCCAGTTGGTCACGCTGCATCCACAGTCAAGAAGCAGAGAGGAAGCATAGGAACCAGGGCCAGGCTACAAAATCCACAGGGCCTGCTTCTAGCAACTTCGTTCTTCCAATGAGTTGTTTCTTTCAAAGGTTCCATAGCTTCTTCAGACAGCGCCACCAATTGGTGAGCAAGTGTTCAGACACATGGGCCTCTGAGGGACACTCCCATTCAATGCTGACAGTGGAGTCACCATCATTGAAACTGGTTTTCATCCCAGTTTCCCAAGGGATCCGAAGACATAAGAGTAGATAAAAGGGGAGCTGGAGAGAGGGCCGAGAGAGCCTCAGCAGTTATGAGTCTGGTTTTCCTCAGGACCTGGGTTTGAGTCCCAGCACCCGCATGATGGTTAACAACTGTCTGTAACTCCAGCTCCAGGAGGACCTGCCGCCTTCTTCTGGTCTCTAAAGTCACTTTATGCACACAGTGCACAGATAGACATTCAGGCAAAATGCCCATATACAAAAAATAAAGAGCAAAAATTTAAAACAAATTACAAACTAAAAGAGTAGATTAAGTGGCTAGATGTCTAACAGGTCATCTCTGAGACCTGGATACTGACTCAGGAGACAGGCAGACATTAGATTTGGGGAATTCACTAGGATTTCAGCCACTGCCTGTGGAGTTGCATAAAAACTAGATGATAAAGCCTACCCTGGCCCAGAGTCTGACCCAGGCTTATAGTACAATTCTTTAGATCAGAGCTTACGAAACATTTGACATTTGACCCAGTTCTTTGCTGAGTGCATAAACTCCATCCTTCTTCTTCTTATTTTATTATTATTATTTTAAATTTATTTTTCCTTTTAGAATTTGGAGGCTTCATCCAGCATTTGTCTGCAATGTCTGGTTGTTGCGTTTCTTGTAAATGTCACATTTTTGTCAAACACGATTCCGTGTGCTGACCTGAAGTTTGAGTTAAACCTGTGTGTGGTCTCCTTGGGGTGGTCCCTGTGGCCCTGGGTGGACACCGTCATCCTTTCACCATGCACAGAGCTGCTGTCCCCACCTTAAGTCAGCACAGTTGTTACCATGTTCGGTCACCTGGGAGTGTTAGGGAAACTGACTCCAGTCATCGGGCCCCTTTGTTGTTGACCTGGAAACAGTTAGATAGTGTCTTCAGCCCCGCTTTCATGTTTGAAAAACAGCTGTTGGAATGGATTCGGCGCACAATCCCCTGGCTGGAGAACCGGACACCGGAAAAGACCATGCAGGCCATGCAGAAGAAGCTGGAGGACTTCCGGGATTACCGCCGTAAGCACAAACCCCCCAAGGTGCAGGAGAAGTGCCAGCTGGAGATCAACTTCAACACGCTGCAGACCAAGCTGCGGATCAGCAACCGACCGGCCTTCATGCCCTCGGAGGGCAAGATGGTGTCGGTGAGTGACTGCGGCCCCCATTGTCCCCATTCCCTGTGGTCTGCTGAGGAGGCCTCTGATTCCTGAATGTGACTGTTAGTGAACAGTCACGAATGACCCTGTAACCACTCCATTTTTCTGGGTTGAGAGATTGGGGGGGCTGGACCCCAGGACTTTGCACACATCAGAAAAGTTTCCCACCACTTAGCTACCTCCCCGCTGTTTTTCCATTTTTTTTTCTTTTGAGAAATAGTCTTACTAAGCATCCAGGCTGCCCTTAAATTCATTAAGTTGACCAAGCTGGACTCAAACTTGCATTCTTTCTAGCTCAGCCTCCTGAGCCCCTGGGAATATCAGTGAGCGCCCCCGTACCTGGCTACCTGGCTGGCTTCGTTACTGATCCTCTACTCCCTTACATTTTGTAGTTCTTGGTGTAGTGTATTGTGAGATGGTGCCCCACAGGCTTTCAGCAAAGGCTCTGTGGGAGGCCACTTCCTCCGCTTGCAGAGCTGTGGTCTTGACCTTGCTGAGATTTCTTTATGATTTACAATGCCAGCTTTTCCCTGTGTACTCCCCTCCCTGCCGTTACCAGCTGCCCTTCCCACCTTGTCTAACCTGATCTACATCTGGAGATGTCTTCAAGGCTGCCGAGAAAAGCTGTGCTAATTTGAAAGGGCCACTGTGGTGATTTGGTAGGCTGGTTAGTTGTACAGAATCGGCAGGGGGGAAGCTGAACCAGAGGACAACCACGATGAAGGATTAGTGGGACCTAGAAGCGCACATGTCATGCCTGCGCTCTCCAATGTCTTTCACGCCTCAGGACATTGCTGGTGCCTGGCAGAGGTTGGAGCAGGCCGAGAAGGGCTATGAAGAATGGCTATTGAATGAGATTCGACGACTGGAGCGCTTGGAACACTTGGCTGAGAAGTTCAGGCAGAAGGCCTCCACGCATGAGACATGGGCTTATGGTAAGGACATGAGAAGCCAGTTCAGATCTTACAGCATCTAGGCTGTGTGCCAGTGAGATGGCTCCGTGGATAAAGATGCTCACTGCCAAGCCTGACACCCTGAGTTTGAACCAACTCCTGAAGATTGTCCTCTGTCCTCCATATATGCAATGTGGTATGCACATGCCCCTCACGCACACACCGTGTGTGTGTGTGTGTGTGTGTGTGTGTGTGTGTGTGAGAGAGAGAGAGAGAGAGAGAGAGAGAGAGAGAGAGAGAGAGAGAATAATCCATGTGAATTGTGATAGGGTGGGTGGTGTATATCCCTTTAATTCTAGCACTTGGTAGGCTGAGTCAGGAAGACCATCAAGATTTCCAGCTGAGTCTAGACTACTCATTGAATTCAAAGACTATAAAATCAGGTCTAGTTCCCAATAACAGCCAGGCATTGTGGCAGGGGACCAGAGTTCTGTTTCTAGCACCCAAATCAGGTAGCTCATAACCCTCGTGAGTCCAGTTTTAGGGGATCTGATGCCCTTTTCTGGCATCCACAGGCACCTGCACATACATGCACACACCCCACACACAGGCACATACATACCTGTACATGTAATTAAAAAATAACTTTAAAAACAAACAACAAAGAATGGATACACTGGGGCAGGAGAGATGGCTCAGTGGTTAAGAGCACTGACTGCTCTTCCAGAGGTCCTGAGCTCAATTCCCAGCAACCACATGGTGGCTCACAACCATCTGTAATGGGATCAGATGCCCTCTTCTGGTCTGTCTAAAAACATCTACAGTGTACTCATAGAAAGAAAAAATAAAATAAAATAAATAAACCATATAAAGAAAAAATTAAATTAAATAAATAAACAAATGTAAGGAAAAGGAGAGAAAAAGAATGGATACACTGTAACCGTCGCCCATCTGACACACCCTAGCTTCAGTGTTACCATCTTTGACATATGGACATTTGCTTTCCATTTTCAGCTTTACAGAGTTAAGCCACTAGCCAGGAGCGTAAATGTGGATCTGGATACCCATCGCAGCAGTATCGAGATTTAAGAAATACTTTTAGAGAGAACTGGGAATGTGGCTTAGTTGGTGGGATGCAGGCTTAACATGCACCAGCAAAACCCTGGTTTCTATCCCCAGTATGGCATGGACTGGATATGGTAGTTCATTCGTATAATCTCAGCACCAGAGCTGCAGAGGCAGAAGGATCAGAAATTCAAGGTTATCCTGAGCTAAGTACTAAGTTCAAGGCCAGTGTGCATGAGAGAGCCCTCGACCAGACAAACAAGTAATAAAGAAAAACTTATGGAAGAATTAGTGGTGGTTCCAAGAGGGAAATGTCTAATGTTTAGAATCAGAGCAAGCAGAGATTAGGTCCCATTTTGTCCCAGAGTTATTGCTCTCAAACACAAAGCAGAGTGCAAGAGGAACCTTCTGACAGGCAATTGTTTTGTGACAGAGTCCTGCTATGTCACCGATATTCAACCTGAATTCACAATTCTTTTGTCTCAGCCTCCTGGGTGCTGGGATTACAGGTGTGTACCACCATGCCCAGCTAGGCTTAGAATTCAGCCATTTCCTGTGTCTCATGGATGGGAATGATTTCCAACTGAAATGGGTGTGACGATGGGAAGGTAGACACTTGCGACTCAGAATGATACAGAATATACTGTGTAAAATGCATGTTTCTCCCATCACCTTTCTTTCTGGACACCTCCTCTGGAAGCATCTGGAAGGGTTGGGTGCTGCTTATACTGTGGTTCTCCCTTAAAGAATCCCAGTGTTCTCTGAGCACATGCTGGTGTGGGGTAGCTGCTGTGTGACTTTGAGATTCCATGTTTATTTAATTGATCATATTGATCAATTTATTGAGGCATCACTTGTCTTTGTACATCCTAGGCAAGCCCTCTACCACTGAGATTCGGTCTTCTATTTTCCTTTTCATTTTGAGACAAAGTCTCACAGAGTTGCCCAGGCTGGTCTTGAACCTTTACTCCTGCTGTCTCAGCCTAACAGAGCTTGCTGGCCATCCCCGTTGCAGGCAAAGAACAGATCTTGCTGCAGAAGGACTATGAGTCTGCGTCTCTGACGGAAGTTCGAGCCCTGCTTCGGAAGCACGAGGCCTTTGAGAGTGACCTGGCCGCACACCAGGACCGTGTGGAACAGATCGCAGCCATCGCACAGGAGCTCAAGTGCGTGCTGGTACCCCGGCTGAAGACCGTGTTGGGCTATGGGCACTCTGCAGGGTCTCCGGAGAACAGGAACTCTTCACTGCTGAGTTCGACGGGTCAGGCTGGAGCCCCTAGGGGATCATGATTTGGGTGTCTAGAAATGTCTAAACAGGTTCAGTCTTGCTGTGTGCCAGGGCAGTTAGGATCTCTCATCCTTCATACCTGACCCCACATAAACCATTCTGCTTCCAAGGGACTGAGGTACCAGTGTGGGGGCCAAGACCTCAGGCTGCAGGAGGACGCAGGGCCTCTCTCCTGAAGAGAGAAAGGCCAAAGAGAAGTCACTGCTACCTCAGCCCCAAAGGCTGCTTCACTTTTCTGAGTTTTGTTCTGTGGGAACAGATGTCCTGGTGCTGAAGTTGATCGTTGTTTAGCTGGTTTCTGCCTCTGCTTTCTACCTGTGATTCTCGGGATGTGTACAGTGTGTGTGGAGGGCAGAAAAGAGTTTCAGAGCTCCTGGAACTGGGGTTCCTGAGGGTCGTGAGAGTCTGGGTTCTGGGAAACGAACACAGCTTCTGAAGGAAGAACCAGAGCTCTTAACTGCTGAGCCATCTTTCTGGCTCCGTATCTGCAGGTTTATTGCTTATCACTTAACAATTAAAAACAAAGTAATTAAAAAGTACTTCAATACCTTAGTCCCCAGTTCCTCACTTTTGAGGAAGCACGAACCCCTTAATTAACAGGTAGGGCTTTGTAAAATGCCGGCTCTCAGGCTGGCCCATATAAATCCTTCGTCTTTTCCAGCCTCGTGGTCTTATGCATCTTGAATGTGGGCTCTTTGCTAATTAACAGCCACTCACCAATAAGATGAGTGGTCTGCAAAGGACTCAAAGTATTTAGTGTACAGTAATGGTTCTCATGAGTAATTTGGAGCAGTCTTTTTTTGTTTTTTAAGATGTATTTATTATATATACAGTAACTGTAGCTGTCTTCAGACACACCAGAAGAGGGCATCAGATCTCATTATATATGGTTGTGAGCCACCATGTGGTTGCTGGGACTTGAACTCAGGACCTCTGGAAGAGCAGTCAGTGCTGCTAACCACTGAGCCATCTCTCCAGCCCAATTTGGAGCAGTCTAACTGCTGCCCATAAGCTTTAAGCAATTTGGTATTATTATGACTGTTATTCCAAGCAGCTTTGGTGCTGATCGCTCCACCTGCTGAGTTTTAATGTAGCCATGCATGAGACTTAGGTTGTGTTCATCTGACTGCTGTTATCATTCTTTTCCTTCCTGCTCAGCCTAAAAATAAGTCAGAGTTTTTAGGCAGTTCACAGAAGTATAAAAATAGTCATAGAAGTCCTAACTCCCCAAGCACAGGTGTACATGGAACAGTTGTGTAAGAATCAGGGGAAATGGGGGAACCCTAGGAACACAGAGAGTTCTTGCTTTATTCAGTCACTTTGGAGATAGGGTCTCTCTGTGTAGTCCTGGCTGTCCTAGAACTCTGTGTAGACCAGGCTGGCTTCATACTCACAGACATCTTCCTGCCTCTGTGTCCTGAATGCTGAGATATTTTTAAAAATAATAAGTAAAAAAATCATAGTCTGGGATGGGAGGACATACATATGTGTACCATTGAGTGTGTAAGATCAGAAGGGGGCTCTTGAAAGCTGTTTTTGCTTCCCTTTCTGCCCAGGTGGGGGTCCCGATTCTGCTGTTGTCTGTGTGCTCCAGGCTTTTAGGTTGACCTCCTGTCTCGGCCTCCCCCCATGCTATGAGTTCTGAGATTACAGGCGTGTGCCATTTGATTTTTTTTTTTTAAATGTGGATTCCAGGGATCAAACTTGGATTGTCAGACTTGCATAGCTAATGCTTTTTATCTGGGGTGCTATATTTCCCACTCCTTAGTTATTTTTTTATTTATGTTGCCAGAATACCTGACAGAAACATCTTGAGGGGAAAAGTAGATTTTTGTTCACGGTTTCATGAGGGTTTCAGTCAGTCAGGACAAGAGAAGACCAGGAATCAGAGAGAGCTAGTGTCTTAAAAGTTTCTATTGCTGTGATGAACACAACTTGGGAAGGAAACAGTTTATTTTCGCTACTGTGTCCCCATCACATGCCCTGAAATAACGGGCCATCATGAAGGGCAGAAACTTAAGCAGGGGAGAAACGTGGAGACAGGAACTGAGGCAGCGGAGTGCTGCCTACTGCTCTGCTCCTCCTGGCTTGCTCAGTTCGTTTCCTTCCGTTTAAATTTCTTTTTAGGATGGCCTTCTCTTTTACGTGTGAGTGTTTTGTGTGTGTGTGTATGTATGCATGTGTACTACTTGCATGCTTGGTAACCACAAAGAGCAGAAGATCCCTGGAAACCGGAGTCAGGAATGGTTGTAAACCACCATGTGGGTGCTGGGATTCGAACTACGTCCTTTGTAAAAGTGACAAGTGCTCTTAACGGCTAAGCCATCTCTTCAGCCCCTCAGATTTTATTTTGTTTTGTTTTATGTATCCCAGAATCACCACCTACAACGGGCTGGCCCCCCCACATTAATTATTAATCAAGAAAATGCAGCTGGGCAGTAGTGCTGCTCACCTTTAATCCCCTCATTCTAGAGGCAGGGGCAGGTGGATCCCTTAGTTTGAGGCTAGCTTGATCTACAGAATAAGTTCCAGGACAGCCACACACACACACACACACACACACACACACACACACACACTCACACACCTATCTCAGAAAATCAACAACAAAACAAACAAGAACTAAAGAAAATAAAAATGTCCTACAGGCTTGCCCACAGACCGTCTTATGGAGCCCTTTATTGAATTAAGGTTGTTCTTTCCTCTTAGTTGTCCCTAGGTTGTGTCAAGTTGACATAATACTAGGCAGCGACTTAGGGTTTCATTGCTGTGAAGGGACACTATGACCAAGGCAACTCATGTAAAGGTGAACATTTCACTGGGGCCAGATTACAGCTTCACAGGTTTAGTCCATTATCATCATGACAGGAAGCAAGGCAGGGTGCAGGCAGACACGGTGCTGGAGGAGCTGAGAGCTCTACATCTTGATTTGGCAGGAAGCAGAAAGGGACTGTTTCCTGTAGGCAACCTGGAGGAGGCTCTGTTCCACACTGGGCAGAGCTGACCTCAAAGCCCACCTAGTCAGTGACACACTTCCTCCAACAAGGCCACCCACACCTATTCCAACAAGGCCACACCCCCTAGTAGGGCCACTTCCCATGGGCCAAGTATGTTAAAGGCACCATAGCCAACATACCCAGAGTAGAACAAGAGTTGAGTCTGACCCTTTGTGATTGCTTCTGCCACAGTGTTCCACTCTTTTCAAATTCATGCAACTAGCCAGGGACCAGGCATCCAAACATGGGGCCACAAGGGCCATATCAGATGTGAACATCCAGAAATTTCTGGGGAAGACTTATCTCTTTAATGTTCACATGCTAAAGATCTGTCTCGCCATTTTATGTCAGCGAAGTATAGCTGCTCAGGGCAGTGGCCGGGTTTGGTTTTCGGTTTATACTCAAAGGAGACATAAGATCTAAGTCAGCTTTAGTTACATGAAAAGTGTATGTCCGGGGATGGCTGGTGGCTGCTCTTAAGGACTGGACAAGCTCTAATGAGGTGACAGGGAGCTTCTGTCCCTATCAGAGTGTTCTGGAAGAACACTCAGATGACAAGCAGATATGTTTTCTCTGCTCAGCAAAAGAAACAGTGAAGTCAGTAAACACCAGCGGGTATATGAAAACAGAAAAAGTAGAAGGGCAGTGCACATACACATTTATAAATTAATAAATAGATAAAACAGAAGCCTCAAGGAAGTGGTTTTTAGGGGGAGCAGGGCGCTTCCGGAAAGTTCTCTCATCTCAGGCTGTTTTCAAAGAAGCCTCCTGCAAGTGTCTTCTGACCTCCACAGCTCCTGCTCTCCTCTTAGCCTGGAAGGGTGGTTGCTTTTTAAGTAGGACTCAGACATTTATCCCTGAGATGAGCTTAAGTTTCCCTCGAGCTTTTTGTTTCGTTTTGTTCTTTCTGCCACACTGGAGACATGCAACCGTCCAAAGGGTCATTGTCCTTAAACGGAAGAGATCCGGCCTGCCCAGTTTTAGAAGTCTGTCCATGGTTGGATAATGTCACAGCTCCCTCCCGGACTGGTCACTCAATAGGCAGCAAGCTGCATGTCCTTCTAGAAAAGGCAAGGACACAGAACCCTGCAAGTGGACACCTCCTTCCCTATGACTCATTTGAATGTTCCAGCCACCTAGGTCAAATGGTTGGCTTTCTGTGTTGTTTCCATTTAAAACCCAAGCTCTCAGGAGGCCCCGGAGGACACAGGAAGAGAAAGCTCGCCAGAGGCAGCGAGAAGACAGTGCTGTTTTGAAAACTGTTGACTCACAGGATTTGTATTAACTCTTATAATTTATTCCAAGTGATAATATTTCCAGTGGGGACAATTCAGGAAACCCTGAAATGCCCGACCAGTTTTCTGTGACCTTTGTATTGAGTGTATGTGGGGGATTAGGGATTGGGAATCCCTGAAGTGATGTGGAGACCCGAGGTCAGAGATCAGAGGCCAGTCTCAAATGTTTTCAGTGGGCCACTCTTCACATTTTTTTAAACATAGAACTTTCTGATGGGCAAGAGCTTGCATGATTCAGCTATGCCGACTGCCAAGTGAGCCCCAGGGATCCCCTTGTCTGGGTCAACTAGTAATGACGTTAGCATATCTGTGGAGGTCAGAAGACAGCATTAGGGACTGAATTCATGCTGTCAAACTTGGTGGCAGGTTCCCTTAGTGGTTGAGCCATCTCCCTAGCCTTCCTACCAGCTTTCTATTGGGTCTTAAAAAAAAAAAAAGGTATAGGGTTAGGGACCAGATGATGGGAGATTGGTAGATGGCTGCCAGTTGAGGACATAAGTTTGATCACCCAGAACCCACGTTGAAGACTCTGACACAGATTCCGGAGCGATGACTCGGAGGCTCAGAGTGCTTCATGCCCTTGCCGAGGGCACAGGTTCAGTTCCCAGAATCTATGCCAGGCAGCTCACAGCTGCCTATAACCCCAGCATGGGCTCCATTATCCTCTTCTGACCTCTATAGCCACGAGCACGCTTGTACACACACATACACACACACACACACACACACACACACACACACACACACACCCCTCTTCCCTGCTTATTTCCAGCTTACATCCATTTCCCTCCCAGCATCCAGAAGAATTCATCTTTTTTTTTTTCCCCTTGCTCTTTCATAGTGAACTGGATTATCACGATGCTGTGAACGTTAATGATCGGTGCCAGAAAATTTGTGACCAGTGGGATAGATTGGGGACGCTCACCCAGAAGAGGAGGGAGGCCTTGGAGGTGAAGACCTTGCAGCTTTCTTGCCTGGAAGACTCCTGCTAGGGACTCCATAATTAAGTCAGTGGTGTTAATTGTGTTTCTCCATGACCTCATGTGGAGACAACCAAACATCTAGTAAATAGAAGACTGTGGGAGTCACAGGACCAAGGGAGCCTGGCAGCTTTGGACTGTAACAAGTCAGCAGCGAAAACACACTTTTCACTTTTAAAATGTTTCGGGGATCATGGTCTGAGCCCTATTTGTTAGGTAGCAATCACGGTAAATTCCCCAAAAGTCCTTTTGAAATATTTGAAAGACGAGCGTTTTGCCTGCACGTATGACTGCGTACCTGGCACTTTTGCAGAGCAAAAGGAGGCATCATATCTCCGGGAACTGGAGTTACAGGTGGTTGTGAGCCATCAAGTGTGTGTTGGGAATCAAGCTCAGGACCTCTGGAAGAACAGTCTGAACTCTTAACCACCCAGCCATCTCTCTACCCCACTAAAGTTCTTCTGCGCCGAAAGCCGACTCAGGGTATCAGGCCCAACTTGAAGTGTGTACTTGGGAAATGACCACGGATATGGAAGGGAAAAAAAAATGCTAGGTTAGTGAAGTGTTTGTCTCGTACACACAGGGCCTAGGTTCACTTCCTGGAATCTCATAAAATTGCGCTGTGGTCATCAGTGACTAAAGGAGACTCAGGAGGTAGAGGTGGAAGGATCAGAAGTTCAAAGTTATCCTTATCTGTATAGAAAGTTCAAGGCAGAGCTGGGTATCTCTGCACAATGCTTTAATCCTAGCACATGGGAGGCAGAGGCAAGTGGTCTACTTTGAGGCAGCCTGGTCTACATAGTGAGTTCCAGGACAGCCAAGGCTAAGTGAGACTCCTCCCGCCCCCCAAAAAAGAAGAAGGTTTGGACAAACCTGGGACACATGAGACTTTCTCAACAAATAAAAATAATTGCTGTAGCTGAAAGAAGTTGTCTATCTGTGAATTTTCAAGGGGAGCACCACAGATACTTTAAATTTGAGGTTGAATTAAGTTTTTCTTTAATTCAAAAGGCTCCCAAGGGATTGTGCTCAGTGGTGGGGCACTTTCATAACTGAGGCCATGGGTTCCATCCCCAGCACCGAAAGTAAGCAAACACACAAAGTCTCTCAGAGACCAGCGGGGCTCACCATCTTTCCAGCAGCGGCTAGGATAAATAATACTTTTCTGATACATAGTTTACATGTTTGCACATCTTGGGTTTTTTTTTTTTTTTTTTTTTTTTTTTAAGCGTATTTAATCTGCGATAACACTTGCTTCTGTTCACTCTTCAGAGAACTGAGAAGTTGCTAGAAACAATTGACCAACTGCACCTGGAGTTTGCCAAGCGGGCCGCGCCCTTCAACAACTGGATGGAGGGCGCCATGGAGGACCTGCAGGACATGTTCATCGTCCACAGCATTGAGGAGATCCAGGTGAGGGGTTCCAGCTCTCCCTTCCCCTGTTAGCGTGGATTTGCTGTATGAAGGAATGCTTTTGGTTCAAGGGTATCTTGTACCCAAGTTTTCATTCTGCGTCACCCTCTCTTATCCCCACATCTGCCAGTTTCCTTCCTTTCCTCAAATGGCCCCTCTTCTGTTTTCATATGTGTATATGTGTACGGCTGAATATGAGTATAAGACCTAAGGTGCTGGGCTGGTAAGATGGCTCCCCTAAAGGGGACTTGCCCCCAGTCCCGCCGACCTGAGTTCAGTCACCAGAATCCAGGAGGTAGAAAGATAGAACTGACAGTTGTCCTCTGACCCCCACATGATATTCTATGTCATGCATGAACACACATGCACGTGCACAAACACACAGGCATATATACACATACACACACAGAGACACACATGTAAAATGCACTTTCTAAAAGGAAAATAAGGTCCCAGATCGAGGGAGACACTTGATGTTGACCTCTGGCTCCCGTGAACATGAACATGTATGTAAGCACATAGGAAAACACCCATACAAAAGCAACTTCAAGATGGCACCCTGCTTCCCTCCATTCTTCACAACTTTTAAATAAGTCTATAAGTAAGACTTGCTGGCTTTAGTGTTAGGGAGAAAAGTTACTGTCAAGTTTCCAGAACCCTGTTTATTCATAATCCATTTATGGTGAATGTGAGCTACAACAGATTATAAAGAAAATATATATATATATTTTTTGCAATAAAATTGATATGTCATGAGGCCTGGGTTTAGTCAATAAAGTGTTGCCTTGTGGGTACAAAGTCATAAGTTCAATCCCCAAAAATCTACATTAAAGCAAAACCAAAAACCATTGGGCATGAAAGTATATGCTTGTAATCCCAGACTAGGACTAGCTGGCCAGCCAGACTAGCCTAATGAGAGCGCAGCCAGGCCAACGAAAGCCCCTGTCTACAAAACCAAGATGGGCCTCTAGCCTCTAGATACATGTACACACATGTGAACACACAGCATTTGCACTAACAGTCTGGGTGTGGTGTTCCATGCCTGCAATCCCAGAACCTGGTACTGGAGAAGGAGAATCGGGAGTTTGGGGTAGCACGTGATTGCATAGAAAGTTCGAAGCCAGTCTGGCTACTCGAGATCCTGCCTAAAGTTAAACCCCAGTTGGATTGGTTCTCTGCTCTGCCCCCTACCTTAGAGTCTGATCACTGCGCATGAGCAATTCAAGGCCACGCTGCCCGAGGCTGATGGGGAGCGGCAGTCCATCCTGGCCATCCAGAACGAGGTGGAGAAGGTGATCCAGAGCTACAGCATCCGCATCAGCTCCAGCAACCCCTACAGCACCGTCACCATGGACGAGCTACGTAACAAGTGGGACAAGGTGGGCAGCTGCTGGCCGTGTGGGGGTGAGCGCGCGAGACAAGGTGGGCAGCTGCTGGCCGTGTGGGGGTGAGCACGCGGGACAAGGTGGGCAGCTGCTGGCTGTGTGGGGTTGAGCGCGGGAGACAAGGTGGGCAGCTGCTGGCCGTGTGGGGGTGAGCGCGGGACAAGGTGGGCAGCTGCTGGCCGTGTGGGGGTGAGCGCGGGACAAGGTGGGCAGCTGCTGGCCGTGTGGGGGTGAGCGCGGGACAAGGTGGGCAGCTGCTGGCCGTGTGGGGGTGAGCGCGGGACAAGGTGGGCAGCTGCTGGCCGTGTGGGGGTGAGCGCGGGACAAGGTGGGCAGCTGCTGGCCGTGTGGGGGTGAGCGCGCGGGACAAGGTGGGCAGCTGCTGGCCGTGTGGGGGTGAGCGCGGGCAAGATGAGCAGCCATGCGTTCGGGATGGGATGAGGGAAGGTTTACGTGGGAGGAAAGAAGACTTTAGGATGGAGGATGACCTAATCCAGCATCACCCTCAGACTTCCCTCCCTTCCAGGTTTTATAGATGTACTGAATGGAAGTGCTGTTTGGCAACCTCCGTGATCCCTGAGGAAAAACAATAAAAGTTATTTCCCTTAAAGAAAGTGTTAAACATTCTGGCAACATAAATATTGATTATGAAATTAATACTTTCAGGGAAACACTTTTAAATCCTGGCCTGAGATGGCTCCTCAGTGGGTGAAGGCACTTGCTGTGTTAAGTCTGGGGACCTCAGTTCAATACACAGGACCTGCTCAGAGATAGGAGAGAACAAAGCACACAGTTAGTTGTCCCCTGGTTTGCATATGAATGCTCTATCTTCCTGATCATGCACACACACACACACACACACACACTCACACACACACACACACACACACACACACACAGAGAGAGAAAGAGAGAGAGAGAGAGAGAGAGAGAGAGAGAGAGAGAGGAAGAAAACAAAATAAACTTTAAAAAGCCAGGCAGTCCTGTTTGGGAGGCAGGAGATCAAAATTTCAAGGTCACCCTGGCAACCGATCAAGTTTAAGGCTAACCCAGGTCATGATTCACATTACAGAGTGAAAAAAAAAGGGGGGGTTGGAATAGGCTTAGAGTTTAACTCCACTACCAGATAAAGTCAGGATATGTTAAAGTACATGCCCTGCCTCTTTATGAACAAACACATTTAAAAGTGGACCTAACAGCAACCCTATGATTTTGACATAGACCTGAGCGTGTGTGTGATAGTCTCTTGATAGTTGCAGGGGCTCAGCTGGCGTGGAAATGCCTGGTGGCTGTGTGACAATCATGGGTGCTACTCAATCCTGATACCCGCTCCATAGATGAAGGAAACGCTAACTTTTCATCAGGGAGCATGAAAATAAAGATGCCAGTCTTCCCCACATCCAAGCTCATGATTCTGCGCTGTGGTCCCAGCCCCATGGGCTTGGTGCTGCAGGAAGAGAAGTCCTAATAGAGAAATGGCCCCTGGATCGACCCTTAAATCCCTTGACTAAGCTGCCCTTTCAGAGGTCACTTGATGTAATAAGGTGACAGTCAGAACTAATTCCTTGAGTGGGACTCTCATTCCCCTCTGTTCCCCGAGCCTCTGTCCTTGTCTTTCCTCTTGTCCCCTCCTCCCTCTGCAAACCCCAGTGGCTAAACATCTGATGGTGACCCTGTCCCACGGCCAGAGACGGCCTTTCACCCTGCTGTCCTCGGGTTCTGACAGGTGAAGCAGCTGGTGCCCGTCCGGGATCAGTCCCTGCAGGAGGAGCTGGCTCGCCAACATGCTAACGAGCGTCTGCGGCGCCAGTTTGCTGCCCAGGCCAATGCCATTGGGCCCTGGATCCAGAACAAGATGGAGGTTGGTGGCACCCTACCAGAGTTTGGAATTCATACTGAGCTTCAGACCAGCACATTCCCTGCTTTGGTTCCGTCTGTCTGCCTCACCCACTCTGTTGTCTGTGGTCTTTATGTCTCCATGCCAAAGGCTAATAGAGTCTAGGGCTGTTAGAGTACAGGGCTCAGAGGCACATTCCCGCTGTCCATCAGTGTCAGTGACAAAGCTCTTTCTCATCAGGAGCTGGCTGTTAGGCCACCCATCCCTAGTGAGGGCAGGAAGAGAGTCACACGTACTTTGTGTTCCTAAAACATCCAAGAAACATGGTATTGGAATGGCTCCGAGTACCTGACCTCTTTTCTTTTTTCTTTTAAATCGCTTTCAACAATAGCCCGGAGACATTTTCTGTCTCCCTTTGGGATAAAATATTAACTTTATTAAGAGGTAGAAACACCTAAAATGATAAACAAATTCTCTCCTGTGGCCTGATAGCTATCTGGCAGGTCTGCCAATGTCTGTCAGTCCGAGTGCCCACAGCGAAGAGCAGGCTAGCCTCCTCAGGACATTTCTCTTCCCTTCAAGACTGTCAGCTGGACTCTTTCCTTACTCCTGCTTTGGGTCATGGTCTCCCCTTCCCCCCATTCTCTAGAAAGATATGAGCTTAACCTTCTTTCATCCTGTGATCTTGTCACTAATGTGTCTGGGACATCTAGTGCCTTAGGCTCCCTAATATAGATGTGGCCACTGACCCAGAGCTAGAGGCCCACTCTGTTTGTCTCCATGCTCACTGGTGCCCCCGAGTCCCCATCCCCACCCTGCTGTCTGCTACTTGCCTCTCAGCTGCCTCTCAGGGAGACTGCCCCACTCACTTGAGTGCCCATTCACACCCCACCTGCCCCCCACCTGTCCCTCTACCTGTTACCCACCTGTCCCCCCACCTGTCTCCCCACCTGTTCCCCACCTGTCCCCCCACCTGTCTCCCCACATGTTCCCCACCTGTCCCCCACCTGTCTCCCCACCTGTTCCCCACCTGTCCCCCACCTGTCCCTCACCTGTCCCCCACCTGTCCTTCACCTGCCTCCACCTGTCCCCCTACCTGTTCCCCACCTGTCCCCACACCTGTCCCTCACCTGCCTCCACCTGTCCCCCACCTGTCCTTCACCTGTCCCCACCTGTCCCCCCACACATACAGGAAATCGCTCGGAGCTCCATCCAGATCACAGGGGCCCTGGAGGACCAGATGAACCAGCTGAAGCAGTACGAACACAACATTATCAACTACAAGAACAACATCGACAAGCTGGAGGGCGACCACCAGCTCATCCAGGAAGCCCTGGTCTTCGACAACAAGCACACGAACTACACCATGGAGGTATGGAGGGCACATGGGCAGGCTTGACTCACCTTGACACCTTCTCAGACTGTTTCTGGTAAATTCAGTATGTGTGAACGAGGGGGTAGTTGAGACTGTTTACTGTGTGTGGAAAAGCACCGTGAGCTGTTACAAGCACCAAGCAATAGTTATCAAAGTTGTCCTCATTGTCACAGTGAAGTCATTAGGCTTCTTTGCAGAGGAACTTAAATTGTCCTCATTTCTTCCCATTGTTTTTTTTGCTTGGGGTTTTGTTGTTGCTGCTGCTGCTACTGGTGGCCTCACGTTCCCCAGACTCTCCTGGGTTGGACTATGTAACTATGGATGATCCGCTCTTTCTGCTTCCACCTCCTCCGTACCATGATCACAGGCATGTATACCATGCCCATTCTTTATTAGTTATTTAAAAAATTATTCTAGGGCTGGAGAGATGGCTCAGCGCTTAAGAGCACTAACTGCTCTTCCAGACGTCCTGAGTTCAATTCCCAGCAACCACATGGTGGCTCACAACCATCTGTAATGGGATCCCATACCCTCTTCTGGTGTGTCTGAAGAGAGGGTACATAAAGTAAATAAGTAAACAAAAATCTTTTTTAAAGTTAGTCTATAAAGTCAAGACTGTCCCCATTTCTACCAGTCTGGTTCAGTCTGATCTTCCTGGGATACTTTGGGTATAACCCAGTATCCATCTAGCTATTTGGTAAGTATGAAGATGTCTTTAGTGACAAATAGACCACATATTGAATATTTAATCTACAAAGTATGGGTCAGAGATATAGTTTAGTTGTAGATTTTTTCCCCTTGCCTAGTATGTGCAAGGCCGTAGGTTTAACCCCTAGTTCCAAGTATATGTAACGTAAATAAAAAATATGAGTTAATTTGCAAAGTGCCACTTTGTAGATTGTCATTTGTAGAAATCTGGTCTCACTCCTCAATATTCCCCACATACAGCATCTTGCAAAAGTTGAAACAGTGAAAAAAAAAATTAAGCACAGGAAAAATCAAGCTGTTGAGATGGCTCAGCAGATAAAGGCACATGCCGAGAAGCTTGACAGTCTGAGCTGAGTTCTAAAGGCGGGAACTGACTCCGAAATGCTCTTGTGATCTCTGCACATGGGCTCCCCACACTGATGGTGGTGGTGGTGATGATGACGATGAATAGAATAAGTATAGCAAACCTATTCCAAGCTCTGCTTATTTCCTGCTCATTGGAGTCCCCCTCCTCTTGTGACACCGGCACGCTAAAACCTCCTTGACCTCGCTGATTGCTGGTTCTTCTCCTTGACAGCATATCCGTGTTGGATGGGAGTTGCTGCTGACAACTATCGCCAGAACCATCAATGAGGTGGAGACCCAGATCCTGACAAGAGATGCCAAGGGCATCACCCAGGAGCAGATGAATGAGTTCAGAGCCTCCTTCAACCACTTCGACAGGGTACTGCTCTCTTTCTCTCTAGTTAACAGCAGGTCTATCTGGAAACACATGCACACTGCCACTCTGAGTTTTTTAAGACACAGGGATTCTAGGCTGGCTTCCAGGTCTCTGTAACTGAAACTGACCTTGAGCTCCCAGTCCTCCTGCCCCCACTTTCAAGTTCTGGGATGATGGCAAGTTCATGGCATCGTGCCCAGCTGGTCACTTTAGATCTTGCTGCTCCAAAAAGTTCACAAGGAAACTGGTTGAGTGATACCTAGGGAACTAGGTAGCAAACAAGCACCAGGAAGTCCCCGTGACCTTACATCAAGGCTTTATCCTTTGTTTCCTGGAGTTGGGGATTTAGCTCCGTGGTAGAGTGCACAGCTAACAAAGCTTAAGACCCTGGCTTAGGTCCTCGGGAGAACGGGAAAAAACAAACAGGCAAACAAAGAAACACCCAAATGAACAAAAACAACAATGTAGCTTGCTCTTTAACTAGAACACTGTAGTTGGAATCAAAGTTTGGCCGCCTTTTGTGAAAGCACCTGCTTGGGCCGCTGAGCAGGCTTGGTGGTAGAGAGGGCTGTTCTTGCAGAAGATGTGGGTTCAGTTCCTAACACCCACACAGTGGCTCACTGCCACCTGTGACTCACATGGCCACCCAGGCATACAGATATAAACATTAAGTAAATAAATGAACCTAAGATAGTTTTAAAGGTAGAAAAGGTTTGTTTACATTATGCACTGGAAACAAGTTTTCCTGGGGTCTGTTGGGGTGAGATCAGATATTTAGATTACTTCCTGCTCTCACTAGACAGCAACACAGGGCTGTGTGTGGTGTCTCAGGGCTTTAATCTTGGCATGCAGGGAGCAGAAACAGGAAGATCTCTATGAGTTTGAGGCCAACCTTGTCTGCATAGCAAGTTCAGGCAGGAAGGTACATAGTGAAAAAAAACCCGTCCTAAGAAATTAAAAAAAAGAGAGACAAAGCAGTCAGATTGGATAGCAGGGTCATGGCGTGCATAGATGGAGAGATCCCTCCGATAGACATCTGGGCCACTGTAGATCATAGAGCACAGGTATGGCCAGATGTGTTTCTATTTATTATATATAAGTACACTGCAGCTGTCTTCAGACACCAGAAGATCCCATTACAGATGGTTGTGAGCCACCATGTGGTTGCTGGGAATTGAACTCAGGACCTCTGGAAGAGCAGTCAGTGCTCTTAACCACTGAGCCATCTCTCCAACCCCCCAGATGTGTTTCTGAGAAGCTCATTTAGCTCCAGATGGGGATGGGGACATTGGAGTGAAGAGAATGAGCAGAAGCCAGATGTGGCTCTTGGAGAAATGAAGGAAGGGGATTAGGAAGGAACTCCGGGTTCAGGGACAGGAGTGACAAGACTGAGGGCTTTGTGAGAGGGAGACTGATGAGTGCCACAGTTATTCCAGACTCCAAGGACAAGCCGGTCCTGCCAGCTTAGTGAAACCAGGCAGTCCGCACATAACAAGCTTCTCCAGCAAGTGGCCATCCAGGAGGAAGAGAGATGGCTCCGACCTACAGGGTTATTGCTCCAAAGCAGCTGCAAGAGCCAGAACAGGGCACCACGGGAAGTGGACAGGGGGACCCGTAAAGCAGGGCTGAGGAGTGGCTGACACTGGGGAGGCCCAGACCCTCAGGCCTAAGAACCAAAACACAGGTTCCATTCAGAGGACTGAGCTTCTGCCATTAACTTGGAAACCAGCTATTTCCTGGGTGAACAAAATCAACTGAATTGTCCGTAAAGACACATTGGTGTTTAAATGTTAGCTGTCCCACTTACAACTCTGAGACATGTACGCAGGAATATTTTCCATCCCAACCAGGATTTTGCATCAGATTTTGCATACCCTGCTTTTACAGAGCGGAGAGCACTGCCCCATTGGGTTTGGGGGAGAATCTGAGATTGTCATGCAGATGAACCCGCTGCATCTGGCCCTGGGTTCCATTCCTAGCACTTCATCAGAGCAGTCAGTAGTTTCCAAGACTGAGTTTCTCAGCTCAGCTGTAGAAATGTTTGCAATATGTGCCATTACCAACAGGCGGCAGTAGTGAGCTCCTCACCGACTCCCTTTGCTGCCTTTAATGTGGGTTCTTTTTTCATTGTTAATTAGTCTTTATAGGGCCTGTCTCCTTTTCCTTCCTTTTACTTTATTTTTCAGTGCTGAGGATCAATCCTGGGGCCTCGTGTATGTTAGGCAAGCTGCTGTCCCTCCGAGTGACAGTCTCCTCTTTGTTAGGGACACTATTTTATAATATTCTTGCACTGTTGGCTTTGTCCTCCTGTGAGTCAGGGGTGACCTCTCATCTTTGCTGTCACGCTTCTACCTCCTTGCTCACTGGGCACTGGGTCAAGCAGAGCTGCTCATCCCGTCCCTAAGTGCCCACTCTGTTCTTTGTGTTTGCACAGAGGAAGAACGGCCTGATGGATCATGAAGATTTCAGAGCCTGCCTCATTTCCATGGGCTATGACTTGGTAAGACACAAGCTGAATTTCTACAAAGGTCTGGTACCATATCAAGCCTCCATTGTGGGAAATCTAGATGTGATACTTTTCTAACTGGTTCATTTTCATATCACAGGGCAATGCTTTTTGAAAATCTGCTTATCACTGTGAAAATAATTTAAAATGTATTTTATTCAATGCCTGGCAAGGTTTCCTTATGGTGAAAACATTAATGGCATAGGATTTCCTGGTGATGTTTAGAAGGCTCATGGATATAACCCACATACTTCATTGAAACAACTTAAAATGTACATGTCGATGGTATCCAGTTTCCTGAGTTTAGAGTGTGTTTTCCTTCGATATTTTATAGGATAAAAGAGAGATTTTAATGGTTGGGGATTTTAATCTCACCTCTTGGGAGGCAAAGGCAGGCAGATCTTTTTGAGTTCCAGGCCAGTCAGAGCTATATAGGGAAGTCTGTTTAAAAAAAAGGGGGGGGGAGGGGGGCTGGAGAGATGGCTCAGAAGAGCACTGACTGCTCTTCCAAAGGTCCTGAGTTCAATTCCCAGAAACCACATGGTGGCTCACAACCAACTGTAATGGGATCTGATGCCCTCTTCTGGTGTGTCTGAAGACAGCTACAGTGCACTTATATATAATAAATAAATCTTTTTTAAAAAAAAATCAATCAATAGAGAAGACAGATTGTAGCAATGCTCTGCATTGCTCTCTGATGAGTTACATGTTTATCTATTTTTGAAACAGTATCTTGTTAGGTAGCCCAGAGTGGCCTGGAGGTTACTGAGATCCTCTTGCCTCTGCCTCTAACCTGGGGCTTGGAGTCCCAGTGGTGTAAGAATACGTTAAATATATAAAGTCATAGAACAAGCCAGAATACCAGGTGACATGTGCCCATATTCCCGCACTCGGGGTATCTTGTGTAGCCCAGGTAAGGTTAGCTGGGAACTCACTGCGTTCTCCGGGCTAGCCCCAAGCTTGCCATCCTTTCTGCTCAACTTCCTGAAAACCAGAACTACAGCTATGCACTTGCTTATATATAAAGCACTGTTGTTGTTGTTGTTTTAAGCTACCTCCTACTGGGGACATACTAGTCAATTGCTCTAATACCGAGACTCCCAGTCTTTAATGAGCATTTAAAATACGATCTGCTTTGATTCCTCTGGTAATAAACTAAAGAATGAACACCATCTTACATAGTATTACACAGTAACTCCACTTTCCAACTCTGGCTGAGTTACTCTTCCTAATGACATAATTAGGAAGGGCAACGTGGGCTTCAGATAGGATACATTTCTGATAGGCAGGGGCCCCTGCCTTGATGCTACAACATTTAAAACTGATTGGTAATGGACCTAAGTCACCCACAAGAGGAACCTTTTCAGAGAGAGAGGAGAACCACGTGGAGGATCCATTTCGATTTCAAACCCTGACTCATTTACTGTCTCTGCACCGCCTCGCCTTAGGGTGAAGCTGAGTTTGCCCGCATTATGACTCTGGTTGACCCCAATGGACAAGGCACTGTCACCTTCCAGTCCTTCATTGATTTTATGACTAGGGAGACCGCAGACACTGACACCGCAGAGCAGGTCATCGCCTCCTTCCGGATCCTGGCTTCTGATAAGGTTTGCTGGAACAGTTTTTCTTTCGTTTCAAGACGTTTTAAATGATCTTTGACTATCTGGGGGCAGCGAGTACACACTTGCAGTGGGCCTTGGCATGTGTGGTGGTCAGAGGATAGCCTCAGACATCAGTCTTGCCCTCACCTTGTCCGAGACACAAACCCCTTTGTTCCCTGCTGTATATGAAAGGCTCGCTTTTCTGCAAGCTTTCAGGGATTCTCCGGTCTCTGCTTCCCTTGTCACCATAGGAGCGCTGGGATTATAGACGCGTACTGCTATGTCTGGGCTTTTAAAAAATGGTTTGTCTATGTGTGCGTGCGTACGTGCGTGCGTATGTGCGTGCGGTGCGTGCGTGCGTGCGTGCTCTGTTCTCTCCTTCCCCTTTACAGGGGTTCCAGGCACAAGCCAATCGTGTAGCCCTTATCTGCGGACGCAGTTCACCAGCTGGATATTTTTAGTACAAATTAAGCAGGGGTTTATAGAGAGCTAGAAGGTCAGAAAAGAGTAGAGCATATCCCAGAACATGGGTGACGGCTTCTTGAGTTCCCATATGAATATGTTTCTAAAAGTTCTCTTCTTCAATGCCAGTCCTACTCTTTCTTTAAGAGTTTTTTTCTCTCGCAGTGACAACGTATTTTCATATTTTTAATAACCAGAGCATAAAAGGCTGTCTATTCTCTTATATTTTGGGTTGTGAGCCTAACCTTTAATGGCTAAGGATCCTCATTTTCTAAAAACATCAGTTATGTGAAGTTAAATGATTCACTCCTGCGTTCACCTCAGTTGATGATGTGAACCAACTTGACTAATTCTAATCGGAATGTTTTATCACATTTGGCTCAGTATGAGAAATATTGGCAATAAGTCCTCATGTGCTTTTACAAAGCATCCTGAATTTCCTGCAGGTCTCCTTGCAGACTCACTCTCTGTGAACCCAGCTTTTGGTGGTTAACCTAATATGGGCAGAGTAGACTCCTTACCTGCGATCCTTGCCAGTGTAAGAAATGCGCAAACATTAAGATAGCTTATAGTCTGGGTCTCTGCATTTAATGTTCACTCCTTGTGTGCTTTTCTCCTAGCCTTACATCTTGGCAGAGGAGCTTCGTCGAGAGCTGCCTCCGGATCAGGCCCAGTACTGCATCAAGAGAATGCCTCCCTATTCCGGCCCAGGCAGTGTTCCTGGGGCCCTGGATTACACTGCCTTCTCCTCGGCCCTCTATGGGGAAAGCGACCTCTGATGCCCTGGCTGTAATCCCTGACCCTATCAGAATGCAATAAAGGCTGAAGTATAGGTTGCTACCTGGAAACTTTGACCGACTTTATTAAGAGGTGCGATGAGCTGGATGTGGTGGCACGATGCTTTACTCCCGGCGCTTGGAATGCAGAGGCGGGTCGATCTCTGTGAGTTCAAGGACAAGGCCTGGTCTACTTATCGAGTTCCGGGCCAGCCATGGATACATAGTGAGACCCTGTCTCAAAAACAAATAAGCAACAACAAAAAAGAGACCAGAGTGAGGGAGGGGCAGGAGGAGAGGACTGCAGGTTTTCCTCTGGCTTCCACATGCATATGTACACATACACCAGTACATATGTGATCACGCACATGTTAAGGGGTTTCCCTTGCAGTTCATTCTTTCCTAGCCTAGATCAGACAGGAGCAGTTATGATGAGCATGGTGGCCCTATACCCATGGATTTCTGAGTTTTTAGCTACGTGAAACAAAAGGGTAGGTTGGTTTGGTTCTCTGACGGAGATCGCTTACATATTATGGAAACCGGGCAGTGAAAGGGTAGGCATGGAAACATTCAGGATGCAGACTGGGGAAGCAGTCGCTTGTTGGTACTTCGAAGGTCTGGTGAAGGCTTGATGTTTAAAATACGTCTTCATGCCTTTGATGCTAATGCTTATCCTTGGGAGGACATGTTTGGGGAGACCATGATTGGGATTCTAGCATAGTTATTTTTTTTCCTTGCCTATCCAAAGATCACCTGGACTTGTCTATAAGTGACATCATTAGTGGAATTAAGCATTACAAGATAACATTTAAAACATTTTTTTCCTTGAGACAGTGTTTCTCTGTGTAACCTGGTTGACTTCCAACTGACAGTCTTCCTGCCTCAGCTTCCTAATTACAGGAAGATCACGGGTATGTGTCAGTATGGCCCCCATCAGCACAAAAATTTATTGTTCTTTTCTTGAGAGTTTAAATGTGTCCAAGTTGACCTTGAACTCAATATATTGCTGAGAATGACCTTGAACTCCTGATCCTCCCACCTCTGCCTCCAAAGTGCTGGGAATACAGTGTGTCCTCAAGTCAGGCTCATTAAAATCTAACACTTACTTATTCTATTCTTCCACTTTAATTCCTTGTGTGTGTGTGGAGGTGAGACAACTGGGAGCTGGTTCTATCCCTCTGCCCTGTGAGTCCAGGGATCCGACTCTGTTGACTCTGTTGGTGGCTGGCACCTTCACTCCCTCAGCCTTCCTGTTGGCCTTCCTTAACATTTTCGGATAATTAATTTTTATTATTTTTAATTATGTACATGTGTGGTTTTGTGTGAGTATGTGTACCCACAAAAGCGTGGGCACATGAGGTCAGAGGTATCGGGTCTTTTGGAAGTGGAGTCTCAGGCAGCTTTGGGTCACCAGACACAGATGCTGGGAACCGAACTCTGGTCTTCTGAAAGGGCGGTTAGTCTTCTTAAGTTCTGAGCCATCTCTTCAGCCCTCATTAATGTTTTTGAAGGGGCGCGGTTTCAGTCATCTCTTCACTGTATAAAATTGAATGGTCTGATTTGGTGCGTGCGTGTGTGGGAGGGACATCTTCCCTGGGACCTGAAGTAACAAGGAAGCAAGTTCAGTTGCCGGAGATGGAGGTGGAGTCAAGGAGAAAAAGGAAGCTTCTGTTGTTGTCTCTTGATTCCAGATGTCCATGTTTCCCCCTAGAGCCTTTCATAGAAGTTGCAGTGAGACAGCTAACTCTAAGGCTTTGTACCTAAATAAGGAACTTGCCATAGCTGGACCCTGTGAGATTAGAAAGCTGTAGCTTAGGGCACTAGGTGGAGCTCTCCCATGCTTCATCATGGAGAGGGCTGCCATTCTCAGACCCTGGAAGGAGGAGCTTTTCCTCCATGGCCCCATTTGCTACCTTCCTGCTGGGAGTCTATAGTACTAGAGGTTAGAACTTCACCTCTTGGTTGGAGCAGTGTCTGGGTCAAGCCAGGCTCTTCTGAGGACACAGGATAACACCTGTGCTCCCACTTGGTTTCTTTGTCTGGTGTGTGCTTATTTTCCACTCCTGTCCAAACCTATATTACAGGTCTCCCCACTTCACTGCATCCAGCTCCCCGCCCCCACCCCTACCCCCAGAGCTTCCCTCATGCAGACAGCTTGCATTAAACAAAGTAGAAACACCTGTTAAATGTTGGTTCTTAAGATCAGAAAATGAGCTATAAACAAGCGAAAACAATTGCTAATTGCAATTAAAGTATGAACAGAGAGGGAACCAAGTGTTTACTAACTGCGGCTGTTTTTCTCGGGTTTGATAAGTTTCTGCAGCCAGCTGGAAATTTGTTCTTTTTCATTTACCAGTGTTTGCTGATAGCCTTACTGACATTTCACCTTGGTTCACTTTCATGATTATTAAGTAGTTGACAGGTTAATACCAGGTGCTTTGAGGTGGTGTGTGTGGGGTGATCATTCGACTGTTGTACTTGAAGCAGGTGCTATGCTCTGGGATTGTGGAGAAGAATCCAGGAAGCCATTCCTCTTAACTAGGAACTTGTGTTTTAGGGTGGCCATGGGCAACTCATCTCTCTAAAATTTTTTAACCTTTCTATAATATTCAGCAAGAGATTGGATCAGTACTGTCTAATGATTCAAGAGATAGGGAACAAGCCATGAAAAACAATAAAATATTTATACCGTCATCCTACAAGTTGTTTTTGTTTTAATTTTTTAAAAATTAATTTAATATATAAAATATTTATATACAAACACACACACACACACACACATATATATATATATATATGTATATATATATATATATATATATATATATATATATATATATATATATATATATATATATATATATACTGTAGCTGTCTTCAGACACAGCAGAAGAGGGCATCAAATCTTATTACAAATGATTGTGAGCCACCATGTCTCTGGAAGAGCAGTCACTCTTAACCACTGAGCCATCTCTCCATCCCTGTTTTTATTTCTGATGGTGAGTTATCAATTAAAGTTGCCAAAAGATAAAAAAGCATCTCTTTTTTTGTTTGTTTTTTATCACTTTAAAGGATATGTAGGCAATTTGGTTAGCTGTAAGTAAACTTCTTATACTTTGAAAACATGTTGTATTTGCCTCCCTTAAAGAGTCAGAGACTAGTTGGTGATGTGGCTCAGTTGGTAGAATGCTTGCCTAGCATACACAAAGTTCTGTGTCCCTACAGGAGTGTGTAAACCAAGTCTGCCTATCATCCTAGTACTGTGTAGGTAAAAGCAGGTTAATCAGAAGTTCAAGATCATCTTTACCTACACAAGGAGTTCCAGGATGGTTTCTTGGGTTACATGAATGAGACTCTGCCTCCAAAAGCAAAGAACCAAAGGAAGAATGGGGGAACTTATGTATAGTGTGTGGTGCACCAAGATGGGGAATTGGACCTGACCCACTTCAGAGGAACGTTTACACAACAGGTCAGTTCAGAATTCTCAGGATACACAGTTGTTAATGGTGTCTATATCCAGTTCTTCCAGGTTGCACAGTATGATGATGGTCTGGGTTATGACTTGGACACCTGTGTTTTTATAAACTCCACAGGTATTACTTAACCACCAAGTGAGGGCCTGTGGCTTAGAGAAAAGGTCGTTTGATAATCAACACTCACAGAAATTCCAAAAGTCCTCACTGAGGAGGTTAACAGGAAGCTGGGCAACAAGAGTGCCCAGGCTAGGTCTCTGTGTTGTCTCTTTGTCATTATAAAAATGCTCGGCCAGAGCCAGGCATGATGGCTCATACCTGTAAGGGTGGTAGAGTCAGGAGGATTAGAAGTCCTTAGGGAGTCAGGCTGTCTGGGTCTGTAAGTCCCTGTTTCAAAACAAGTTTCCACCACAGCAGTTCTGGTTTCTCCACTGAGAAAAACCAGAGCAGAAAAATTGCTTGGGAGGTCATCAAGGCGCGCGGACAACGCCTTCTGTATGGCCAGGAACTTCCTGGCAGAGAAGCCAGAGAACCAGATGGATAGGAAGTGGGTCGTTAGGGGCCTTTGCAAGACAAGACCCGAGAAGGAAGAAGATCCACAGTGGTCGCTCAGGAGGCAGAAAGTCCCTATGAATACCCAGCATGAGCCATGAAATGGTGCCAAGGTCAGAACCCAATTAGAAAGAATTGAATTTAGGATAGGGAAGACTGAGAATGCGGTTCGTAGGCTAAGAGTATTGGGATTCTGTAAACACCACCCCTCAGTTACTTGGCAACAGTCAGGTATGCTCCACCCCAGTTACCTGACACTATAAAAGGGGCTCCTTGCTCCCTTCTCTCTCTCTCTCTCTTGCCCTCTTGCTCTCATGGCCTCTTGCCTCTCCTCTCTCCATTCTCCACCCCCCTCTCTGAGTGCTCAAGGCGGTTTACTTCTTTACTCTCTTCTCTTTCTCCTCCTCCTCCCTCCCTCCCTCCTTCCCTCCCTCCCTCCCCCCCCCCCCTCCTTCCACTACCCTCTTAACTCCCTCCCCCATGACCTGAATAAATTATTCTATACTATACTGTCATGTGGCTGCTTCCCTCAAGGGGAAAGGAATGCCCAACATGGGTCCCCCAGAGGCACCCCCTTACCCCCAGGCCTCACTACACCTCCAAGGACCATTTCCCCTCCCACCACTCTCTTCATCTTTTTCCTAACATTGGTGCTGAAAACGGGGCATCATCTTTTTCTTTTTTATATACACATCAAAGAGGACTTTACATTTGTTGGCTTTTTGTCTAGGTTCCAGCCCACAGTTACCTGGCAACAGTCAGGTGTGCCCAACACACTATAAAAGGGGCTGTTTGCCCCCTCCTCATTCTCTTGCTCCCGTACCCTCTACCCCCTCCCAATTCCCCTCCTCCCTCTCTCTCCAGAAGCTCATGGCTGCCCCCCTCACCACCTGCCTTTCTCTGTCTCTGCTCCCTCAACTCTCCTCCCCATGCCCTAAATAAACTTTATTCTATACTACACTGTCTTGTGGCTGGTGCTTCAGGGGCAAAGGAAGCCTCAGCATGGGCTTGCATTTTTTTTTCTTTCAGATTTTAAAAACAAAGGATAGTTTATGATTAAAGAGATTAAAAGTAAATGTATCTAGAAAAAAATATATACATAGAGCCTAGAGTAGTGGTACAGGGGTAGTGGTACAGGCCCAGTATTCAAGAGAATGAGGCAGTAGGCTTCTGAGTTCCAGCCTAGTCTGGGCTACAAAGCAAGACTGTGTTCATGGGAGGAAAAAAGCATAACACTCCCATGTCACTGTATGTAATTGCACCACAGTTTTTATTTATTTGAGTGGTTTTCTCCATTTATTTCTCAAGAGGAGGTGTCACATTGTAATCTAAACTATTTTAGAACTGTTTAGTAGCCCAGGCTAACATCAAATAGACAATGTTCCTGCCTAGCCTTCTAAGTGTTGGCATTATATATGAGCCACCTACACTTGAGTCAGTTAGCAAACTTTAAAATTATAAAATAGATTGAAGAGGTAGCTCATCTGTTACAAGCGCTTGCTGTTCTTGCAGAGGACCAGATACGATTCCCATTACCCACATGATGGCTCACAAACCTCTGTAACTCAGG
Source organism: Micromys minutus (assembly GCF_963924665.1). NCBI lineage: Eukaryota > Metazoa > Chordata > Mammalia > Rodentia > Muridae > Micromys > Micromys minutus. Next base: position 65,216,663 of record NC_137975.1, on the reverse strand, counting down.
TTCCAAGGGATACAGTGCCATCTGCTGGCCTCCTTAGGTACCTGCATGATGTACACACATGCATTCAGGCACATACTCATACACATACAATAAAACTAAATCTTTAAAATTTGTAAGAATATATGTGGCACCCTTGTGTCGGAGATGTAAACAAAATGAACTGTCTCTTCTCTATTTATGTCACTGGAGGCCAAAGAAATGAATTAGGTCTGCTGGAACTGGAGGTACAGGTGGTCACATGGGCTGCCGGAAATGGGTGGTAGAACCAAGCGGAAGTCCACTGTAAAAATCACCGAGTGTTCTTAACCATTGAGCCATCCTTCTAGCCCCTGGACCATCTTTTCTATCAACGGGAGTTAAGGAAGACGAACTCCACTTTTTATTTGTTTGTTTGCTTCTTTGTTTTTTGAGATAGTCTCATTAAATGATCCAGCCTGGCCTGAAACTTGCTGTGTATCTAACCCACAGAGATCCACCCACCCACTGTTTCCTGAGTACTAGAATCGAAAGCAAACCCAGTTGACAAATTCTATTTTTAAAGGTCGAACATAAGCTATTTGGAAAAAAAAATCGGATTTTTCCAGGGTCTGAATCTTGAGATGGAATCAAGTGCTCGAAGTTACACTCTGCTCCAAACTGTGGTCTTCTTACTAACGGAGAGACTTTACATTAACCAGGCTCATAGGAAGGCAAAGCCACCTTGTGGTAGGAATGAAAACCCAGTGTGACACCCACTCACTGGCCTGCTTGCTAGCTCAAGTGCAGCTACACACACTTCTACAGAAGTAAAGCTTTTGCTGACATATTTTGGATTGTGAGATAATTTTCTTGACGAAACCAAGCCTGTTTTATACAACTTACCAAAGATGGTGATACGTGGGAGGGGAGATATGATGTGGGTAGGAAAGAGAGAGAGAGAGAGAGAAAGAGAGAGAGAGAGAGAGAGAGAGAGAGAGAGAGAGAGAGAGAGAGAGGGAGGGAGGGAGGGAGGGAGGGAGGGAGGGAGGGAGGGAGGGAGGAAGGGAGGGAGGGAGGGAAGAAGAGAGAGAGAGAGAGAGAGAGAGAGAGAGAGAGAGAGAGAGAGAGAGAGAGAGAGAGAGAGAGAACCTGAGATAACAGAAGATTTTTCTAAGAGTATAATTTTCCAGTTATCACTTATTCAAAGTTTGTTGATAAATTTAGTTAGTTAATAAAACAAAGAAAAATCCATAAATCAAGATGCTTTGTGGATTAAAAGATGAGACCATGATTAAGCCAAGGTATGGTTGAGGAGGTTTTATTTTAAATACAAGGGAGGCATATGGAAGGGTCTGAAATGAGTCAAGGTAGGAAAAACAGAAGGGAGGGGAAGAGAGGAAGAGCGGGGTGGGCAAGAGAAGTCAGGGCTGACTTGGCAGTTTTACAGGAATGAGAAGCAGGGTGAAGAGAAGGAAGCCCCTGGGGAGGGAGGGGTTAGGTGGAAGCCTGGTGAGGAGTGGTGGGTGGAGCAAGTGAGCCTTGTTCTGGGTTTCTTTGAAATCTGATTTTATAAAAGGGTTTATCTCTTTATCCGCCCCGCAGTCTAACTCTACGGGCCCCGCTTCTAGTACAGAGCAGGGCACACCCCTGTCGCTTGGTATGAGCTGCCCCATGGTCTAACTTTGTCTGCACAACTCCCTTCCCTGATGGTTTTGCTCCGCATGTGACTGCCTCCGTCTCAGGGTGTTTCTCTACCCCAAAACTCAACACGAACACAATTCTGTAGCCCGATAACTTTTCATTCAGGTTTATGTATTTAATTCTCAATCCACAAACCCTTTATACAACAAGATTACATCAAATAGACAGAGATACAAACTGCCATTGTATATGAGATATTAGACCTATAAAATCCTTAATGTTCATAGGTATTTAATGCCAATCAAGCCCACCTGAATCTAGCTCATCCTTCTGGTTCTCCATCTTGGAGTTTCTGTCCTCCCTCATCCTCTGACCTCTCTCTCCATCTCCCTTACCCCTGCCCAGTCACTGACTCTCCTTTATTTTTCTAATTAAAATGGGAAGGTTCAGATGTAGTCACCTCTTGAGTTCATACTGGGCAGCTCTTCTTGGGGAAGTGGAATTAACATTAAAATACTAACAGCTTCAAAACAATCTACAGGATTTTAACTTCTAATCCTGGGGTATTAGGTCTGACATAGAGGTTGGCTATGGATGGCTGTTTAGAAGACTAAAAGAGTCCAATATAAATGTCAGTAGGTGGTAGGTTCTGGAACATTCCCCACTCTCTACCTTCACTCAAGTCCTAATGAGTTAATCAGCCTCCAGAAGGCTTGGTTTAGAGGTGCAGCTTCTGGAAACTTGTTTTTCATGAAACTTAATCAGCTTAAATGTCGAACTAAGAGCAGAACTTGATAGCTGCTAATTCCTCTCACCGTTAGCAATGAGATCTGAGAAACAGCACCCTGACTTGATGCTGTCTTATGTTAGAGTGAGATCCCAAAATAAATAATCACTGAAGGAAGTCAAGACAGGAACTCAAACAGGACTGGAACCTGGAGGTAGAAGCTGATGTAGAGGCCATGGAGGGGTGCTGCTTACTAGCTTGCTCCCCCTAGGCCTGCTTTCTCACAGAACCCAGGATGACCAGGACCTCCCACAATGAGTGGGCCCTCTCCCATCAATCACTAAGGTAGAACATGCCTTACAGCAGGCTTTCACGGAGGCAGGTTCTCTACTGAGGTTCTCTCAGGTAAGTCTAGTCTGTCAATTTGACATAGTTAGCAGAAACCATGGCCTGCTGCTGGGTCAATGCTTTTGTGTTTTATAAAAATGAAAAGGAAAGGAAGCCAGGGATATGCTTGGTGGAGGCTCTGTATGGTGTGGGGCCTACACCACTACCCCTGTACCACTACTCCTGGCTCTATGTATATTTTTATTTTTCTAGATACATTTGCTTTTAATCTCTTCTACAGTAACTGACTTTACTGAACTATCCCTTGTTTTTAAAATCTGAAAATAAAATGCTATACACACACACACACAAATGTTTGCAGGTCTTGGTGACACACAGGAGGCTAATTCAAAGCCAAATTGTACTATATACTAAAATTCTATATTAAAAAGTGTTGTGTTTTATTTAAGTGTATTTCCTCTGATCAAAAAGAACATACCCTTCCTTTAAGACCCAAGTGTGTGTGTGTGTGTGTGTGTGTGTGGTGTATGCATGTCTGTGTCCTAAGATGATTGAGCTCCTGGCTTGCAGAGCCCAAAGGAGATCATCCGGTATCTTTTCTCACTATCCACCTTGTTTCTTGAGCTAGGATTGTTTTCTGGACCCATACCTCACCAGTGTTTCATTCAGGCCGGCAGCTAGCAAAACCCAGAAACCTTCCTGACTCTACCCCTCATAGAAAAATACCCAGCTACTTATTTGTCTCAAAATATCCCAAGTCCTTTGGGACATGTCCTATTTTCTTTTTTCATGTTTAAATATTTATGTAGAGTTCTTACTGGCCCACTTGTACTATACATGTGTGCATCTCAACGTTTTACATATAGGCACTCAATAAATGTTTATTATCAATATGGCCATTAGCATCCACAGTACCTCAGAATTTTCATAGTGCACTCGCGGATTCTTATTTTAATCCCTATTTCAAGCCTATAAACAAATAGTCACTTTTATTCTAGTCTTTCTTTTCTGTGGATGAGGGAGACAAGATATTTAGTGTCAGGAAAACGAAGCTACAATTAATTTGCTGACTTCAGATTCCTGGCCCTTGATACTGCACCACTGGCGCGAGCCAGTACTGTAGTCCTGTAGTCTGAATTCTTGACTACAACCTGGAGCGGCCTTTGGTGTGGCGTTTCCGGAATTCGGAGAAGAGACGCTCCGGTCTCCATAGGGACCCAGTACTCAGGACTACATATCCCATCGGGCCATGAGCAAAGCCTTCGGCGATTGGTACGACCAACAGCCTATACACAGCGTCGAGGAGCTGGTGAGGACCAATTAGAGGCCGGAGAGGGGGCGGGCCCCCTGCCGGAGGCTAGATTGAGCGGAGCGCTAACTGCGGTGTGGCAGCTCGTGGTCTGCACGTCGTCTACCCTGCTAGTCTTTCTCTGCGGCCTTGCGCTGTAGCGGGGAGCTCTGCGCTTGGGAGTTCGGTAAGAAGCGCGTTGCGTAGGCGCAGTACCCGGAGGCCCGGTCTGTCGGCTCTGGAGCTTCAGGGATCTTGTCAGTCAGTTCGTCTGGCCAGTAAACGCTGGCTGGAGCAGCCCGCGGCCGCATTCTTTGGAGAGCAAGCCTTCCCTGCTTGAGGAGGACGCTTGGCGGCGTGTCGCCTGCGCTGGTGCAACCCGGTAACGCCTCCATCCAGGTCTTGCGGTTCTGTTGGTGCCTCGGTTCTTCAGGCGCTTCTCCTTCGGAGATGCAGCCCGGAGGTCGGGCCGGGGGACGCGGCCCTTGCTGGGTCTCTTTCCTCACTCGGTCCGGTTCCTTTAGCGCTGCAACTTCTAGCAGCAACTCCCAGCGGGGCTCCTGCGAAGTTCTGCATGATGTAACCATATTCAGTAAATATTTACAGAATGCTGTCTGCTAGAGTTCAGACGCTGGGAGGCTGGTAAGGCAGTCTAGACAAGTTGAACCACGTGGGTTTTTAGTTTTATTTTCCCTACCCTTTTGCAAACTCTAGTGTTAGCTTGACCGGACTCCTAGTACCCAGGGGTGGGGATGGGAGGTGGACTAGTAATCGCAAATGGTTCTGATATTGGTGGCACCAGCTTCCACAATGAGAAAAGACACAAAGGGAGTATAATTTCAGCTTTGAGTGTCTTAAAGATTTGGGCAGAGATTTCTATAAGACGTGTGAGTTAAGACGTAGGAACGAGAGAATTAGTCATAAGGACATAAGGTTGTGTTTGCCCAACAGGCAGGAAGCCCTGGTTTAATCCTCTAGTTCTGCATAAAACTAGACGGATGTAGCAGGGTCTTAAGCTCAAGGCTGTTCTCTGCTATGTAATGAGTTCAAGACCGGCCTGGGTTACCTGAGATCCTGTTTGTTTATTTTTAAGACAGAACGGTGACTATGGTATGGCATAGCATGTAGTCCTAGGAAGAGGTGAATATCTAACAAATAGGGCTGGTAGAATTGTTCTTGAAACAAATGGGACAGTGCCCCACAGCACATAGCTGTTGCTGTAAGGAAGATCGCTCTTTTTCTTTTCTTTTTTAAAAGATTTATCCACTGTATAGAAATACTTAAGTACACTGTAGCTGTCTTCACACCAGAAGAGGGCATCAGATCTCGTTACAGATTGTTGTGGGCCACCATGTGGTTACTGGGAATTGAACTCATAACCTCTGGAAGAGCACTGAGCCATCTCTCCAGCCCTGATTGCTCTTTTGCATAGGGGTATGTTATAGTTATTTAGTTTTTTAGGGAGTCAGGCTTCTTTTTTTCTATTTAGAAAAAGAAGAGTAATTTCTTCTTTTGAATATAGTTATTGCTGTCAGCAGAAAGCCTCTGAAATTTAGAATAGCTTGACTAGTGAATGATCCCTTTGCAGAACATGAAAGACACTGGTTGAATATTGGCACCAGCCCTGCTCTCTTCTCCACTTTCCTCCATGGTTGAACATCAAGTTCTAGGCTCCTTACCACCTCACCGGTGGCTTAGAAATATTTCTGCCCCTCTCACCTATGCGTTGGCATTACAGCCACATTTTAACATCCCCCAAACCCTTAGTCACTGATGCCCAACTTCTTTGTTTCTCTCCTCGTTATTTCCTATCATTCTGTCAAGTCTTAAGGAAGAACTAAGATTGTTGAACTTCAAGGTTGACGCGAAAGCTGGACCTGTCCTGAGCTGTGGCTGTAGCTCAGTGGTGGAATGCTTGCCTAGCAAGCGTCAAGTCCATCCTCCCAGCAGGTGGCCAGGGAGAGTAGAGCCTCAGACCCTTTGCAGGAAGTTTCAACTGCAGCGGTTTCTTTTGGTTCCTTCCTTGCATGTTTTTATGAACTTAGGTAAGAACGGTTCATGGAAGAGAGTGTAAAAGGAGCCAGTGGAATTGATGGCAGCTCAGATCTTCTGGCCTTAAAAATTAGTGAGAAAATACACATTTTTCAAAACTGAGATTATATGTTAACAGATGCCTATAAAATGTAGCCAATCAGCTCAAACTGGAGATTAGAGGCTCCCAAACAGAAGAAGTGTCCCACAAGGACAGCCAAAGTGGGAAACTGCTGAGGGAGCACTGAAGTAGTCTGCGCATGGTGCAGAAACGGGAAGTGTTTTCTACTTTACTCATTTTGCCCTGTGAAAGGGAAGTCCCGCTGCAGACCGTGTTCCAGCATTCTCTCCAGAGGAGCTGTGGTCCTGACACTGCAGCGAGCCGCTCACACACACATATTAGGACCTGATTGTCTTCTGTCTTCTTATTCTGCAAGCTGCTCAGTTTTCACTGTTTGCAGTGCCGGGGATGGAGTCTGCTGTGAGACTTCCTTCATGCTAGGCAACCGTTTTACCCTGAGCTGTGTCCCAGTCTTAGTTCTCAGGTGCTGCCTGACTTTCTGTTCCCTTGAGCATCCGATGGGTGCTATAACCAGTTAGTCTTACATCCGTTTATCCTTTGGAATATTTGTTGTGACTACAAATGGTGCCACGTCAAGAAAAGGAAGGAAAACAAACAAACAAACAAAAACCAAAACCTAAAACAGCCAACACCCAGTCCTGCAATTCTTTAGCATCTACTCAAACTGGGGAAACTACACTGTGATAATACAGTGTGGGGAAACTACACTGTGATAATACAGTGTGGGGAAACTGCACTGTGATAATACAGTGTGGGGAAACTACACTGTGATAATACAGTGTGGGGAAACTACACTGTGATAATACAGTTTGGGGAAACTACACTGTGATAATACAGTGTGGGGAAACTACACTGTGATAATACAGTGTGGGGAAACTACACTGTGATAATACAGTGTGGGGAAACTACACTGTGATAATACAGTGTGGGGAAACTACACTGTGATAATACAGTGTGGGGAAACTACACTGTGATAATACAGTGTGGGGAAACTACACTGTGATAATACAGTGTGGGGAAACTACACTGTGATACTACTCTGTGGGCTTATTCATAGGACAGTTCTTGGAGCTCTTTTCCATATAGCACTTACATGTACAGATATTAAACGTAAAGCTATGTCTAATCATCTACTGGGAGTTACTATGAAACAATGTTTTCTTTATTCACCGGAACAGATGTGTCAAAGAACCCGTTCTACCCAGAGTAGTCATCACTTCCCTAATTTTTGGCTAAGATCAGACATAGAACCCGCTAGAAGTTGTAAAACGCGCAGGATATTCTAGACCTAATGAACTGAACACAAACTTCTGCGTTCTTTACAGAAGAATAAAGTTTCAGTGAATGCCCACACTCTGTTAAGGGAAATGACAATTATTAGGAGGACTTGGTTTTTTAAATTTTTTTATTTGTTTGAGGGGTGGTTCAGGTATGTTGGTTTGCACCTTTGGTTAAAGCCTCAGGAGACTTATTCTTTCCTCCTACCATGAAGGAGACTCCTACTGAGCCTTTTCTTGGCCCAAGGGGATTTACATTTAAGAGAAGGTTTTGATGGTAATTAGGAATGCTGGTCTCATGATAATTAGACCTGTAAGAGATAGCCTCCTATTAGAAGACTCAGTGGCCTCTTATGATAACTTGTACATTACTCTTTTTTGAAAAAAAGTATTACTTATTTAATGTATATAAGTACACTGTAGCTGTCTTCAGACACACCAGAGAGGATACTAGATCCCATTATAGATGGGTGTGAGCCACCATGTGGTTGCTGGGATTTGAACTCAGGATTTCTGGAAGAGCAGTAAGTGCTTTTAACCACCGAGCCATCTCTCCAGCCCTGTACATTACCCTTTAAGACAATAAGCATATGGATGATATAGAATCATATTTTGTTGTTTTGAGACAGGGTCTCCTGTAGCCAAGGCTGAACTCACTGTGTAGACAAGAATAGCCTTGAAGTCCTGATCCCCCTGCTCAGACAGTGCTGGAATTACTGGGATGTAGCACCATGCCCAGCTAGCAAAACATTTTCAAGGTCCTAAGTTGCAGAGTTTTGTCTTCAGTTCCCACTCATTTATTACGTGTACTCTTTTAATCCATTTGTGTTTGCTATGCATAATTTACTTGCTCTGTAGACTCCTCCCATTCTTTGTGTATTTTCTTCTAGAGGGTATTATTGCACAGACAGCAGAGGCGAGTGAGGAAATCCCCATGATCTCTGCCTGTTACTGATTCTGGCAGTAGGTGAATTGAGTGGCGGTTGAGCTAACACTTGAAGGTGAGGTTGAAATTATCAGAGTTTGTCAACTGTGATTTTATAGAATTAACACAGATCGTCCTGAAGAGTTCTGCAACCTGGCCTAGGCTTATGCCCCTTAAACAATTGTTGACTTTTTCTGAACTCTGAAACAGGACCAGCTAAGCCTACTTCACCCTTGTTTGGGGCTTCATCCGTGCTTTGTGATATGTAAGACATTTTATTGTATAGAGATGTGAGTATCAGCGTTTTTGGCAGCAGTTTTCCAACACTTTCTCGTTACATCTTTTATGAGCTTTACTTACTCTGTGTTGTGAGTTATGGGTTCTGCCTTTCTTCTTCCTCTTGTGGTGCTGGAGATCACTGTCTACCCCTTACCTACATGCCCCACATAGCTTCTTTGAGTCTTTAAAGTCAGTTTCTTTCTTTCAAGGAGAGATGAAGAAAACCCTGCAAGATGAGATTGAAGCCATTCTTCGGAAGAGGATCATGGTGCTGGACGGTGGGATGGGGACCATGATCCAGCGGTACAAACTAAGTGAGGAGCATTTCCAAGGTCAAGAGTTCAAAGGTCACACCAGGCCACTGAAAGGCAACAATGACATCTTAAGTATAACTCAGCCTGACATTATTTACCAGATTCACAAGGTGAGTTATTTCCAGGCTCTTAAACATTCGTCAGGTTGTTCCATGTGTCAGTCTCAGGCTGTCGTGGTCTTTTCTCTAGAGAGATGGAAAAAGGACATGATATATTTGAAAAGCTGGCGATTGATTTAAACATTAAGTAAAAGTTTCACATTGTGTTCGACAGGTGGGATAAGCCGATGATAAAGACAGTTGTTTTGTTTAGTGTTTGTTTTTTTGCGTTTTTAGCATTTAAACTTTTGTTGAAAAACCATAAATTGTAGAACAAATTAGAAGTTCCATGTTTGCCTATTAATATCTCATAAAGAAATACTGGGTGAGTCTTAGTTTGTGCTGCTATAGAAATTCTCAGATTGGGTGGCTCAAACAATATTTCTGTCTGTCTGTCCGTCTGTCCGTCTGTCCATCTATGGGTGTGTGTTTTGACTGTATGTAAGCATGTGCATCATGTTGTTTATTTATATCTAAAGGGTCTGTCACCTGCTCTGGCTTCCCTGGGTACCAGGCACATACATGCTGCGCATACATGTAGTCACATGCTGCATATACATGTAGTCACGTGCTGCACATACATGTAGTCACGTGCTGCACGTACATGTAGTCACGTGCTGCACATACATGTAGTCAACACCCATGCATTTCAAATGGTTGCGTGGGTATTGGGGGTCAAACCTGGGTCTCCTGGAAGATGCCCAGTAATCTACCTATTGAGCTCTTTCTTCAGGCCCCAGCACTTATTTCTTATGACTCATAGCAGTGGGAAAGTGCATCATTGAGATGCCAGGAATCTGGCGTTTGCTGAGGGCCCTCTTTTGTTTATCGTGGGCCTTTCTTCCCATTGTATGGTAGGGTGCAGGCAAAAGAAAGCAGATCTGTTTCTTCTAGTGGGAGATGCTAAAGTGTGTTATGTCTCTCTGCCAAGCTTCATATGTTAAATTTGTTTTCAGTTTTTTTTTAACACACACACCTACCCCATATATAAATTAATACATTAAATAAATAATTATATATATGAACCAAATTATATAAGTATATATGTATACATTATATTTTATAAAAATATATATTTGAAATGTATGATTTTTGATTCCATGTATGTCTATACTGTCCTCTGGAACTACAGTCACGTGTGGTTGTGAGCTGCCATGTGAATGCTGGGAATAAAGCTGTGTCCTTTGGAAGAACAGCCAGCTCTTAGAACCGTTTCTCTAGCCCCCATTTCTTTGCTTTTTTTAAAAAAAATTCTGTTTGACTATTGCTATAAATTGCTATCCTTCTCAGATAACCACTGTTGGTTGGTGCTTATCTTCCTTTTTTCCCCCTCTGAGGCAGTGTTTCTCTGTAGCACTGGCTGTCCTGGAACTTGCTCTGTAGACCAAGCTGGCCTCAACCTCACAGACATCTTCTGTCTCTGCCTCCCAAGTGTGGGAATTAGAACCACTAAGTTTTTTTTTTTTTTTTTTTTTTTTTTATTGCACCTTTATATCTTCATATAAGTGAGTAGAATATGTATGCTTTAAATTTAATGGTTGTATGTATAAGTTACTTCTGTCATCTCTGCTAAGATAGTTGACAGGAATAAAAAGAGGTTATTTTGGCTCACAGAGAAGGTACAGTTTATTGTGTGAGAGAGAGAAAGGAATAACAGTTGCTTGTTTATATGGCATTGATCCTGTTACCTTGTGCTCATTAGAGAGCAGAGGGAGATTCCTTCCTCCAGCTTGGCCCACATCCCAAGGCTTCTACAACCTCCTGAAAAGTGCTACCAGTTGGGACCAAGCCTTTAAATATGAATCTAAGTACATTTTTCACTCAGACAATAGCAATATGCTTTACACATTGTGTTTCCTTGTTCCTTGGTGCTTGGTTGGCCTCCCCATGTCATAGAAACATACAGTGGCCTTTTTGGCGTCATATGACATAGTATCTAAAGTTGCATTAGTTATCTCCTTCTTGATGACCGCTATTATAAATGGGTTCATTTTTAGTTCTGCAAACATTCATCAGCTTAGGAAAGGCTAAGTTTGTTGACTGTTAGAAAATCAAAGGAGTCCAGGTTGTGAGTCAGATAGAGATGGTAATGTTATCCAGACAGAAACTAGGAAGGCAGGTTTTAAACAGCAGAGTGGTCGGATACCAAGTCTCAATGATCTGGGGTGTGTGTGTGTGTGTGTGTGTGTGTGTGTGTGTGTGTGTGTGTATGTTTATGTGTGTATGTGAAAATAACATGCTCAGATTTTGATATCTTAGTCACAGTGCAGTTCTTAGTGCACATCAGTTCTGTTAAAGTATGGAGGTCAAGGGAACAGAGCTGGTGTTCAGAGCTGCGCACTCAGGGTGCGTCAGGCACTTGAAGTGCTGGCTGATATTATGTAGACTTACTGTAAGCAGAAAATGGTTTTAATACTCGGATGAGGAGGCTGGTACTCAGAACATTTAAGGAACTTGATAGACAGGATTCTTGTTACCCACACACTGCCCCTTGAAATATTTCTTTCTCTATTTTCACCCTTAAAAGTGGCAACAACAAGCTGGGCATGGTGGGGTGGTGCAGCCTTTAATGTCAGCAGCATCTCTGAGTTCAAGGCCAGCCTGGTGTTTGAAAGTGTCTGTGCTTATGCGTCAAAACACCTGCCTTTCTGTGAAATCCTTGTACCTGCCTGCATCTCTAATCTAGAATGTATTGTTTTTTTTTTTTTTTTTTTTGTTTACAAAAGCACGAATCTATCTCTATTTATTTACTCTCCAGTAATTTAAATCCAGCATGGGTACAGCATCACACGGATTCTGTGTCCAATGGCCTGTGCAGGAAGGTTGCTTTGGAATTTGGCATGAGCCATACCACTGTTTCCATGGACCTAAGTTACATTTCCCAAGATCACTCTTGTTTGGTTTGCCTCCAGGAGTCACCGTATTGTTTTTTGCTTTGTACACATATGCACATCTCTTGCCTAAGTAGAACTCAGTTTCATCTCAGGTATAAACACCTTCAATTTTAAGTAGAGCCGTGTGTTCTCTTTGGTTCTGTGGTTCTGGAGACCTCGCTTGTAGCCTTGCACCTCAGCCTTCCAGACACACTTGCGTGTTTTAGAAGTCCTGTTCCCAGCAGGCTTCCACAGGCACCAAGATGGCGGCAAGAGGACGGCAAGCCCCGCTGCGTAGCCGGTGTATTGTTTTAAATGTTGGTTGAAATGTGGTTGGTTGTTGGTGACAAACACAGTAGGGCGTGTTTGTTATTGGGGCCCGGGACTCTAAATTCAGGACAGCTGACTTACTGTCCTTTACTGCAGGAATACTTGCTGGCTGGAGCAGATGTCATCGAAACAAACACTTTCAGCAGCACTAGCATCGCCCAGGCTGACTATGGCCTTGAACACTTGGTAAGACTTTCATGTCCAATATGCGTTGCAGATTGGTAGTGACAACCCCTTCCCCCCCCCAAAGTGGCAGTCAGTCTAATCCCAGTTATCAGGAATCATGGTGCTTATGAGGGTAGTAGTCCGTTCATTTTGCAAAGAAGAGTCACATAACAGTGTGTTCTTTCGTAAAGGCAACATTACTGACTGGGAGGTGACATTAAGTAAATGGCTGCGGCTGTTACGGCGTAGAAGTGGTCAGTCAGGAGCCACAGTGTACCGAGCCTTGTTTAGGATATCTTGGTTTGCTGATTGCGTAATTTGATGAGCCAAGGAGTTGATACAGATCACACATCTAGGAGCACTTGCCAGAGGTGTAGACAGCTTCTGAAGGGCCCTTTTACTTGTAAACTGCTTTACATATATGTACCTACTTGCTTGCTTTTCCCCAGAGAGAAGTCCATGACCCTTACTCAGATGAAAAAAATGATTGATTTTTATATGTCTGAGTGGTTTGCTTGCATAATGTCTGTGCACTCATGATCTGTGCTTGCTGCCCGTGGAAGCCAGAAGAGAGTATCAGTTCTCCTGGAACTCAGTTAACAGGTGATCGAAAGCTACCATGTGGGTGCTGGGAATTGAACTCTGGTCCTCGGAAGAGCATCAAGTGCTTTTAACTGGTCAGTCTCTCCAAGGCTGGGTTTCCCTGTGTAGCTCTGGCTGCTCTGGAACTTGCTCTGTAAACCAAGCTGACCTCAAACTCAGAAATCTACCTGCCTCTGTCTCTCTGGTACTGGGATTAAAGGCATGCACCACCACCACCCAGCAAAAATTTTAAGTTGTTTCAGAATTGCTTCTTCCCACCGTTGTCCAGCAAGAAACTCGGGGCCAGGCAGTTGCTGTGGGAGCTGCCAGCTGGTTCCGCAGTGGCTGAGACAGCCTTAGATCTTAGGTTTCCTGCCATAGATGTTGGCGTTTTCCCATTAGAATACTTCCTCCCTCTTTTTCTTTCTCTCTCTTTGGAGACAGGCTCTTCTTTTATAGCCTGGGCAGGATTTGAATTCAGTCTCAGCTTCTGCAGTGCTAGGATTATAGGCTACTGCACCTGGGTTAGTGTATTTTATTAATCTGTAGAATATTTGACCTACTGGGTGTCTAGATATCAGCCTTACAGAGTTTCACTCAGGCCTCCGTGGTGAGTTCAAATAAGAGTTAGCTAGTTACAGATCCCGTACCGGATGGAGGAAAAGCAGGGCAGACTAACCAGTGGTTGATATGTTAGGCCTACCGGATGAACAAGTGCTCTGCAGATGTGGCCAGAAAAGCCGCTGAGGAGATAACTCTGCAGACAGGTAAGGGACATTCTTCTTTCTTTGTTACACACACACACACACACACACACACACACACACACACACACACACGAACACACACGTCCTTTTATTGTCCTCAACTCTGATGTGCAGGTTTCTTTTACATGATGTTTGGCCTGGAAGCAGATAGTTTGCTTGTTTGCAGGATACTTCTCTGTAGTATCCTAATGAACCATTCAGTGTCTCTGTGATGTGACACTGTCGCCATGGGCCTTCAGTTCAGGATTTACTCTTTTACCCTGATGCTCAGAGCCTGACTTGGTAGATAGGCTCATGATGTTCTGTGTACTTAAAACTGGAATAAAATTTCCCCTTTGACATCATTGGGTCATTACATAGCAGCTGGCTGATTTGAATTTGGTTATTAGAGTATTTGGTCTTATCCCTCTAAAGCTGTCCTCTTCCCCATGCTCGGCTTACTGAGGCAGTGATTGCCTTTGAGCATTTTCCCGTGTCGTCTGCCGGTGACCTGGTCGCTCTTCCTGACCGATGAGGATGCAGCATTAGATCAGCCTTGCTGGGACTTGGAGAGTGGTTCCTGAAATAACCTCCTGGCTTGCTGCCACCACAACACCTGGGCTGGTGGGAGGCTCTGAGACCGGAAAGCAGTAGAAGGAATAGATATAAAGTTATTGTCAGTAGCAGAGATGTGAAGACATTGTTAGGACGTTACTGGCAGCATATTAATGAAGACCAAAGCAACTTACAGGGAAATCTGTTCCCAAGAGATGTCTTACGTTCATGGAGCTGCAGAGCCTAGTACCCCAATCGAGAGGTGGCCGTGGGCTTTTGAACCAGTCCAAGCACCCAGGATAAGTACATTTTCCTTACACCTGTCAACGCCGTTATTCAGCACCGGGGAAGAGTAAGAACATTTGGGCCTGTATCCTTTTTACAGGCTACAAAATAATTTCTTTTTTTTTCTTCTTTTTTAAAAAAAGTTGTCTTAGAGCCCAGGGTAGATCTCAGCAAGTGTTGCAGAGGGAACCTTGAACTGTTGACCCTCCGGCCTCTGCCTCCCAAGTGCTAGAATCAAATGTGTGCAGCCGTGCTCAGTCAGGGTAGATAACCTGCCAGTTGGCAGTCCTTTCCTGTGTTACTATGTCACTGAAGTTATCAGGCCATGAGTTATAGGACCCCGGCTTTGTTCTGATGTGCGCAGGAGCTATAGAAACGAGCTCACTCTGACCTAGAGGACCTCCCAGACTGCTATAGAAACGAGCTCACTCTGATGTAGAGGCAAGGTGTTTTTTAAAGTGTACACGGGTGGCATTCATTCTGCTTCACATTAGCATTTCGGGCCTCGTAAGCGTTAATTGGGATTAGTGCTTACTTGAGTGAAGGCCCGCATTACAGTGCTGTGAAGCCGTTCACATGTTCTGATGTGAGGCACCTCGTTACATTCAGGACCTGGAGTTTTCCTTAGGAATGGGGAGGAAAGCATGCCAGCACACAGTCTTCACAGAAGTTGTATGCACAATACTTGGTCTTTTGAACTGTTACGGCAGTAATATTTATATGTCCCTTTTATTGTGTTTTGACAAGTATGCTAAGATAATTTGTCACTTATCTCAGTGACGTAAAGTAAAGTAGCCTTTTATTAGTTCAATACAAGTTTTGTTTCAAATGAATTCTTAAACATTAGGCTTTTAGGACGTTTTAGGTTCCTGACTTACGGGGTTTTATAGCCTTGTATTCAAGGGAAAGTCTCTCCCACCCCCTTCTTTTTTCTTTATGGGGGTGTTGAATTCCTCATGTGTGCTAGGCAATACCCTACCACTAAGTCACAGTCATAGTCCGTTTTGTGTTTTTGAGATTGAGTCTCACTAGGAAGTCCAGTTCAGCCTCAGCCACAGTCTTCCTGCTTCTGAGTACTGAGATTATAGGCGAGTCTTACTGCGCTTGATCCTAAAGTCTGTGGGTTCATAGCAAAAGGCTGAGTGACTTCACACTTTTTTTTCTCTTTTCCCAAAGGAGTCAAGAGGTTTGTGGCTGGAGCTCTGGGTCCGACTAATAAGACACTTTCTGTCTCCCCATCTGTGGAAAGGCCGGATTATAGGAACATCAGTGAGTATTCACGTACAACCACAGACCTTGGGGAGGTGCTTCAGTCGTGTACAAAGTGAGGCCCCAGAAATGTGTGACTGTACCCGTGTCAAGGGCTTACAGTAGTGCCGTCAGTGCTCACAGGCTGCTGGTCTTTCTCTGCAGTGCTCACAGGCTGCTGGTCTCTCTCTGCAGTGCTCATAGTCTGGCTGCTGTTTTTGACAACGTGTCAGTGCTTCCTATAAAACTAACTGAAATAGTCCTTGAAAGGAAACAGATTGGTTGTCAGCTTGGTCTACTATAAAATAACTGCTACATTGTTTCTCTCTTCCTGTCCTTTAACTTTTTGTAATTTTTTTTTTTTTTAAATCTTTTGAGACAGGCTCTGACACAGTAGTTGAGGCTCGGTGGCCTAGAACTCTGACTGGTCCGTGCTGTCCTCAGCTTTGTGGCAGACTTTTCGTGTCAGCCTTTCGAGTGAGGGCATTACAGATGAGCCACCAGGCCAGTTCATACCACTTTTCACTTTATCTAAACAAACTAGCCTTAGCAAGATAAATTACCATATATAAACTCTCTTTGTTAAGACTTGGCTAAAATTAGGAGTTTAGGTCAATCTGTGAGCATTAACACTGCATAGAAAGGATTTAAAGTCCTAGAACTAATTATACCACTCGTGGTAATGGGTTTTGTGTAGGTGACAAATTCAGGTGACAAATTTCGGCAGGTACAGCTTTTGGGATTTCGTTTACAAAATTGTTCCTGCTGTACTACTGTGCCTCTTTACTAAGAGTGGCTCTTCCCAGGCTGATGTGTGGTCTATGTTCTCTGAACTGCATGTGACAGTGGGGAGCTTGTCTCCAAACTGTATAAGTCAGGTTTAAATACATAGAAAAATAAAGGTGTTATATAGGTGACTCTATTAAGTAGCTAGACACCACAGGGCATTTGAAACAAAGTACACTTAGTTGTTACTGAACACTGTTGGTTGAGTCAAAGATTGTCTTCTGGAGAGGCCTCTTCTTGAAATTCATGGGTTCATAACTTTGTTAGAGAGTTATCTGTGATGTATCCAGATGTCACTTGCTCTGTTGTATTGTGTTTTTATTTGGTGTGTGTCTTTGTGCAAACTCAGATGCAGCATTGAGTCACCCGGAACTTGAGTTATAGGTAGTTGTAAGCTGTCTGTTGTGGGTGCTGGGGATAGAACTCTGGTCCTCTAACCACTGAGCCATCTCTCCAGCCCTTAAGTCCTGTTTCTTAGATTTATCTATGAATGGGATAAGATGATGTATGGGAAGAATGGTATATTGATTTTAAAGATGTGGAGAATAAAGAACATACTTCAGTAAGTCACTGCCAGCTCATGTGTGAGAAGGCAAGGCTGGTGGCAGCGGTTGAGGAGAGCCTTGCTGCTCATCTGCTGCTGCATTTGGTGTATTTGGTGTATGGGGTGTTATCCTCAAACAGTACGTCTTAACCATCATTAATTCACAAGTGCCAGACTTGAGCAAGGTACACCCTGGTGTCGTTCAGAAGGTGTGGGTTTCTGACTTGCTGGCTGTGACTTGTTTTTTTTCCAGCATTTGATGAGCTTGTTGAAGCATACCAGGAGCAGGCCAAGGGACTGCTGGATGGCGGGGTTGACATCCTACTCATTGAAACAATTTTTGATACAGCCAATGCCAAAGTAAGTTAAGGGAAAAAATGGAGAGTAAAGTGGTTTTACAGCCCAAGCTCATGATGGTGTTTCTAGTGATGCATGTCTTTGGTTCATAGGCCTACCGTTGATGTGTACAAAAGGCTGACAGACTAGGCAGGGCATTCTTATTAATATATGTTTATTTGATTGAAGGGTAAAGAAAGAAAAGTTAGCTCTTTAGTTCTTCAAAGTAAATAATTAGCTTGTTAGGTGAACTCAGGTTTTTTTTTTTTTAAATAGGGGGTTGAACCTAGGTCCTTGTCCATCTTGCTAGGCAGAGGCTCCAGTACTAAGCTCTTTCCTGAAGTGAGTACTTGTTAATGTGCAGTGTTACATATTTAGGGGGGGGATTTCCTTTCCTCAGCTTTGAGTGTATCCTACCTAAAGAGGTCTTGGGAAAGGATTATTCTGATCAAGCAGTTACATTGGCCTTGTATCTTTCTCAGAAATAAAGATATTATTATTTTTTTTCCTTAACAGGCAGCCTTGTTTGCACTCCAGAAACTCTTTGAAGAGAATTATGCTCCTCCCCGGCCTATCTTTGTAAGTTCTTAAAAGTGTGCATGATAACCTCTTGCTCTCTTTAAAAAGTAAATTCTTTACAATTCAGGTTTTCATTGTCTGTTTTTCTCCCCCTCCCTGGGATAGTAGAATGATGTCATCTTTTAGAAGCCACCCCTCTGTTCACCTCCCTCCTCTCAATAGCCAGCTTCCCTTTGGGGAGAAGTGGTTGAGGAAGAACAGGCTGTGTTAGGGCTGTGTGACTTCTTAGGCTGCTTGTGGGTTTTCTTGCCTCTGACTCTGCCTTTCTCTGTCCTCCTCCCCAGTCACTTGGCACAGCTCCATCCTGACACTTAGCAGCACACGTGCTGCCGAGTGTGACTTCCACAGTCCTCATCCTCATGAAAGCAGAGAGCTGGCATTTGTTTGTCACACTTTGTCTTTGTGCCCGTATTTCTCACCAGAGTCTTCATTGCTTTGTCTCCATTGTTAACTCAGATTTCTGGGACCATTGTTGATAAAAGTGGACGGACTCTTTCTGGCCAGACAGGAGAGGCTTTTGTCATCAGTGTGTCTCATTCAGACCCTCTGTGGTGAGTGACTCTTTCTTTTTGGGCACTTTTACCGCAGGCTACTTAGTGCGTCCCCGGAGGAGACTTCTGTGTTTCCACTGTGCCATTTCCACGGTGACTGGATTTCCTTCAGTCTGTCAGACTTTAAGGGCTTCAAGCCAGTGTAATGTTGATACCTTTTGGGCAGTATGTTTGCCTGACAATTCTAACATCTTCTTCTTGTTTTCCAGCATTGGATTAAATTGTGCTCTGGGTGCAGCTGAAATGAGGCCTTTCATTGAAACAATTGGGAAATGTACCACAGCCTATGTCCTCTGTTACCCAAATGCAGGTGTGTTTAAGTATCAGGTTGCACATGAAGAACTTTATAGTGACGGCATGGTAAATGGGGTGACAGATTTTTGATTTGAAGAATTTGCATTGTGGGGCTATGTGTGTGTCTGTGTGCAAGCGTATAGGGGCGGGAGGGAGAGGGAAAGAGAGAGGTAGGGGGTACTCAAGTGTATGTGTTTGAGACTCAACATGAATTCTGGGAGAAAAAAATGTATTTGGGTATATATCAGTCTACGTAGACCTAAAAGAACAGTTTTGCACAACTTGAAGTTTCAAAATAGGGTGTAACTTCAGGGAATTAGCCTAGTCATGTTGCTAACGAGTTTTGTCATGTGGATGTAGCCAGAGAAGCCAAAATAAGAAGGATCTCTTTCCTGTTTCATTTTATTAGCAGAAAAACTATGGGTAATAGTATGTGTTGTTATGGTCTGAAGGCTAAGATTTCTAATTAATGAATGGCACATAAAAATTTCAAAGGTATTTATAGATCTCAAACTTTCCAGTAAATATTGATAATTTGGACAGAGCTTGCTGGATTTTCCAGGGAATGTTTTGAGCACTGTTTAGCTGCTTAGAGCTAAAATAATTTTTTATATTTTTTCATATGTATACATTACAAAATTTAAACAGTGTTATTAGTGTCTGTGTATATGATCAGTATGCGTGAGTGCAATTGCTTGTGCATCATAGAATACATATGGAGGTCAGGGGATGCCTTTCGGGAATTGGTTCTCCTTCCATCGTGGGTTTCGAGACTTGAACTCAGATCATCAGGTTTGTGCAACAAGTGCTTTTACTTGCTGAGACATCTAACTAGCCTCATGAATGTGTTTTAATGCATAATAAGGGTCTGAGAAATGTTTTGGTGGTTAAAAGAATTTGTTCTTGCAGAGGACCTGAGTTCAATACCCAGCAACTACATGTTGTCTCACAACCATCTCTTCTGACCTCTGGGCACCAGGCACACAGGTGGTGCACAGGCATGAATCTGAACAAATACTCATATACAATAAATAAATAAACATTAAACATGCATAATATATTTTATTCTCCTTTAGTACTTAGTGGCAGAGCATGAATCCAACAGGAAACTAGAAAGGGGATAATGTATAAAGGTATACTAAAGAGGGGAATATTTACTTTAGATACAGAGATGTCACAAGCAATAGGTTAAAGTTGCACACGGGAGACAGTTCAGATGCTATGTAACCTTCTGTGCCCGAAACACAGTTGAAATACTTGCCTAATTTGAAGGAAGACTTGTTTCTCATTGCTTTGCATGTCAAATGTTCATCAGTTCAAAGGCTGTGGGAGTGTATACAGGGCGTTTTCCACACAGTTTATAAAAAGAAACAGTTACCTTGTAAGGAGGTTGGAGGCGGAGACTGGGGCTTCTGTGTCACACGGGACACATTTCTGTTTAATGCAAAAGCAAAGTAAATGTTCTCCAGATTTTATTTTGCTATACTATTTCTGATATATAAATACTGTGTTACTTTTGCAAGAAATTATCGTTTTACTACCAATATAGAATTTTATAAATTGTAAAGCACTTGTTAAGAGAGTTTTGAATAAAGGTTGATGTTCTTTCTCAGGTCTTCCCAATACTTTCGGTGACTATGATGAAACACCATCAATGATGGCCATGCACCTGAAGGTCAGGGATTTTTTTCATGTCTGTTTTGAAGACACAGATAGTTACTGTATTATTTGAATTACTAAACTAATTACCTTTGCAATCTTGCTTGTCTTGCCTAAGCTGCTCTTAAATTTGCTATTCTTATGCCTTAGCCTCTAGAATAGTTGGGATTATGCACGCATGTGCCACCATGTCTGATGGAAGATGAAATTGAGATTTAGCATATTAAGAAGCAGAATTTTCCTTCAATATGTAGTATATAAATAACAAAGTAAAGTTTAGGTACTCTGAAATAAGGCAATGGAAGCATAAGGGAGGCTTAGCTGCCCGCTTACTTATTGATTGACAGTGGTAGCTGTTGAGAAATTTCCAGTGACGTCTTCTCCAAGCTAAATGGGACAAGACTCCTCTCTACAGCCCTACCAAATAATGACGCCCTCTCTCATTCACTTCAAGCTGCTGCATGAGCTAGTTGTCCATGTGGCTGCCTGTTGTTACCTGCAAATCCTTCTCTTGGATGTACTTGGCTTTTGACTCATGAGACTGTGTTATGTACTGCTGTTGCTTGGTGCATTCAGGTCTTTATGCTGACTCTGTTTTTTCCTAGACTGTTTCTCAGTCAGTTCCTAGGATTTTAAGATTCATTTTGTTTGTTTCAATTGAGAGGGGGTTTTCTGCAGACTGTATTTGAACTCGTAATTCTTCTGCCTTAGACTCTGGAGTACTGAGATAATAATTTCAATTATCTTAAGTAGATAATCTTGGTACTCTGATTTCTTAGCCCCTTCATTGACCTCTGGTTACTCCAGATCCTGCTGATCAGTCTGGTGCCTTATCCCATGTGTTTGTCGGAGCACTTAAAACATGGCTTAATGGGACAGAGGACTTTCTTTTTCTCTGTTTCTCCCCCCCTTTCTTTTTTAATGTTTTTGGGTTTTGAGATATGGTTTCTCTATGTAGCCCTGGCTTTCCTGGAACTTGCTGTATGACCAGGCTGGCTTCGAACCAACCACCTGCTTGTTGGGATTAAAGGTGTATGCAGCAACCACCTGGCCCTTCTTTTATCTTAAAAAAATTAAAATGAATTAGAAAACTGATACTCATGTTATTTGAAAATGCATTGTCCATTTCACATCCATTCTGTCCAGCATATGGGTAAAAAATTGTTTTATTTCTTTATACAGGAAGATAAGATTTCTACTGTGTTTCAGACAGCATAAAAGGTCTCCTAGTATCTGAATTATTTCTCATGTGTATCTTTTATCTAGGGACTTTTTTTGGTATCTAAAGTAAATAATGTTTATCCCTCTTTAGTGTGTTCTTAGTTATTCAGTAAATGTAGAAAGTAAATGCTCCTCTGTTGAGTTTGCTTTGGTAAGTTTAGAATTCAGATGAACTTGCTTTTCCTAAGCACAGGACTTTGCCATGGATGGCTTGGTGAATATAGTTGGTGGATGCTGTGGTTCAACACCTGATCATATCAGGTAATGGTTACTTATCTTTCCTTTTTTCTTTTTGCTTTAACATTTGTTTGGTTTTACTTACTGGCTGTTTTTAGGGGGGTTTCACATGTATATAATTTTGATTTACTTTGTACTCCTCCCTTATGTGCCCACTGAGGCAGGATCTTGTAGCTCCTACCGGTCCTCACTGCGTATAGCCTACGCTGGCCTCCTGAGTGCTGCTGACTCAGCCTTCCAAGTTCCGGGATTACGTCTGGTCCTTAATGTTTCTCCTTTGCACGTGTGTAGTTTAGGACTCTGCCTTTTTTCCTAGAGTAGACAGACAGTGATTGTACTTTTAGTCAGCCCTCACTGTTTTATGTTTGCACACATAATACAGCTGAATTACCAAATACTTTTTTTCTTCTGTTTTTGTTTACTTCTCTGAAAAACCTTTGGCTGGAACTTCCTATGCAGACAGGCTGGCTTGGAACTCAGAGATCTGAGTGCCTCTGCCTTCTGAGCGCTGGTATTAAAGTGAGTGCCTCCACGCACTTGGCTTCTATGAGATTCTTCGTAACTATAGGGTTACTATATATTTGTCTTTTTGGTGCTGCTACTTGAACCAGCTCTCCTGTGCTCTTGCCCTCAGGGCTGGCTGGGCTCTGGTGCTGCCCAGGTGAGCAGGAACAGCTTCCTGCTCTCATGATTCCAAGGGCCCGGTCTCTTACTACAGTTGGTGGGGGGGGGGCGGGGGGAGAAGGGTGTGGACAAGGGAGAGATACAGCCACATCTGCAATGTCTCTGGGTTGCATCTTTTATAGTTGAAGTATTTTATCTTTGGATCACAAACCGACCCTTCATTTTTTAGGTCATTATCTCTTTAAAACGAGATGTTCTAGCTTGTGTGTTTGCATGTTGATCTCTATTCCCTTTTATTTACCTCCTGCTCTTACTTAGTCATCCACATACTGATTTGGGGGCAGGAGAGTGAGCAGTACCTGCAGTTCCCGATCAACAGAAGCTGTATTTTATGGCCTATCAGACACACGATTCATCAAAGGTGACAGTGTCACAGAGAACAGATAACTGAAGTGGATTTTGAGGAGGGGGCGATTGTATTTGTCTGCACCTTTCCTGCTTTGTGCCTACTGCAGCTATTCCTCCCAACCCCCACACCCTCTTCTCCTGTTTCTCAGAGCTGCAGACTTCTTTTTGAAGTTGTTTCTTAGGTAGCAGTGGCCACATTCTGAGTGTGGCTGTGTAAAGACGATCTGTGGGCTGGGGAAGGGAGAAGAGGTTTGCAGTTGGCATCTGTGCAGACCTCACGGAGCTCTAGGCTCAGCCTCTGAAGGCACAGTCAGCGATGATGAGCGTTCTGTGGCTGAGAAAGCTGGCGGACGTAACCTGCTGTACGTTTACATAGGCATATCATTGTGTACATGGATGTAGTGATGCAGAATTAATTTTATAGCTGGAAATTAGCTTAATTAGGTTTATGCTACTCTAACTGAATGAGTATGGTGTTTTCTCCTTTAATTTAGGGAAATTGCAGAAGCTGTGAAAAACTGTAAGCCGAGAGTTCCCCCTGCTAGTGTTTTTGAAGGGCATATGTTACTATCTGGTAAGTCATAAGGATGTAGTTGTTAGGATGTATTTAACGTGCTTATTCTGAGTGGATCGTGATATTTACGCCAGGAAGCTTGTTAGGTCAAAGAATGGTTAGTTTTCTCGGCACTTAGGTAGTTTTCCAAAAAACTCTTTTTTTCTAGGGATGGGGTAGAAAGATTAATTTCTGGGTAAAAAATAGCCTCAAACTCCCAGGGGTACACCTGCCTCTGCCTCCTGAGTGTTGAGAATTAAAGATTACCATGCCTGGCTGTTTTTATTTATTTATTTTTCCTGAAATGGTATATTAAGACAGTCTCTCTATATAGCCAGGGGTCACCTCAAACTAGCAATCCTTCTGTCTCTACTTTTTGAGTGCTAGGATTAAAAGTATGTGCCACGAAGTCCAATCTGAAGGGCACCTTTATTAACCTTGTATAGATGGTAAGCAAGAGAAGTACTGGTTCTGTATCTGACATGTCATTCCTGCAGGATCGGAGCACTTTGTAGAATGCCCTCAGATCACACATGAAATGATCCTACACATATAAGGCCATGTGTCCCCAGACCTGCCTGTGGCTCTTCAGGGAGACTATTTCTTATAAAACTTTTAAAGTAAAGGCAGTATGAGAACCTCTTCCGTGACACTCCACAGTTTTATGTTGTTGTTTTTCTACCTGAGTGTAATGCATCTACGTGTATTATCTGGTACTTGCCTCTGATATAGCCAGTGCCAGGGGAGATGCTATTAATCCTGAGCAAATAAAGTAATAATATGCTAAAAGCCCAGTGGCTGCCTTGGATGCCTCACAGTGACTCCTGGGTCCTCCCTCGTCCAGTTTGGTAGTGCTGGTTTCAGGCTCGTAGTCTCTCAGTGAAAGAGATGAAGTAACCTTTCACATATACTGTGGATGGATGAAGAGATTTGATCCATTCATCTGTAAGCTGATTTCTGACTGAGCACCGATGGAGCAAAAAAAAAAAAAAAAGTTTAAGGTAGAATTTCGCAGAGTAATATATGCTGGCCTCAAATTCCTACAAGCTACAGTGCTGGGATTACAGTCGTGAACCACCATGTTTGATACAACAATTTCATTTTTGGTTTGTTTGCTTGGTTTTTTACAATATTCTTTATTTGAGAATTTTATACAACGTATTTTGAACATATTGACAGGTGTCCCAAGTCTCCCAATAACTACCCTTTCTACTCTGCTGTCCCTTCTGACCCAAGTTTAGTGTTCTCCCCTCTCCCAAGTTCAGTTGGGGTCACCCAGCAAGTTTTGAAAAGAAAGGTAACAATATACTGTATTTCCGTCTCCTCCCCGTTTCAGATGGCAGTAGCTTCTCTGCTCATGGTAGGACTTTTGAACCCTACCCCTACCCCCATCCAGCCACAAACGAGACATGACAGGCCCCTCCCTCCCAAGGCCTAGGGCTTTGCAGAGGAAAGTGGGTCAGAAACTTGGCCTCTGAATTACCCTGTGCCAGGGGCGATGCCATTACTGTTCTACAGAAGCTGTTCTACAGAAAGTGAAAGCTCCTTGGCTTTTTAATAATAATAATAATAAAATCTCTTTCAGAGGTTGCAGGTAGCATCAAGCAGGGCTTCCAGACACAGCAGTAGCTGCACATGTGACTCACAGCAGCTGGGTCGGCATGGCAAGACCTGCTCAAGCTCCGTCCTCTTTTGATGGGGGGTTTCTTCGTGGCTCTTGCCCCAGCCCTAGTTCTGCAGGGCAAAGATGACTTTCCTTCATTTGCAGCGATGTATGGTTCAGCCCACTAGGGGGAGTTGTAGCACAGAGCTCGGAAGTGTTTCTTCCTCTGGAGATCTGGCTGTTGCAACCAGTAGCCCTTTTAGTATTCAGAAGAGGAAAGATGGCGAGCCCATTTCCCTGTTAGATGTCCTGTCTCATCTGCTCGGATGGACTTTTTTTTTGTAGAAAATATTTTGTTTCCTGTCATCCATGTGCATGTTCAGGAATTTTTCAAATGTTTCTCCTTTGAAGGTTTAGAGCCCTTCAGGATTGGACCATACACCAACTTCGTCAACATTGGAGAGCGCTGCAATGTGGCAGGATCCAGGAAATTTGCAAAGCTCATCATGTCGGGAAACTATGAAGTGAGCCCCCCGGGCATTGCCATCCCTCCGGGTAGACTGCATGTCAGCAGAGTTGTGTTCTGGCCGGTGCTACCACAGGGCTGAGTGAAGTATGTGAGGGTGCTAGTAGCTTCTGGCAGGAGGGGAGGCTCCTCAAGACTGGAAGCTGCTGCTGTTGGTACTGCTTGCTCATTTGGGGCATGGATGGAGACGACTGGAAGGGACCCAGCTCCTAGTCTTTCATTGTTATCTTTCGATATTTGGGAATACTTCCCATTTTGGCCTCTCTGAAACTGCTTTACAGAAAGTGAAAGCTCCTTGGCCTTTTCAAAAATTATTTATTATGTATGTGAGCATTTTGCTTATATAAAGGTATGTGCCTATTGCCATGGAGACCAGAAGAGGGCATTGGATCCCCAGGACATGGAGTTGCAGAGGGTTGTGAAGTGCTATGTTGGTCGGGGGCCTGAACCTGGGTCCTCTGTGAGAACAAGTATTTTTAACTGCTGAGTCGTCCCTGCTCCTCCCATCCCAAGCAGAGTTCATGCTCACCTGACCATGTCAGATGCTTACTGATGGAGGTATTGCTGATCCTATTAGCTGTAGGTCAAACCAAAACGAACAGGCCCTTGCCGTGAGAACTCTGAATTTTCAAGCTTTGTATTACTGAACATGAGTCAAATTTAATTCACATAGTGTGTGCCCAAGACAGCTGGATAGAGTTTACTTTCTACACATATGAAATTAAAAATGGAGGAAAATGGTTGAGGTTTTAGGTTGTTTTTTGTTTTTACTGTGACTTCTTATTTTTAAAGTGGGGCATAGTGATACTTGTCTTTAATCCAAACACTCGGAAGACATAGGCAGATTTTTCTGAGTTCAGGCTGGCCTGGTCTACATAGTGAAGACCCTGTCTCAAAGAAGTTTTTTCTTTTAATTAACTCTGTGTGTGTGTGTGTGTGTGTGTGTGTGTTTTGGGAATCAAATGTCAGGTTTGGCATCAAGTACCTTTACCAGAACCATCTTAACTGTTCTTTGAGTTTTAATGATTTTTTTTTTTTTTTAATTTCAGGACAGAATAGATTTAGTCTTTTAAAAAAATAAATATGCTTATTTTGTGTGTTTATTGTGAGCTTATTATACACGTGTGTGTGTGTGTGTGTGTGTGTGTGTGTGTGTGTGTGTGTGTGTGTGTGCATGCAGGAAAGGGCATTGAACTCCTTAGAGCTGGAGTTGGAGGCATTCTGTGGGAAACCTGGCTTGTTACATGTGTCCTGAGATACAACCTCAGATCTTCATGGTTGTGCATTAAATGTCCTTACTCTTTGGACCATATTTCTAGCCTATGAAGTTAGCCCTCCTTCCCACCTCTGCCCAAGACAGGGTCTTATGTACTTCTGACTGTCCTGGTGGGACTCACTATGTAGACCAGGCTGGCCTTGAACTCACAGTGATCTATCTGCCTTCCTCTGCCTCCCAAGTGTTAGAATTAGCCTCATTTTTGGAATTGCTAATTACTGTTTCTTGGCATCTTCTAGAGTTGTCTTTTTCAGCGCAGGTGTTGGTTGCCACATGTTAGTAAGCTGCCTGGGTGGGCTCCAAGCAGTGAGATGCTGTGTGGAAAGAGTTCCTAGTCAGTGTTGAGTGTGGGGCAGAAGGGGACAGACCCACTTGGAGCCAGTGTGTCTGTTTCAGTAACAAGGGACCTCCGGGGATGGGAGGAATAACTGCCTAAAAATCTCCTAACCACGTTTCTCCCATTCCTCCTCCAGGAAGCCCTGAGCATTGCCAAAGTACAGGTGGAAATGGGAGCTCAGGTGTTGGATATCAACATGGACGATGGAATGCTGGACGGTCCCAGTGCAATGGCCAAATTTTGCAACTTCATTGCTTCCGAGCCTGACATTGCCAAGGTTGTACAAGGGTTACAATCATTAAGGGTGTTTACCTGGCTTGCTGTTGGTCGTTTAGCCTTGTCTACCCATCCACAGGAACTGGTCCACTTTTTCTGTACAGTGCTCTTCTCATTCTGAGCTTTCTTAACTAAGCAGGATGTCCACCTGAAGCAGATTTTGGAGAGTGATAGGGCTTCAGCATGGCTGTTGACAGGCATCTGGGAGAAGTAGGCTTCAAGAGACTGAGTTTTGTCCATTGTCTGCAGTCTGAGAGCTGACTATCGTATCTCAGAGGGATGCTATTCCCATGATGGAAAACAGAGCTCTCGGTTAGGGCTTCCTTACTGCAAGAAGGGCCTTGTTAGGCATCTCAGACTAAGACAGTGACATACACCAGTTCAATCAAGTATCTTGTCTTTGTTTATACTAGTTCTTTAAAAGGTGAAAGTTAGGGGTTGGAAGGACAGCTCATTGATTAACAGCACATGGACGTGGGTTTAGTTCCCTGTATTTACTTCTGCAAGCTCACAGCTGCCTGTTAACACCAGCTCCAGGGGGACTCTGCCTCCGCCCCTTCATTTGTGTATACAGACCCCCAGACAGACACAGACATGCACATGTGCAAAAATGTTTGCTTTTGGTTTTGACACAGGGTCTTACTGTGTAGCCTTGGCTGGCCTTGAACTCACAAACAATCTGCCTGCCTCTGCCACTGCCATTTAAAAAATATGTTACAAAAAGGTGAAAGTCTTTCTGTATCTGCCTTTTAGAATGTTTTAGAGGGTTCAAACTAAACCTCATTTCACTTTTGGGTTATTAAATGAAGTTCTGTATGTTCTGGTTCTCAACTCAAGTTATGAGACTTGATCTGTAACATCCATTACTTGACTGCCATGTTGTATATGCGAGTATGTGTGTGTGTGTGTGTGTGTGTGTGTGTGTGTGTGTGTGTTGGTTCTGGTTGTTAAGATGGGTGTCTACTGTAGCACCTATGACTGGCTTCAAACTCCTCATTTAGCCAAGGTTGACCTTGAATTCCTGTTGCATCTACTCTGATGGACTTTTAAGGGTTTTTGTTTGCTTTTTGCTTTAAAGAAACTGTTTCTAGAGTTTCATATCTTTAGGTTTAGATGTCATAAAAACAATTAGGCCTAGCAGGAGCTTAAGAGAAGCCCATAGTAAGCTGTAAAATTATATTTGCCCATTTTCCATTTGTGTCCTAAACTTGCTAAAAGCCCTTCTACTTTTCTGGGAGTCACCCTTTGGGACTGTCAGGTTCAGATCAGCTCGAGTGGGTGGGGTGGGGGCAGGGCTGCGTGGGAAGAAGCCTGCTTCTCTGTAGCATCGAGCACTCTGAGGAGCGTTTGGTGCTGGCTCCCCTCCTCATCTCTAAAGTACTCACTCAGTTCATGGATTGGGTGGTGAGCCTCTTGTTAACTTGGACCTTATGCCCTGCAAGAGCTCATTAGTGCTCTGATGCAGCAACCACTGACCTCTCCTGGTTTTTAGCTACTGTTCAATTTGCTGGGGGCCAAATTTTAGCCATTAGGATAGAATATAAAGAAGTGCTCTAAGCAGAGGGCCTAAGGAAGATCACAGTTGGACACCAGCGTGGGCTACATAATGAGACTCCCACAAGACCCTGCCTCCAAAAACCCGGAGTATGAGTAGTACATCTTCAGCAGTAGTTTAAAACCCCAAAATTATTTGCAAGCTCTTCCAAACACTGGCCTGGTAATTACCGCCACCCAGTCTGACCCTTTTCCAGCAAAGCTCTTCACTGCTCATGTCCTGAGGAAAAGCAAAACTGGTAGAGTTTTGTTTTTTTTGAAATGGTGTCTTATATTCTACTCTGGCCTGGAAATCAATATGTAGTTGAGGATAGTCTTGAACCTCTTATTCTCCCACGTCCATCTTCTGTTGCCAGGATTATAGGTTTGTGCCACCAGTTTATGAACTGAGGATCTCTGCAAGAGCTCCACCAGTCATGCTGTTTAATAAGCCCGTGTGTGTTTATGGTGTTGGGAGACAAAACCAGGGCCTCGCAAGTATCTGGCATTGTTGCTGAGACAGACCCACCCCTTTCCTCCGTGTTCTCTGCTGTGCTGTGTTCTAGCCTTTCCTGCCCTCTTGTGACTTGTTTAATCATTATCTCGGTGAGCATGGTGAAGCCAAGGACCTGTGTGCCTTAGAGGGAGGGAGTCAGGTACTGGCTGCCCTCCATGACAGTCCCGAGGCAGCTCTTCCGCTAGGCTTGTTTCTTTGGAGCAATGAGTCACTCCTTCAGTGTCCTGGAGCAGGCGCTGGATTCGCTGTGGTCTCTCATGTTCCTCTTAGTTGTTTGTAATTTTACTCTTTCAGAGGGAAAAGGATTAGATCTGGTTTTCTTTGCTAATAATGTTTTTTTTTTTTAGCTCAGAAATTTGTTTTTATAAAGAGAAGATTTAATTTGAGTAACTTGGCCCGAGGGTCGTTCCCAAAGGGCAAGAGAGTCAACCTTAATATGAGTCAGAGTAGAATGCTTGAAAGTGGAGAAGGTGTTGGCCTTAGGGTTAAGAGCTTGGAAGTGTAAACTAGGCATAGCCTCTTGGATTTCCTGTCTGTCCATGCATAGTCTTCTGTGAGCCGATCTTACTCCAAAGTGAGTATATTAAAATCCTACTTCTAACCCTTAAATTTGTTTATTGTTCCCCTAAAGAAGAACTAGAGGGTTTGGAACCTCCCAAAGGGAACTTGTGGTGATGGGTAACCTGTGACCTTCTGTCCTTCTGCCACAGGTGCCCCTGTGCATCGACTCCTCCAGCTTCGCTGTGATTGAGGCTGGGCTGAAATGCTGCCAGGGGAAGTGCATCGTCAACAGCATCAGTCTGAAGGAGGGGGAGGGGGACTTCCTGGAGAAGGCCCGGAAGATCAAGAAGTACGGAGCTGCTGTGGTGGTTATGGCTTTTGATGAGGAAGGACAGGTAAGTGGTTTCTGTTGGGCTGGCACTGTTGTGTCACCCAGGTGAGAAAGCAGTGAGGGGAAAAAAATAGGTCTGAAATCGCTATGTGTGTACACACACAAATCTGTGCATATGCTTATCTTTGCATATAAATTTACACACACACATACAATTTGATTCTTTACATCTAAAGGGATCTCTCTCTCTCTCCCCTGACCCCTCAATAGGAAATGCTCCTGACCATTCATTCTGTACTGCTGTAGTAGAACACTACTATCTTAGTTACTTTCTTGTTGCTATGACAACACACCTTGACCTAGCAACTTACAAACAGTTCTTTAAAGGCTCATGGTTGCAGAGCGTTAGAGTCCGTGTTCATCATGGTCAGGAGCATGGCACCAGGCAGGCAGGTAGGCAGGCATGCATGCAGACACGGTTCTGGAACAATAGCTGAGAGCTTCTGATCCACACCTACAAGGGAGGGAAGGTGTGCGAGAGAGCGCACAAACTGGGAAAGCCCTCACCCAGTGACACCTCCTCCAACAAGGCCACACCTCTTAATCATCCGCAAAAGTTCTTCTCAGTGTTGGCTGGACATTAACATTACCAAGAGCTCCTGAGTTGCTGGAGCCAGTCTCCAGATTGTGACTCAGCTGGTCTCATACCATTACTGTGAAACAAACAAGCAAAAGTCCCTGGAAGCTGAAAACCCTGCCTAACTGAGGGGTCCTTCATCTCATTCTGCTGAGCTTCATCCGAGCGTGTGAGGCTGGCCAGCATGTGTGTTTCACAGTGCCGAAAATTATGCATGTGCTCCCTATAGAGGCCTCTACTAGGCCTCACTCTTTGGTCTTTTTCTTTACTTGGTGGCCAGAATCTAGCTGCTGTTCTTGGGGTAGAAGATACCATGAGAATAGTGTAACAAGGGCCTGGCTAGGTTGTAGGGAGGTCACAGTGTTCTAGCCCTGGAAGTGAATTTCTGTCCTAGGAGCATGTCCGTGATGTCTTTGGTGTGGAACAATACCCGACTCTATCCATCACATCTGTGATGGATTTATCTGTGCACAGCTGGCTCAGATAAATGACCAGGTTGTGCCTTCTTTGTTTGCCAGTCAATCGAGGTTACCGAGGCTAGCTCCCTAAAGTTGGAGCGGTGTCTTCAGTAGACTTGGTGTGCCCATCCTAACTGCCATCCTCCCACCCAGCAGGCTCCGGAGACTGAAGCACACACTTTCAGGAACGTCTTTTTCCACATTGAGAGTCGACCCTCGTGACTGTTATGTTCTTTCGGAGTGATTGTGCGCACAATGATGTGCCCTTACCTGCCATGCCCATATATTTTTCTGTGTGTGCACACAAAGCTTGGAGCTTAGGACAGGAAATGTATTCTGTATTCTGTAATGGCAGTTTTTCTCAGATTTCCATACTGGACTTCTGCCCTTTGCACTTGCAGAGGGTGCTTTTCAGCTGTTGCTGGTGTATCCGCTTGTCAGTACCACCAGTTCTGTGCTCAGGAGTCACCGCGTAAAACAAGGGCCATGCGTCAGGTGTGGCAGTTCCTTTGTTTCCAGCACTTTAGGGGCACAGGCAGGTGCATCTCTTGAGTTCTAGGGCAAGTTTCAGGTCATCCAGGACTACAGAATGAGACCCTGTCTGAAAGGAAATGAGTAAGAAAAGGATCGTGTGAACATGTGTTTGTAAATGCTACAGAACCTCACTCCTGTCCCAGGTGGGATGGAGCAGGACCGTTCAAGGTGTGAGGTTTCTTCTCAGTCCTCAGAGTGGCATGAAATTGAAAACTTAGCAACTGTTACTTTCAGGGTCTTTCATTTATCATTTTTGGACTGCAGGTGACAGTAGGTAACTAGTTCCATGAAATATAAAAATGTGGGTAAGAAACACTACTGTTTCTTTCTTCTGCCTACCCTCAGAGCACACTGGGTTAACAATACTCAGAAATTGAGAATGCAGTTTGGTGGATATGCTGTTTGGAGGTTTGATCTGAAGGCAGCTTTCTTGACAAAGTTAAGAAACACTGAGTAAAATAACACACACTCATTCACTCACTCACTCACTCACTCACACACTCACTCAGTCACTCACACACTCACTCACTCAGTCACTCATCCCTTCAACATGGTATTGAGCACACAATCTAACAGGCCCTGCTCTGGGCTTTGGGGATACAGTAAGACTGACATTCTAGTTAGTATAGATAATAAAATAACCAAGAATAGAAAGTTGCCAAACTAATGTATCTGGAAAGAGATGCCCCAAGGCAAGGAGAAGGTGGGAAGGGAGGAGGTGTGCTAATTTGGAGGAAGTGATTATGGCAGATTCTGAAGGGATAATTGATTCCGTACGTGTTAGCTGTGAAATTCAGTTAGGCCTTGCGTGGTCTGGGTTGGGTTGTAAGAGATGGAAAGGCGCTGAGGTTGCTACAGCATGGCAGGTTTTAGGAACATCGTAGAGGGAGTGAGGGCAAAGGGTGGAGTCATGGTGGAGGTAGAGGTCCTGGCTGAGTATGACAGGCTGAGGAGCAGGGCGGGTGAGCCTTGCTGGATCTGAGTTTACTTTTTTAGGGTTCTTTGAGGGAGGAGGATGATAATGTGTAGATTTTATTTATTTTATATGTACGGAAGTTGCCCGTATGTGCATGTTTGGCAAGCAGTGTCTGTAGACCAGAAGAAAGAGGCTGTCCAGTCTTCTGGAATTTAAGTGGCGAGCTACCTGTGGGTGATGGGAACCAAACCTGGGTCTTAGAAGAGCAGTTGGGTCTTGACTGTTAATCCATTTTTCTAGCTTTGTTTTTGTTTTGAGACAAGGTCTCATTATGTAGTCCAGGCTGAACTGGAACTTAAGAAACTCACTTGTCTCTGCTTTCCAGAACTGATTTGTAGTTGCAGCTTGAGACACATGGTAACAAGCATGTGGGTGTGGGCAGTAAATGCAAGTTTTTGAGTCTGCCTTACAAGACCCAAGAAAGCAACAGCAGTGTTTGTGAGCAGTGGGCACTTACTGGCAGGTCAGGAGAGGTGGGGCACTTAGAGGGTTCTTTCCCAGTGTGGCCCACAGAGGCCTGGCACTCATGCGTGCATGGCCCCACCCGCCATAGTTCTGCCTCACCAGCTCACGTGCTAGAAAGACATGTCTGATATTCAGCTGCTTACTTTCTAATCTGTCTGTAGCAGAGCTTAGTTTTTTAAATCACATTTGTCTTTAGAAAGCCACTTGGCTAGTATATCACGTATAAATGAAATTCTTATACAAGGAGTGAAATTATTATATTGAAAATGTAAAATCCTTAACTGATTTTGTTCTGAGATAAGTTGATGAACACCTAGAGGTTTGATATTTGCTTTTAGAAGAAATTCAGTCGTTGAGATTCGAGTGGCTTTGATGAGTGACATAGGCCGTTTTCATAGATAACACTCTGCTTTTCATGTAAATTACGTTTCTGCTCATTTCTCAGGCAACAGAAACAGATGTTAAAGTCAATGTGTGCACCAGAGCCTACCATCTACTTGTGGAAAACGTGGGCTTCAATCCAAATGACATCATCTTTGACCCCAACATCCTTACCATTGGGACCGGAATGGAAGAGCATAACCTGTATGCTATTAATTTTATTCATGCAACAAGAGTCATTAAGGTGAGTCTGGATATTTGCTGTCTTTACCAAAAATACAGCTCAAGTGTGTCATCTTGACTTGCATGCCTACACCTGACACATACTGACTTGCTGAGAGTAGTAACATCCTGTCCTTAGCAAACTGTTTTCTAGAATGGAGGGACTGTATCTTTTATATAATGCTATTATATTGTGTTGTGTAACACACACGAGAATATATAAAACTTATAGTCTATATAGGAGATAAGTAGTTATGAACTGTATAGTAGCTTCATTTTTCTGAAGTGGTGTGAGGCTTCTGTCCCATATAGCTCTCCTTTTCTGGATATACCTTATTCTCAATTTCATAAAGTAACTCTTTCTGAGACTTTTTTTTTTGGCGATTTATTACTTATATGCATGTTCAGTTTATATTATCATCCATGGCTTTTTGTGCTTGCCAGTGTATGTTCTAAGTTTTAGTTTGTAGCTGAGTCGGTATCCATGCTGCTTTTCTGCAGGCTTCCTCACATGTCAGATGAGGAGCTCTTGCTCTGTGAGCAGGTGTCCTCTTAGTTCCATCAGTGCCCTCTGTACTGCCCTGCTCTTTGTTTGTGATTTCCCCTTTTGACAATGTCCTCAGTCCCGATGGTAGTGCTTTCTGTGTTCACAGGCACAGGAAGCTGTGGTGTGCCTGTGGACAAAATGCTTGTTGGATTAGCCTTATTCAGATGTAAGCCACAGGGGTGCTGGCCATGAATTCTGTGTTAATATTTAAGGTGCACATTAAATAGGGAGTTTTGGTTTTTCTTTTTTAATAAAGATTTATTTTCTATGTATACACTGTTGCTGTCGTCAGACACACCAGCAGAGGGCATCAGATCCCGTTACAGATGGTTGTGAGCCACCATGTGGTTGCTGGGAATTGAACACAGGACCTCTGGAAGAGCAGTCAGTGCTCTTAACCACTGAGCCATCTCTCCAGGCCCCAAATGAGGACTCTTTGTATTTATTTGTATTTATGTATATGTATTTGTTCCTGGTTGAGTTTGTGTGTATTACATGTGTGTTTAAGTGCCAAAGGAAGCCAGAGAATGTTGGATTCCCTGGAACTGGCACCAGAGGTTATTGTGAGCTACCCGATGTGTGTTCTTGTGCTTTACAAGAGCAGTGTGCACTCTTAACCCTCCACCATCTCTACCCCAGAAACTCAGAACAGAGTTGTATGTTGATGACCAGAGCTCCCAGTTTCTATGTCAGGAGCAGGCCTTCAGAATTCTGATCTAGTCTACCAAGGACTCTCAAAAATCAGCTGTATGCCTACATAGCAAGAGCTGGCCTCTTTGAGCTTAATGTTATTCAAGTCATAAAATGTTAATCAACTTTTTTTTTATTGGACAGAGGCTCTCACTGTGTATTAGGATGGTTTAAACTTACCAGCCTCCTGCCCAACCCCCTCTTCAGTGCTACCAGGCCCACATCAGCCTCATTTTAAGTTTCATCTGTGTTGTTGCTATAGCTACATTTGTTCGTTTTTATTAGTATTTAATATGCTGCGGTTTCCCTGTGTCACAACTAGCCACAGATAACTGGTCCACAGATAACGGGTATGTTGAGCAGTATTGTTGTGAGAGTTCTTCTATTAGGTTGGTGTAAAATTAATTGTAGTTATGAATAGTGAAATTTTTTGTTTGTTTTTTTGAGACAGGTTTTCTCTGTACAACAGAGTTCTGACTGTCCTGGACTTGCTTTGTAGACCAGGCTGGCCTTGAGCTCAGAGGTGTGCCACTGTCCATGGCTCCCAGATAGTGAATTTTAAATCACAACTAGGCTCAAACATTTCTTTATTAATCAGAATAGGAATCATTATAGTCAACTTGGTTTTGCCAATGAGAAATAATTTTTATTTTTAGCATAAAAAATAAGTGTTTTGCAGGCTGGCCAGATGGTCCAGCAGGTCAGTGTGCTTGGTGTCAGCTAAGCATGACGATGTGAATTTGATTCCCAGCTCCAACATAATGGGGAGGTGAACTGACTCCTGCCAGTTGTGTTCTGACTTCCTGACATATTCTGGCTTGTCTGTGTATCCTCCAAATGAATACATGCACTAAATATGTTTTTATAGTCAAGAACTTTCTCTGTCCTAATGATTGTGCATATTTTTTCCATGCAAAACGTTATCAAGATTCTTGAAAAATGGCCGAATGTTGTTTAGTGATATAAATATGGTAGATAAGGAAAAACTTCACAGCAAGTAATAAATCATTAGGAGAAACTCATAAAGCAGGACCGCACATTAAAATAGAAATTGATCAAGAATGTATTTCAACATTAAGGAACAAATTTCAACATTGAAAACTTATCGTTAGTTTTGCATCAACCTAACAAGTTAATCATGTGTGCCTGAGTTTCTCTGGAGTGTGTCTAGGCGTAGAATGGCGTAGTCAGAGGCCGGCTGTTTCCCAGGACACTTAGGCCTGTACCTGTAGTGAGAGTCACTGTAGTTGTCATGGCTAATGTTTGGTCTTGTCACAGGCACCTCAGCTGCCTTTGTTCTACATTTTGTCAAGTCGTGATGAATAGAGAGCTTGTTCGTTTAAGTTATTAAATCCTTCCAGCTTTGGAAGGGTCAGGAATGTATATACATTTACAGATACAGGCACCTAATCTTTTGCTTTCTGTCTCTTTTCCCCCGTCATTTATTCAGCAAATATTTCATGTAACTTTCACCATTATACATTACCATGGTAATTACAGAGGTAGTCACAGGTAAAATAGCATTTTGTATTTTTCCTGCAGTGTTTAAAATGTAGCAGGAAAAGCTACTTGCGCTGTGCCTCTAGGACATTGAAACGGTGGTGGGTTTACATGATAAAAGAGGAACCGTAGGGCATGGCCCAGTACCGTGGAGGGCTGGGCTCTGTCCAGTAACAAGCTCTGAGTTAGCCACTTTGGACTTTCTTGCTTTTTTACTTTTCCTTTATATAAAGCTTACAAGGTATGGCTGATGGTGGCTTTTGTAAACTGTGAAACTCTTTTCCTGCTTTTACATTCTTGCCAGGAAACATTACCAGGAGTCAGAATCAGTGGAGGTCTTTCCAACCTGTCCTTCTCCTTCCGAGGGATGGAAGCCATTCGAGAAGCAATGCACGGTGTCTTCCTTTATCATGCGATCAAGGTATGCTGAGACCAAGTGTGACTTAGGCTCTGTGGGAAAAGTGTTCACAGCACAAGCCCAGGGACTTGCTTGTGTGAAACTTCAGTGTAGTAGTAGCTCCTACTCTAGAAAGAGATGGAGACAGACTCCTTGGAAGATTGTAGCACAAGCATGTCCAGTGGTGAACAAGAGCGAGACCGGCTCAAACAATGAAAGGCAAGAACCAACGCCCAAAGTTGTCCTCAAAGTTGTCCATGTGCCATGGTATGTGTATGCATCATAAGTGCACACACAAGATTTTTCAAATAATTGAAACAAAAATGATGCACGGTAACTTTGACTGAGAGTAGGGCTTACAAAATAAGTCCTTCAGGATGACCGGCCTGCTTTGTCTCCTTTAAGTGAAGCGTCAGTGGAACAGAGTGCCCCACCCTTTCACCTGTGTCCTGTCTAGGGCTGCTTCTAGACTGTAGCAGAGTTGAATAGTGACTAATCATGTTATAAAGTTGTTCTCTGAGCCCTGATTTAGGGTATCAGTGAAAATCCTCATTTTCCTTTTTATTGCCCTTAGTTTGGTATGGACATGGGGATAGTCAATGCCGGCAGCCTCCCTGTGTACGATGACATCCATAAGGACCTCCTTCAGCTCTGTGAAGACCTCATCTGGAACAAAGACTCTGAGGCTACTGAGAAACTCTTACGATATGCCCAGGTAAAGTGTCCAGGGTGTCTTTCCTACCTTAGAGTTCATCACTCACTGGCAGTTACTGGACCCTCACGGTAGAGTAGGAGCAAAGGTCTCTCTGGGTCATCGGTCATCATCATCATGGTGGTGCAGGAGGACGAGGAGGGAGGAATAGACCTGATCTAGGCCACTTTAGTGTTCTGAGCCCAGACTTTTGAATTTGAAGTAGGTCACATTAAGTTGTAGAAAAGTCATGGGCTGGGGAGATGGCTCAGCAGTTAAGAGCACTGACTGCTCTTCCCATGTGACTCAACCATGTGTAATGGGATCCAGTGTGTCTGAAGACAGCTACAGTGAACTCATACACATAAAATAAATAAATCTTAAAAAATAAAAAAGTCACAGAATATAGTAGTCAAGAGAAAAAAATTACTTACAATCTTACCCCCTGAAGTTAACCATTACAGGATGAGATTTTATTACTTCTAGTCATTTTTAATATATATATATTTGTATGTGCATATATATATATATTATTGAAAATAATTTTTTCCTACAATATATTCTGATCACAGCTTCCCCTTTTTCACCTCCTCTTAGATCTTCTCTATTTTCTCATCCATCCAACTCTATGTCAACTCTATGCTGTTCTCTCTTCAGAAAACATACAAATAATAGCAACAACAACAACAATAATAATAATAATAGAGAATTTAAAAAAGCATTCTTCCTAATTCTGTCCTTCATAGTCATTGTTATGTAATGGCTTTATATTTGTCTTTCTCCCTGTTATCAGGCCTTCATTACAGGTCACATTTTCCTTCTACTGAGTTTCCTTTAGAAACAGTACTTGGAGTTTGAGTCTGGCTACAGAACTTTGAATACTGTCTTTGCCCTTGCTGCACTTGTCTGAAGGCTAAAGTCCAGGATGAAATTCTGTGACCTGGAGGGAAACATAAAGTAGCTTAATCTACTTTAAAAGTGTGCCAGGATACTTGCTTGCATTGTGTCTTCATTCCTTCTCTGAGTTTCTTCCCTGGAGACTCATGTTCCCTGAAGCCCTTCATCAGTGTCTGAGTTGTTCTGTCCCCTCAAACTTCCATGTGGCTGTTACACATCCTGCACTCTTAGAACGTCCCCTTCCCTATGTTTTCCTCTCCCTTCCTTATGACGTGGTACAAACCTGATGTGGATGACCTCACGCCGCCCAGTGTGTCCACCTCCAGGAACATTCTGCCTTCACTCTAGCCTTTCTTCCTTTAGTATTTTTGAGACAGGGTTTTATTATGTAGTGTATGTTGGCCTGGCACTCAGAATCCCCCTGCGTCAGGTTCCCAAATGCTGGGAATAGGAGTGTCCACTACTGCTCATGGCTTCCAGCTCATCAGTTGTGTGCGTGATGTTGATGTCAGTTAAGTTTTAGGAAAGAAGGAAAGAAAATAAAAAGAACCATTACTTTCCTCTACTGAAAGTTCAAATTTAAAATATATCTTTTTCTCTCTCACCACTTATTTCAGTCCTGATTCATGCTGAACACCCTGGGGTCTGGGAACTCGAAGACTAAGACACTGATTTTTTTTTTTTTTTCTGCAAAGAGTTCACTGTGTACCATTTGTCTTAATTTTTATTCAGACTCACGGCAAAGGAGGGAAGAAAATGGTGCAGACAGACGAGTGGAGGAGTGGCTCCATTGAAGAGCGTCTGGAGTATGCGCTTGTGAAGGTGAGCGCCAGAGCCTGTCCCGGAAGCCCGGGGACTCACTCTGGCTCCCAGTGCCATTGCTGGCAGTAGTTGGGAGGGGATGCCCTAGACGTTTCACTTTTGAGTTTTAACCTGGAGATGTCTGTGTGCCAGTGCCCTGAGCTCTTGAACAGTATCTAATGGTGTGTTCCGTTTTCATAGATGGGTGTGGCAGATGCTTTGGAACTCTGGCTGCAGTGTACAAGACAGGCTCACACACACAGCAAGGACTTGCCCTGCCCAGTTAGTAGCTCTGAGGTCAAGGACTCTTCCCTAGTCCTGTAGTGAGTCTGAGACAGTCCAGAGTGTTTTCTCTTGCTCAAGAATTCAGTTTTTAATTCTCCTGGGAGTCATATATTTCAATTTCTCAACTGTTTGTGTCCTCCGATTCTTGAGAATTCTGGGCTTCGGAGGAAGGCTTGTAAACCATGGCCAGGCAAGTCAGGGAAGGAAAGTTCCATGGTGCTTTGTTTTTGTTTTTTGTTTTTCTTTGTTTTACTTTGGTTTTGTTGCTGTTATTTTTTTAATTTCATATTTTAACAATCTTTAAAGTGTTGAATCCTGTTCTAGCCAAGAAGTGTTACAGTGAGAGAAGATTCAGACTTATTTATTTATTTGAGATAGGACCTTATTGTGTCAGCCCTCAACTTACAGAGATCCTCTTGCCAATGCCTCCTGAATGCAAGAATTAAAGATGTGCAACTACCCTACTGATTTCATAGACGTGACCAGTTGCTAAGGCTTGAACCCAGACTTGCACACATGTTAAGCACATACTCTACTACTGAGCTACATTCCTAGTCTTCACTCAGACCCCGTTTTCCCTGTGTACTTGCTTCCTGTTATTAGCTAGGCACCGCTGATAAGTTACATCACAGTGATTGTCAAAAAACATGAAGTTGGTACTTCTGTGATTCTGTGAGTGAGGAAACCAAAACTTCATAAATGGCCCGTGTTGGTGATGAGAACAAGGGCTCAGACTCTGGCTGGCTGGTGCGGAGATTCACCTTCTTAAGCATCTGTGGGATTCATTCTTTGTTTTTGGCCTTAATAAAATCTGTTTGTTCGCTTCCCCTACTTCTTTGTTTTTTTCTTTTAAGGGCATTGAAAAGCACATTGTTGAAGACACTGAAGAAGCCAGGTTAAACCGGGAAAAATACCCGCGGCCTCTGAATATAATTGAAGGGCCCCTAATGAATGGCATGAAAGTGGTTGGTGATCTTTTTGGAGCTGGAAAAATGTTTCTACCTCAGGTTGGCAAAACAGAGAGAAACTTTAACATTTCCTTTTTTCTGTTTTACAGTAAATAGCGCGTGCGAGTGTTTTCCGAGGCTGCAGTATAGACAGTGCTTGAAAGCATTATCTGGTCACTGCTAGGCCAGTCCGTCTTCACAGTGTATATAGGTTAGAAAGCTTGCAGACATTCTTAGCACCACAGTCTGCATGTTCTGTATTTCCATACTGCCCAGGGCCATGCAGGAAGTGACAGATGGCTTTGGAACTCATGGAATGCAGCCCACCAGTTAGCCCAGCCGTGACGGGTGTACCTCGGTTGAGGCTCAACCCTGAGGACTTTATGCTGCTACCGAATTCTGCTCTGCTTGCTGCCCACACATCCCTCTTAATCTGAATTGTATAAAACCTCTAAGGGGGCA
This sequence comes from Micromys minutus, assembly GCF_963924665.1. Taxonomy (NCBI): domain Eukaryota; kingdom Metazoa; phylum Chordata; class Mammalia; order Rodentia; family Muridae; genus Micromys; species Micromys minutus. The sequence goes on along the minus strand of NC_137975.1, from coordinate 65,175,329 downwards.
TCCAGCTCCTCACCGGGCAGGATTTCTAGCACTCACAGTAACACTTGATCTCCAGCATGGCAGCTGGAGCAGATCAATGGTTCAGTCACTACCCTAGGAAAGAACTTCAGGTTGTGACCACTGCTCCTGGAAAGCCTTTGGAAATTAGTGAAGCAGGGCTAAGATGTTTTTACTACTGACTCTGATGTAGAAAATCTTAGGGAGTAACTTAAAGTTCAGAAAGGCACCCCTCAGGGAACAAGGACAATGGCAGCTCTGCCTTCTGTGACTGTCACTGAGGCAGGACTGTGATGACTGGTGTCATTCACCCAATTTTGTCCTCAGCTTCCTGATATGACTTAATAAGAATTACTGATGAGTAGATATGCATTCTAGGATTTAAAGTAGATGTGACTCATTTTTATATAAAAGTTCAGGGTTGTGATTCTTTTAAGATTCTTACAAGATTACTTTTAAAGGTTGGTAATAAAATATTTAATCATTTCTTTGTAACTGCAAATTGCTGCCTGCCAGTAAGAGAAACGGCTGAGAAGACTACCTTGCTCGCTCAAACTTTATTAATCTATAGCAGGCTACTTAGTTACAGATGTGTGTGAATTCTTGGGAATCATTTGTTTTCTTTACCTATAGTTTGTAATGTGGTTTCTTGTAAAGCTATTGGGGAACATACTGGCTTTTTTTTTTTTTTTTTTTTTTTTGTCATTTATTAGAAAAAACTTAATTCGTAATCACATTATGATTTTATACTTTTGAAAGATTTTGCTGGGATATATAAGCCGTGAGAGAAAGAATAAACTTGACACTTGTTCCTTCTATCCTCCATGTATGTATGTATACATGTATGTGTTTATTTGAGAATATGTTGGGTCTTTGTTCCATCCACCAAATCTGTATGTGTGTATACTTGTAAAGCTTGTCTGGGTATGTGTTGGTGCCTGTGTCATCCACCAGTTGTGTGTGTATATTACATATGTGTATGTGTGAAATGCTTGGAGCCTGCTTGCTGGAGCTTTGCTCCATCTAATCTATGTGTGAATACGTATGTGTCTGTCTGTCTGTTTGCATGAATGTATGTATTTGTATGTACAACGTTATTGGAGTCTGCCTTTTGCTTCATTTACTCAGTGTGTATGTGTGTGTTTGAGTGTGTTTGAGTTATCTCTCTTTCCTTTTCTTTCTCTCTGGCCCCAAGGAATCGAAAAAGTTCAGAGTTCTCAGTGGCCACAGGGAGTGCCAGCCCCAGTACATTAAGCTTTGTTCCCTCAGAGAAAAGTCTGCTGAATAATTTCTTTAGTCACTGACTGCCATTTTTAGCAACCCCAGTCAGTATCTGAACTTCCTTTCCTTCTGCTGCCTGCCTCAGTTTACCCCCTGGATGTCAAAGCTGGCTATTGACACCAATACCACCTCTTACCTTAGTGCCCACCTGAGATAAATGTAATGTTAGTTCTAATATTTGTCTTGACAAGCCAGTGGTCATCTTTAAGAATGCATATTTTGGTCTTCGTCTTCACGTGTTGCAAGCTTACACTCTGCCTCTCGAGAGCATTAAAGCTATACCGCAGAAGAAAAAAAAAAGAAAAAGAATGCATATTTTGAAAAAATGTTACTCTTTTAAATATTGGGACTTTAAATAGTATGTTTTAAGTAAAGGCAGAATTCTTCATTATAGCAAGTACTTAAAACTATCATTTTAGCAAATTCTTGATGAGCATTTAGGTAAGGGGCTTTGACGTATGTCAGAAGCTCAAAGGGCCTCTTCGTAAACTCAGTTTTAAGTGAGATAAAAGCCTTAGGATTATAGGATGCTGGGATGAATGGTATTGAAACAAACTTAAAAGATGCATAGAATTCAGAGACACAGTAAAAGGACTTTAGGCAGAAAAACAACCTACCAAGCAAAGTTCAGAAACAGAAATTTTAACCTTTGTTCCTCATTGTCATTCCCCACCTTATCCTTATCCCTTATCTGTACCCTGTTCACTGTAGAAATCTGGGAAAGTCAAATCAGAGATTCTTAAGTGGTCCTAAAGCTTCACCGGTCGGCATCGGCAGTCATGTGATGGTTTGCTAATGGTGCCCAACTCTGCTTTTTTTCCAGGTTATAAAGTCAGCCCGTGTCATGAAGAAGGCTGTTGGCCACCTTATTCCTTTCATGGAAAAAGAAAGAGAAGAAGCCAGAGTGCTTAATGGTTCGGTTGAAGAAGAGGCAAGTCATTTAGTCCAGGCCTAGAGCCTTTTCAGGAGCTGGCCAGGAAGACTTGTTTTCCTGAGGTTGGGAACACCATCAGTAAAGCTTTTATGTAGGGGTGCTGTCCTTTCCCTGTTTGTGTGCTCAGGGGATTGAACTCAGGCCTGTCCCAGCCGGTACTTCCCCTGCTGGGTCAAGTTTGGAGGAGGCTGGTTTGCCTTTAGAAGGCCCTTCCCGAATACTCTGTGCTCTTGTACCACTCGTGGGGCCTGTTCATCCGCTGGCTACATCACCAGGATCAGCCATCAGACTTTCTACTTTAGCTAGAGCCCTGTGAAATTCAGACAACACTGGATACTAGAATTCTAAATTCTTAATCTTTGCAGTTGGCTTAAAGAGATGATGCTTGTCTGCGTAGCTTTTCTTCCCATTTTCTTGTTGCTGTCACTGTAAAAACGAGCTTTTCTAGGGAAACTGTTCTCTTTCAAAATCTGAGGTAATCTGCAGTTAGCTGACTCCTCTCTTTCTCTTCAACTCTCAGTAATACACTTTGGCAGTTTCAGGGTTAAAGACACGTGGTCTTTAGCTGTAGGAGTGTTTCTGTATGTGGCTGCTGACTCTGTTTCAGATGCTAGAACCTATGAGCCTGGTTGAAATCCCTGTGCTAACATGCTAGGGAGGCCTCCTTTGAACTTGTGGGAGGCACAGAGCTTCAAGTAGAGAGTGTTACTTGGGTCCCCAGTGTACCTTTGAGATGGTTCTGCCAACATCTGTGTGGCTCTTGAGAAACAGATGGCCTTCCCTGGTGACCCCTTATGCACGCTCAGCTGCTTGCCTCACTTTACAGGACCCTTACCAAGGCACCATTGTGCTGGCCACTGTTAAAGGTGACGTGCATGACATCGGCAAGAACATAGTTGGTGTGGTGCTGGGCTGTAATAATTTCAGGTAAGTCGAGATCTCACTTCTTCTAATTCCTTCGTGTTTAAAAGAGGAATGTAGGGCTGGAGAGATGGCTCAGTGGTTAAGAGCACTGACTGCTCTTCCAGAGGTCCTGAGTTCAATTCCCAGCAACCACATGGTGGCTCACAACCATCTGTAATGGGATATGTTGTTCTCTTCTGTCTGAAGACAGCTACAGTGTACTTACATATAATTAATTAATTTAAAAAAGAGGAATGTAAACGTTTTACTGGGTGAAAGGGATGGGCATGGCCATGGATGAGGTGGGTGTTTGTTTTGTTTTGTAGGCTCATAATTATGACTGTCTTAGGTATTCGTTAAAGGACAGAGAATGGGAAGTAATCTCCAGGGTACAGGCAGCCAGGAGTCTTTTGGACGTGGTCACTCTCTAATGCTCATCAGGCTTTTCCTGGCTAGCACGTGCCCTTTTCCACCAGGGTGCTCAGGAGCGTTGGCAACATGGGCTTTCTAGGAAGGCTTTATCTTTACTTGTCTCTCTGCCTCTGTGTCTCTTGGTGACTGGGGTTCTCTGAGGGACAGAACTGGCAGAATATGGTAATATGTGTCTATTAGTGATGGGCTCATTAGAGCGGCTAACGGGCTGTGACCCAAGCAGTGTAACAGTCATGGTTCCTGACAGAAAGGCCAGGATCCAGCAGTGATTCAGTCATCCAGACTGGATGTATTAGAAATCACAATCTGGTGCTAGAGTTTCTGGGAGGGGTCCTAAAGAGCTGCTAGTTTCAGTCCACTTTGGAATCCTGAAGAAGTAGAGCGAGGGAATGTTAACAGAAAGCAAATGCTTCCTTCTGTGTCCTGTGTGGGCTGCCACTAAGAAAGAATGGCCAGATTTAGGGTGAATCCTCTGACCTCAAATGATCTAGACTTAGGGTGGTTCTCTCACCTCAAATGATCTAGCCGAGAAAAGTCTCTCACAACTATACCCAGCTGCTTGGGTTTTAGATACTTGCAATTGTAGTCAAGTTGACAACCAAGGTTAGCCATCACAGTGATGATGAAGTAGTATTTGGAATGATATATGAAGGTAAAACTCCCTTTTGATAACTCAACAACGAATAAATTTTCTAAGTGTTATTTCCAATAAGCTAATGGTTTATATTGTTTACATTTTCCCTGATTCACAATATGTTTCAGTGAAAATGTCACTAGTGTCCCACCCGGTCCCAGTGTTCTGTCAGCGGTCCTTTGGAGTGAGGGCTGCTTTCCACTGTGCCTTTCTCGGGTGGAGAAGCTTGCTGGTGCGAGGGCCCTTGTGTTCTGTTCACTGCTGTGAGCTAGTAGTGAGGCCTCTCAGCCTCTCTCCTCCCAACACCTGACCCGTCTCTTCGGGAACGCTGCCTGGATTCCATCAGGAATGCAGAGGCTGGCGGTGTCGGGGCAGCTTTCCCATGGCCAGTCTTTCTACCTTTCTTCCCAGCCTCTGTCTTGAAGGCAGCATTCTTTCCAAGCCTTGAAAACAGGACTGCAGTTTCCACTACCTACTTACTGTTCATTAAAGTGAAACGTCAGCCTCTGTTCCATGGTGTCACTTACTTGCCAGTATTATTTTGACTTGCATCCATTTTAAATGTATGGATTCATTAATATTCAAAATTTCCATTGAGAATAAAGTTGGAATATTCAGAAGTATTTTTGATCAGATAATTGATTACATGATAGCTGATTTTAGAGACAGTCTTTCAGCTATGGAAAAGACAGTAATGTACTTTTCCTCAGTTCACACCCGTTATGTAAGAAAGTCTGCCTGTCAGAGGAAAAAACTACTGTACCTCAAGGGCAGCTCATGCTAACTTAGTCTCTCCTCAGTACCTCATGGTTACTAGTTTTGTAGAGGCCTCTCACTTTTCATATTCTGAAGAAAGGGCTTTCAAGAATTTAGTTTTTAAAAGTAAAACTGGGCTAGATGTGATGGTGCATGTATTTAATCCCATAGGTTTAAATACCACTTAATGCAGAGGTGGTGGGTGGATCAACATAGTGAGTTCCATGCCAGCCTGGGCAAGCAAAGAACAAAAGCTTTCTTCTGTGTCCTTTCGTGTAGGTTGCTACCAGAAGGTATGGTCTAGATTAGGATGGATATTCTGACTTCAGATGATCTAGATTTAGGATGGGGTAGAAGGAGAAAAGGAGAAGGGAGAGCAGCAGTAATAGGACCTGTGAGTACTGCTTAACTTAACCTCAAGTGGAAGAAGGAGGAGGACAAAGGAAGAAGGAAGGAAGGAAGAAGAAGAAAGAAAGAAGGGACTCTAGTGGTGGGATGTGTGTATTGCAGGGACAGCAGTCAGGAAGTGACAGCATTTGTACCCCTTCCTTTCCCGCCTCCATCTCTTTCTCCTATTTTTAGTTAACAAATATATATTCCTAAGATACATATTTATAAAGCACAGTATGACATTAAAACACATGTATACAATGTATATTCATCTAGCAGTTGCCGTGTGTATCCTTACAGAACCGGAGGACTCACTCTTTCCTGTTCTTTGTCATTAATGCACAGTAGGTTATGTATAGAGGTAGCTGCCCTGCTGTGGAGCACGAGAGCCCTTTATTCCCCTCCTCCTCATCCTGCTTATCTCTGTTACTTTGTGTTACTCTTCAACTTTCTCATACTTCAAGGTCAACTCTTGAGTTTCTTTATTTGAGAGAGAGAGATCATATTTCTGTGTCTGGGTTATTTTACTTAACATAATGACCACCAGCTCAATTTATTTTCCTGCAAATGATAAAGTTCATTCTTTTTATGCTTGAGTGGTATTTCATTCTTGGAGGCTTAAGTCATCTTGGGTATTTGCACAATTTTGCTTTTCTCTGTGATTCTTCTGAAGAGAAAAAGAATTATTATTGTCTATTTTCTAAATTCTTTGTAATTTAAAATAGTACTGGATACCATTAGTAACTCATGTTTTGTAACATTTTTTTTTCCTGAATTTGAATCCCAAGTACAATGCATACTCCCCCTCTCTCTTTCCCTCTCTCCCTCCCTCCACTTTTAAAACAATATGCATATGTGTATAATACACGAGTGCTTGTGGAAGTCAGGTGGCAACTTGCTCAGGAGCTGGTTATGCCCACCATTCAAGTTGCAGAGATTCAACTCAAGATGTCAGGCTTGGTGGCAAATACCTTTTCACACAGAGCCATCGTACCAGCTCTTAGAGTGTTCTGAACACTTGGGAAGAACATTGTAACATTAATTAATACTTTTCACAACCTTCTTTTCCCTATTTTCTTTTTCCACATAGGGTCTTACTGTGTGACCTTGAACTTGAGACATGGGGTCTTCCCCACTTAAAGTAAACAAGGGTTGTCAAAGGATGAGGGTGAGTGGGGGGCATAGGCAAGTAGAAGTGAGAGAGAATGATGAGGGAATGGAATCTTGTGAATTTTAGCCGGTCATGGCCCTGAAGCATCATGATTTAGGATCTGTTTTGGTTTTTCTTCTCTATATCTAGCTGATAATACTATTTTATTTTCAAAGTGTAGCTCTAGTGTCACCTGAGATGCTTCTAGTTGTTTGGTTTTGATGGTGTCTGTGGCACATTGAAAATGCATCAGCTGTACCACTTGTCACGCAGGACTCTAACTCAGAGCTTCTGTTTCTCAAGTATGTGCTGTGGGGGCAGCTAGACTGGTACTTAAGACTGAAAGTGTCTGCCTTTGTGAAGCCCTAAACTTGAGTACATGTAGGAAATTATAAATATTTCAGTCATTTTCCAGCAGGGCTTATTGAAAGCAGGTTAAGAAGTTGCAGGTGGGCCTGCGCCACAAGTCCTGGATACTCCAACACATCGGAAAAGCAAGATTCTGATTTAAAATCACAACTCGTGATGATATTAGAGGCCTTTAAAAAGGTCATGAATAACTCCCTTTAAGAAATACAAGACAACACAGGTAAACAAGTAGAAGCCCTTAAAGAGGAAACTTAAAAATCAACAAAACAGGTGGCATAATTGAACAAAGCAATCCAGGATCTAAAAATGGAAATAGAAACAATAATGAAATCACAAAGGGAGACAACCCTGGAGATAGAAAATATAAGAGATAGAAGAGAGAATCTCAGGAGCAGAAGATACCATAGAAAACATTGACAAAACAGTCAAAGAAAATGCAAAAAGTCCTAATCCAAAACATCCAGGAAATTCAGGACATAATGAGAAGATTAAACTTGAGGATAATAGTCATAGAAGAGAGTGAAGATTCCCAACTTAAAGGACCAGTAAATGTTCTTCAACAAAATTATAGAAGAAAACTTCCCTAACCTAACGAAAGAGAAGCCCATAAACATAGAAGAAACCGACAGAACTCCAAATAGATTGGAACAAAAAAGAAATTGCTCTTGTCACATAATAGTGAAAACACCAAATGCACAAAGCAAAGAAAGAATATTAAAAGCAGTAAGGTTAAAAGGTCAAGTAACCCATAAAGGTAGACCTATAAGAATCACACCAGATTTCTCAATAAAGACTACACAAGCTAGAAAATCCTGGACAAATGTCATACAGATTCTAAGAGAATACAAATACCTGCACAGGCTACTATATCCAGCAAAACTCCCAACATAGATGGAGAAACAAAGATAGTCCATGACAAAAGCAAATTTATACTCTATGTTCCCACAAATCCAGGCCTACAAAGGATAATAACTGGAAAACTAACACAAAGAAGGAAATTACACCCTAGGAAAAGCAAGAAAATAATCTTTCAACTAACCTGAAAGAAAACAGACACACGAACATAATTCCACCTCTAACAACAAAAATGCCAGGAAATAACAATCATTGGTTTCTAATATCTCTCAACATCAATGGACTCAATTCCCCAATAAAAAGACATAGACTAACAGACTGGATATGTAAGGAGGACACAACATTTTGCTTCATACAAGAAACACACCTAAGTAACAAAGATACACACTACTTCAGAGTAAAAGGCTGGGATTTTTTTTTCCCAAGCAAATGGTCCCAAGAAACAACCTGGAGTAGTTATTCTAATATTGAATAAAATTGACTTTCAACCAGAAGTTATTAAAAAAGATAAGAAAGGACACTTCATACTCAACAAAGGTAAAAATCTATCAAGATGAACTCTCAATTCTGAATCTGTGCTCCAAATGCAAGGACACCTATATTGATAAAAGTAACCTTACTTAAGCTCAAAGCACACCTTGCACCTCACACAATAGTAGTGGGAGACTTCAATACTTCACGCTCATCATGGACAGATCATGGAAACAGAAACTAAACAGAGACAGTGAAACTAACAGAAGTTATGAACCAAGTGGATTTAACAGATACCTATAGAACATTTCATTCTAAAACAAAAGACTATACCTTCTCAACATCTAGTGGTACTTTCTCTAAAATTGACAATATGGTCTGTCACATGGGCCTCAAGAGATACAATGAGATAGAAATAATCCCATGCATCCTATCTATCTCAACGGACTAAGACTGGTCTTTAATAACAACAACAAAAAGCCCACATACACATGGAAGCTGAACAATGTTCTACACAATGATAACTTGGTCAAGGAAGAAATAAAGAAATTAAAAACATTTTAGAATTTAATGAAAAGGAAGGCACAACATACTTAAACCTATGGGACACAATGAAAGCCGCGATAAGAGGAAAACTCCTAGCTCCGATTGCCTCCAAAAATAAACTGGAGAGAGCATACACTGACAGCTTGACAGCACACCTGAAAACTCTAGAACAAAAAAGCAAATGCATTCAAGAGGAGTAGACAGCAGGAAATAAACTCAGGGCTGAAATCAATCAAGTAGAAACAAAAAGAACTATACAAAGAATCAACAGTACCAGGAGTTGGTTCTTTGAGAAAATCAACAAGATTGATAAAGCCTTAGCCAGACCAACCAGAGGGCACAGAGACAGTATTCAAATAATCAAAATCAGAAGTGAAAAGAGAGACATAACAGAAACTGAGGGAAGTCAGAAAATCATCAGATCCTACTAAGAACCCATACTCAACAAAACTGGAAAATCTGGATGAAATGAACGATTTTCTAGACAGATACCAGGTACGAAAGTTAAAACAGAATCAGATAAACCATCTAAATGGTCCTGTCACCCCTAAAGAAATGTAAGCAGTCATCAAAAGTCTCTCATCCCCCCCCCCCCCAATCCCAGGACTAGATGGGTTTAGTGCAGAATTTTAGCAGACCTTCATAGCAGACCTAATGCCAGTACTCTCCACAAAATAGAAACAGAAGGAATGCTACTCAATTCCTTCTGTGAAGCTCAATTATGCTTATACCTAAACCACACAAAGATGTAACAAAGAAAAATTCAGACCAATTTCCCTTATGAATAGCAATGCAAAAATACTCAATAAAATTCTTGCAAACTGAATCTAAGAACACATCATTCATCATGATCAAGTAGGCTTCATCCCAGGGATGTACCCCATGATCATTTCTTAGATGCTGAGAAAGCATTTGACAAGGTTCAATGTCCCTTCATGATAAAGTCTTGGAAAGATCAGGAATTCAAGGCCCATACCTAAACATACAGGAAACTGGTAGCCAACATCAAACTAAATGGAGAGTAACTTGAAGCAGTCCCATTAAAATTAGGAACTAGACAGGGAAGCCCACTCTCTTTCTACCTATTCAGTATAGCAATTGAAGGCCTGGACAGAACAATCAGACAACAAAAGGAGGTCAAAGAGATAGAAATTGGAATGGAAGAAGTAACTCCAAAAATTCCACCACAGAACTCCTACAGCTGATAAACAACTTCAGTAGCCTTCTTCTATTCAAAAGATAAATAGGTTTAGAAAGAAATTAGGAAAAAGACACCCTTCACAATAGTCCCAAATAATACAAAAATACCTTGGTGTGACTATCAAAGCAAGTGAAAGATTTTTATGACAAGAATTTCAAGTCTCTGAAGAAAGAAATTGAAGAAGATCTTAGAGGATGGAAAGATCTCTCATGCTCATAGATTGGCAGGATTAATATAGAAACAATGACCATCTTACCAAAAGCAATCTACAGATTCAATGCAATCCCCATCAAAATTCCAACTCAATTTTTTTTATAGAGTAAGAAAGAGCAATTTGAAAATTCATTTGGAATAACAAAGAATAAACAAACAAACAAACAGGATAGCAAAAACTATTCTCAACAATAAAAGAACTTCTGAGGAATGGATACAGAAAATGTGGTTCATTTACACAATGGAGCACTACTCAGCTACTAAAAACAATGAGTTCATGAAATTCTTAAGCAAATGGATGGATCTAGAAAATATCATCCTTAGGTAAGCCAATCACAAAAAAACCTCCATGGTATGCACTCACTGATAAATGGATCTTAGCCCAAAAGCTCAGAATACTCAAGATACAATTCACAGACCAGATGCTGAAGAATAAGAATGACCAAAGTGCGGATGCTTCAGTCCTTAGAAAGGGAACAAAAATATTCTCAGGAGGAAATATGGAGACAAAGTTTTGAGCAGAGATTGAAGGAAAGGTGATCCAGAGACTGCCCCACTTAGGGATCCAGCCCATATACAGCTGCCAAACCCAGACAACATTAATGATGCCAAGAAGTGTATGCTGGCAGTAGCCTAATATAGCTGTCATCTGAGAGGCTCTTCCAGAGCATGACAAATACAGAGGCAGATGCTTGCAGCCAACCATTGGACTGAGAACGGGGTCCTTAATGGAGGAATTAGAGAATTGAAGGAATTGAAGGGGTTTGTAACCCCATTAAGAACAACAGTACCCAAATAAATAAATAAATAAATAAATTAAAAAAAAAAAAAAAGAACAACAGTACCAACCAACCAGAGCTCCCATTATCCAAAGAGTAGACGTGGACGTACCCATGGCTCCAGCAGTACACATAGCAGAGGATGGCCTTGTTGGGCATCAGTGGGAGGAGAAACCCTTGGTTCTGCCAAGGCTCGATGCCCAGTGTAGGGGAATGTCAGGGTGGGGAGGTGGGAAGGGGTGGGTTGGTAGGTGAACACCCTCATAGAAGCAGGGTGAGGGGAATGGGATGGGGAAATGAAGGGGAATCTGGGAAAGGTGTGAACATTTGAAATGTAAATAAAATATATCCAATTAAAAGAAAAAAAAATAAGTGCACCACATGCATGCAATGACTGAAAACAGAAGAGGAGGGCATCAAATTCCCTAGAACTGGAGTCAGAGATAGTTGTAAGCTACCATTTGGGTCCTAAGACCAAAACTCACAACAGCCAGCACTTCTACTCACTGACCCATTTCTTCATCTGGATTTAATTTATTGTATTTTTCATTAAAATCTTGGCACAGATTGAAAATAAAAGTTGCAGGTGGTCGTTGTTTCCCTTGTTCACTGTTCCTAGTCTGTCTTACCCACCACTGCCTGTCACCTTTCTTCTGGTTCCTTTCCTAAGCATCCTCAAAGACGTAACCCCCCAGGCTAAGCCCTTGGGCTTCTTTTCTGTTTAGAATGATGCTTCTTTGCCTTTCCTGTCCCTTCTCATTGGGCATCTTGAGACTCACGTGTGGAGAAGGGAAGGTTTGGTCTCAGGTCCTGCATTTCTAGGGAGTTGTCTGAAGGCATTAGTGCTACAGGCACAGGAATCCCCCTCTAGTTAGGCCCATCAACCACACCATCCAGTGTCTTACTCTGTATAATCTACCCTTGGTAACACTTCAGTGTCTTCATGTGGGTCTCTCTTCATAGGCTTCAGACATACATGCTCGTGTAAGTGCTTAACGGGCTCCATTTATACTGACACTGCAAACTAATATTTTGAAAATAGAATTAGTTGCCATCATCATTAATTGCCCCAATTCACCCCTGTTTCAAAACACTCTTACCAACCCCCTGGGTGTCGTTCCTCTTACAGTGTTTGCAGGATATGACTGGCTCTTCACCTTGACTGCTTACAGGCCCGACCATTGCTGTTTGATGTCTGGGTTTGTGTAGCAACCTAGTCAGTCTCTGCTTTTCCCCTGAACTTTCCTGGTTCAAAGTGAATCTGTTTGATTAGAATGAATCTTACCCCTCCATTTAACCTCTGCAATGACTTCTCTTATCAGGATAGCTCATAGTCCTTGCCCTAGTCTACAAGGACTTTTTTTAGGGTGTAGTCTGGGAGCTGCCAGGATCCTGTCTGTCAGTGAAATCACAATCTCTGAGATTGGGCTCAGTTGAAAAGTGTGGGTTCCATTGTGGTGATGGTGGCCCTTGACCCTGAGTTCGGAGAAGCCCCTCTGCTGCTTTGGTGTGTAGTGTGCTTTCCCACCTTCTTTCCATTTCTGCTTAACCACAGCAATCACCTAGATTTTTCTCATGTATGTAAGTTATACCTGAAAGCAACATGATGAAGCATGAAGAACAGCAAAAGCTGTTCTGATGATTTTCAATCACACTTAAGAACACATGCAGGGCTGGAGGGATGGTTCAGCCTTCAAGGCTAGGCCCACAACAAAAATGTCAAAAACTTAATATAGTGATGTAAAGGATCAGCTTTGAGGTGCATACCTTTTTTGTCTTGGCTTAAAAGCTATTTGCTCTTTTGCCTGCTTTTATATTCAGCAGTATATGCTTAGTCATCTTAAACAAAAGATCTTTAGTTAGCAGATTTTCTTCAGTATGTTAAAAAATAAAGTAACACACGAGACTATCTGTCACCATAGCATCTGTTTGCTATGGTTAATACTGACAGAGCCCAGTGTACTTTTTGTCAGCTTGAAATTGTCTCACTCTTTCTTGTGGGTTCCATAATGTTAGTTAATTCAAAAACAGAACAAACTCCTTGTAGAAGGGAACATTGGGAAGAAGTGACACGCCCATCTGTATAAGAGGGCATGCAGTAAGAGTGAGGAGCAAGCCACCTCCCACCGTGGTGTTCAGCACTCACTGTTGGCAATTGCAGTTACATTCTAGGTGTTTATTTACGACAGGGCCGTTACTGAGGCAGGATCCCACAGCCGGCCAGACACAGGCTGGCTTCCAGTTCGTGGCAATCCTTTTGCCTTAGCTTTTTGAGCTCTGGGATCAACCCTCACACCTGTCAGGTTTTTTTTTTTTTTTTTCCTTTAAAAATTATTGACTGTCTTAGTCGGGGTTTCTATTCCTGCACAAAATATCATGACTAAGAAAGGGTTTATTCAGCTTACACTTCATATCGCTGTCCATCACCAAAGGAAGTCAGGACTGGAACCCAAGCAGGTCAGGAAGCAGGAGCTGATGCAGAGGCCATGGAGGGATGTTACTTACTGGCTTGCTTTCCCCTGGCTTGCTCAGCTTGCTTTCTTATAGAACCCAGGTCTACCAGCCCAGGGATGGCACCACCCACAATGGGCTGGACCCTCCCCCCTTGATCACTAATTGAGAAAATGTCTTACAGCTGGATCTCATGGAGGCATTTCCTCAACTGAGGCTCCTTTCTCTGTGATAACTCCAGCTTGTGTCAAGTTGACACAAAACCAGCCAAGTACATTGACAAATATGAAAAAATGTGCTTCAATTTTTTAATTATTTAACAAATATGATAAAGTTAAGTTAAAAAATATGTAATGGGAACTCTCTGAGCATAACATAGGTACAGCATCTCCAAAATGTTTCTCATTTCTACAAGTTTTAGGATACGTACCTCTCTGAAATATTTTACTTTTATATGTTTGGCTGACCTTGGAGACCAGAAGAGGACATTACATTTCCTGGAAGTTGTAGGGGTTTTGAGTCACATTATGGTGCTGGTATTTGAACTATTATCCTCTGCAAGAGTAGCAAGGGCTTTTTAACTGCTGAACCATTTCTCTAGGTCCTGTTCCCTGCTTTGTCTCAGCGATTGCTCTCCGACTTGTGTGTGCCCACCCATGTGCATCTTTCTAGTTGAGCCTTGCTGACGTCTCTTGGTGATGTCTCTGAGTCACTCTCCCTTCCTTCTGCCCAGCAGCTGCTCTGTGTGTGCAGGTCTAATTTCTTCCCGTCCACCCTCCCTACTGCCTCCCACCAGCACTTTTTTTTTTTTTTGAGCTGAATAGTTAAGGTAGTAGATTTTGTGTTAGTTTCTGATTAATTTCCCAACTCTGTTGCCACTTAACTGAGTGATGCTATTTTGCTTTATCCGATATCCTTTTTCATTAACATGGATCTGGAGGAGTGAGTAGTGCTTGTGAGGCAGAATCGAGGTGAGGGTTTCCAGTGCCACTCAGCAATCAAGGCATAGTGGAAACCACCCAGTGTCTGTAGGTGAACTGGGTAGGAATGCAGTGGGTTCAGCTCTGTCTCTGTAAGAAAGGTTTATTTTGGCTCATAATTTTAGAAATTTCAGCCCCTAGTTGCATCTGTTGCCAGCACAGTACATCATGATGAAAAATGTCAGGTAAAAGCTCATAATACCTGTGAAAAAGAGGGTTCTGCTTCAGAACATAAGTATAACAGTAAATAAAAATGCCATCCTGGAAAACAAGCCTTCAGAACACTGGGCTTTGGATGGAGAGTTCAAATCTAAAATGTATCGTGTAGTATATTCATACAATAGAATATTATTCTCCTTTAAAAAAAAAAAAACAAAGGATGACCTTTGATAGTGTGGTTTCACTTTACATGAAAGCAGCATTTGGTGGCTGAAATTAAAATGTTTAGTTCAGCTTTGTCTCTCATGGGCTCTTGTTAATTTTCTCACATCTCATTTCTTGCCTCAGAGTTATTGATTTAGGAGTCATGACTCCCTGTGATAAGATACTTCAAGCTGCTCTGGACCACAAAGCAGGTACTGTGCCACAGTCCTCTGGGCATACCATTCAGCATCACTCTCATGAGAGTATGTATCGGGGAGTGGGAAAACCCAGCTCTCGTGGGGTCTGAGGGACATCAAGCAGCAGGCTCCAGTGCAGGCAGTTAGGGCTTGAAGAAGGTGTGTGAGCATCTTTGGGCCTCCTCTTAGCTCTAGCAGTGGAGTGGGCCGGCTTCTTAGAGGAAAACAGTTGTATAGTTGTTCTTATGGTCAAGCCTGAGATAATTATGACCCAGGGATGATTTTTATTGTATGGCTTCCTACGTGTGTTACAAATATGTTACTACACACTTAAGTTATACTTTTTTTTACTAATTCCTAGAATTAGAAATTGACATGCTAGGTTTTCTGATCATCAGTACAGAATTTTGAAAAGTGTCTTCATTTTCTCTCTCTTTCATTCTCACTGGCCAGTTGTCTTCCTCTTTTGACAATAGATATAATCGGCTTGTCAGGACTCATCACTCCTTCCTTGGATGAAATGATTTTTGTTGCCAAGGAAATGGAGAGGTTGGCTATAAAGATTCCGTTGTTGATAGGAGGAGCAACCACTTCAAGGTAAGTCAGCATGAACAGCTTTGTGCTCACGTTAAATTCTCTTACATGCCAGTGTTTTAAGACAGTGGTGAGATTTGTTGTTTTCCCTTTTGAGAGGATTTGATTTTGTTTTCTTTTGGTGCTAAAATCTATACATAGGGCCTTGTGCTTGCTAGTCAAGATCTCTACCCAGCCCATTCATTATTTAAATTCTTTTCTTTTTTACTTTGAGACAGAGTCGCACTAAGTTGCCTTGAATTTGCAGTTCTCTGATCAGTCTGGACCACTAGGCTTGGTCAGTAACTTGGGCTTTATGAAATTAACTTGGTCTTCTGCTTACTTTGGAAAGTGGCAAGAGGACCTATGGATTGTTGTCAAAGAAAAGACTTTAAAAAGTTGTGATTATGTAATATAGGAAATCTCTATATTAGGAGCTGTGTATCTGGGACCTTAGATTCATGATTAAAATATTTTTATATCTTAGTTTGCTTCATTAAGATCAGAAATTTGTTATGTGGTCCTTTTTATTAGTAGAGACATCAGACAAACGAAAAAAGCCCTCCTGAGACCCTGGTTGCTTCTCAGGTAATTGAGGGTTCAGGAAGGCATAATTCTTCCTTTTGCCAGATGACAGTTCAGGATTTGCATGGTTTCAGGATACAGATTTCTGAGAGTAATACAATATGACTTTTCCAGTAGTAGCATGAACCAGACCTGTGTTTCTGAGACATTTGAGTACAGGTATGACCATTCAGTGAAGGTTAGGGTCAGAGATGGGTGGGAATATTCTTGAAGTGTCCCTTTTAAATCCGTATTTATGGAAGAGAAAACCAATTGTTATTCTGTCTGCAGTATGGGTCATGTGGTATCACAAAAGGAAATCTGGCCTTGTTATGGGGAGAACTTCACAAGGGTATATATTCTGAAAGTCAGCTGTTAAATTTAACTAATGTATAGCCAATTACTACAAAGTGGGTTTTGCAATTGCTTTTTTTTTAAGTTGCTGTACTGTAGAGAAAGTTCTCTCTCTCTCCCTCCATCCCCCCCGCCCCCGTGTGTGTGTGTTTAAGTTTAATTGCTTAGAAGTAGGTAAGTAATTTTATCTTTCTGTTTATACTGATCATAAGCTTTCCATACTTAGAATTTTAGGTGCTATTCTTACTTTTGATTTCATCTTGATTTCTCCATCTTCACTTTTTTTCCTCCTTGCTTTTTAAAAAGGGGTGGGGAATCAGAAGACAACCTTGTGGAGTTGGTTTTCCTGAGTATGCCTGTGTCATGGTATACATGTAGAGGTCAGACAGTTTGGGGAGCAAGTGTTTCACTTTGTGGTGCAAAGGATTGAATTTATGTACCATGCTTGGCAGCAGGTGCCTTTAGGTTCCTGGGGTTGAATTTAGGTTGTCGGGGTTGTACAGTGAGCACATTCACTGGGGGAGGAGCCATCTCACTAGACATGTTAAAGCACTAGCCATGCATAATTTACATAAAAATACTTGAATTCTCGACTAGGCCGAGATATGAAGTAAAAGATAACATACTTTGGCTGGGGTAGAGAATATGAAAATACCTGAGTTGGGAGAAGCAAACAGCAGGAAACATGGCGGGAGCTTCTGTAAGCCATCTGCCTGTCATCTTCACTGGGGGAGGCTGTGTGTGCTTCCAGATCTCACTTTGATTCTGTATGTTTTTTAATGAAATTGCCTATACATGGCCTACACTATTGCTCTAAGTACCTCTTAAAATGTTTAATGTGATATATAAAAATTAAAGGTTGTTCTTCCTAGTATCTGTATGTTAAAGTTTGGCAGTAGAAACTTGGGGCTGAGCAAATGTTAGTATGAAATACTGTGTTACTTCTGTGCTTTAATTAATTGATTCACTTTTGTGATACTAGAGATTGATTGAACCTTCTACACTATAGCAAGAGTTATACTGTTCAGATATATCCCTAGCCTCTTTCTATTTTATTTTTTGTTGAATTTCATGTCTGGAGTTTTTTTTTTTTTACAATTAGAAGGTAAGGTTGAGGCCAGTGGTATAGCTATCTCTCTCAAAGAGGAGGCAGTGGTCAAATCTGTGTCCTGTGTCTTATGCCTGGTCCCTGCTTCCCTAGGGTGCTGGCTGGTCTCCCAGCTCACTTGCAGGAAGAACCTTGACCTTGATGAACATAGGGTGTGGTGACTGCCAGGGACCCAAGCAGGCCTGGGCTGGGAATCCCTTGTTGGCAGATGACTAGAACAAACCTTTCTCATTTTGTCAGACTTCCTTGGAATCTAGGCCTATCAATTCATATGATTTCACCCCATTTTTCCATCTCAGGATGGGAAAAGTCATTCTTAGTTTATAAGGGAAATTTAAAGTGCAGTGCTTGTAAGTACCTTGAAGTCTCTCTTGGAAATACTGTAGAAACATATTATCTCTAATGGCTCTGAACAGGAGTTGTCTGAGCAAGGAGCTGTCAGCACTGATGGATATGCTTTTCTTCTTGACCCTTATTTTCAGAACCCACACAGCAGTTAAAATAGCACCACGATACAGTGCGCCTGTAATCCATGTCCTAGATGCATCCAAGAGTGTGGTGGTGGTAAGTGTGGGAGCCTTCCTTTTATTTTAAATGTGCCGCAAAGAGAGAACAAAGAAAGCATTAAGAGCTAAAGTATCTATCACCCTAGATCCATTTCGTTTTGGCCAGTTTTACTAAAGAAATGTGAAAGAGAAGGCTGGAGTTCATGGTGTGCTGCGGCAGTGTTTGCCTTGCTGGAAGGAAGCCCTGTTAGCATAGCGTGTGCTTTCAGGGATGCTGGCAGAAGGGAGCAGCCGCTGAAGGATGGCACCAAGATGCCTTGCACTTGGACATCTGACCAGGTTGACAGACGCCTTTAATTTACAAGTGTGAGAAGATGGAGATTTCCTTGACTATTGCTAGAATTAACTGGAATGCAGGATTTCTAAAATGACTTTGTTCTGGTTATAAGAAATTGGTAGGGCCAGCTGATTAGCCCAGAAATCAGAACAGTCAACAGATATTCAAAACCCAGAGTAATAGGTAGTTTCTTAATGAACTTAACAAAACCCTTTCCCAGGTGTCTTTCTCTTGTCCTCTAGTAAATCCTGATTGTCATTCTCATGTGTTTGCTGAATAATAATAGGCTGGGAGACATCTGAGAGACCACATGGTCCTTCGGTTTCCAAGTTATTCACCTAGAAACTCAGTGTAAGACAGAAAAGAGCTAAGCAGCCCCTTCTGGCCTCAGTCACACTTGTAGGCTTCAGTGAAAGTATGATTGGACAACAACAGCTTTCTGAAGGAGAAGAGATCCACTGAGGGACCTGTTAATCTGGGAGGCTCTAGGAACACCATGCAGACTGATGACAGTGACCACAGCTTCTGAGTTCAGACCCGTGTGTTTCTTTCTGTGGAGTCATCACTGTTATACCGAGTTGAGAGTATCATGAGGTTCCTCTGGGGTGGGGTGGGGGAGTGAGGGTGGTCACGGTAGCACAGTGTTACACTGTGTATGGAGGTCAGAGACAGCTTGCAGGAACTAGTTCTCTTCTACCCCGGGTCCTAGGGGTTAAAGTGAGGTCGTCAACCCTGGCAGCAAGCATCTTTGTCTGCTGACCCACCTCCCTGGCCTCAGTGGTGTGTATCTTCCTTTGCTGCCTCATGGTTGTTGAACTTTATCTTCATTTCAGTGTTCTCAGCTGTTAGATGAAAATCTGAAAGATGACTACTTTGAGGAAATACTGGAAGAATATGAAGATATCAGACAGGACCACTATGAGTCTCTCAAAGTAGGTGATAAAAGCAGATCACAGTTATCTGTGGTTTTTTCATGGGCTTTATTGACTGTTTTGAGAAGTCCTTTGAGAGAGGTCTTTTTCCTAGTTCAGATCTGAGTTCTTTGGTACCTAATTTCTGATTGGGTTTGTTGTTGATTTGATTTTGGCTGTTCTAATAAATTTTAAGTAGGGTATGGACCTATTTACTTATAATCCCAACACTTAGAAAGGGGCAAGAGGATCATGAGTTTGAAGCCAGCTTGGGCTACATACCAAGACTATGTCTCAAAACACTTGATTTTTGTTTTTTTTTTTTTTTTTTTTCTTCTGTATTGAGCCAAACATTCTGAGTCCTCAGTAGGTGTTAGGCTCTGTGCCAGACGTCAGGCTTATGAGAAAGAGTAAAGCATGAACTTATTGACATCCCCAAAATATGAGCTAGATCATTCCAAAATGGTATTCTCAGACTCGTTCTTGAGGGGAAAATGGAAGAAAATAGAGCATTAACCAGGCACTCATAAACCTCTCCTCTCCTTACTGCTCCAGGCTTTTCTGCCATTCAGAATAATGTGCCAGGAATGGTCCCTTCTAGGCTTCAGGAACTCCATAATTACCCCTTGAAGTCATGGTGGTCTGCCTTACATCTATGTGTGGGGCATTAGAAGAGTTGCTAGGAACATAGATGAATGGCCAGCGGCCCAGATGCTGCTGATGCCTTCTTCCCACTCTCCTTTCATTTGCCTACAGCTGACAGCTCCTCGGGCCTACCCTGGTCTGGTCCTCAGGGTAGTTAGGATGGGGCAGCTAACTCCAAGACCACTCGTGTCCTGAAAGAGCCAGCCAGGGCTGTAGGGTCAGACTTAGAACCACAAGGTGAAGCTAGTAAACGTGTGACACTGTTTACTGCCTCCTATTCCAGTGGCACTGTGAAGCCATAGTAGATGGGAAAGGATAGGGGTTTTCCTTAGAAAGGGTTTGGTTTTGTTTATTTGATTATTTGTCTTGTTTGCAAAAACTGTTATATTGGCTTTCTTGGTTATGCTTTCATTGTAGAGATAGAAAAGCTAAGAGATTCTGACTAACTATTTTCTTCAACAGGAGAGAAAATACTTGCCCCTAAGTCAAGCCAGAAAACATGGTTTCCACATTGACTGGCTGTCTGAACGTCACCCAGGTCTGTGTCTGCTGCTGGACAAAGCAGTGTGATGACGTGACAGTGTCTAGGATTTGTTTGCAGCAGTTGACTACAAAGGAACCTGCAGCAAGAAATTCTGTGTTGTGTGTAAGAATGATGGAAAAGAAAGTAGACAGGAAGGCCTATTAAGTGCCACACACTGTTGTGGGATGAACTCACCGTAGCTTGCTGAGTCCTTTGGGTATTGTGTCCATTTTAACTGAAGAAACTGGAATTTCAGGGAGTGACTGGAATGATTTCAGACTTCTGTTGTTGGGTTATCTTCTGTAGCCTGTGCTGTGCTTGAGCGGGCCTCCTCGCAGGCCTCCTCAAGTGACCTTGGTTGCGTGCAGGGCAGACGGCTGACTTGGAATGTCTGAAGTATGAAATAGCTTGGCACTTACAGGTCTTGAAAACCTCTGCAGCAAAGCTGGATCCCTTTTCACTTTCTTGTTGTGTCTCTGGATGGTTCCCTTTTAATTTCTGTTACGTGGTTTCTTCCCGTTTTATTTCTAGCTACTTCTCTTAACTCACATAGGTGTTCACAAGGGAATAATACCGTAAGATGTTTTGACAGGCTCAGAGAGACATGAGATACAAATGCAAAACCAAGACAGGGTGAAAGGGGGCTCTGTTCGCGGAATCCGTATTTTCAAGGCAATGTCTGAGATGAGCTTCCAGTGCTCCTGACATCTGTGTTCTGCACATGCTCAGCAGAGTTGAGAGATTAAATTGGAAATGTAGGTGTGCTCAGTGCTAATTTCATTCCTGCTGGGTTCAGTGTGGTTTAGTGGAGAGAGTGCCCAGATTGGGAGCTGGAGGCCCAAGTGCTTATCCCTACTTGGCTCCTGGCTCTGACTCACTGTGTGTGACCTTGTGTGTCTGTCTTCTGCATTTGACAAGCTCTGATGTGTGAAGGGGGATTACATTATGGAAATATTGAAAGGGTAAAATTAGATACTAAAGTGAAAACCTTCGAAGAACTAGAAATCACTATAGCGGAGTCCATGCCGTGGTTCTTTATTCACTTTATCTTTTAGTCTAAAAACTGGTCTAGAGGCATCGGGCAAGTTGTGAATCCAAAGTATATTTTGCTAGAAATGATCCTGAGGAGGGCTGTGACGCCTGGTAGTGGAGATACTTTGTGGGTTCCTTTTTTCACCCGTATGATGCATCACCAGGCTCTGTCTACCCTACTGCCTAAGGGATACAGGGTCCCAAGGTGTGAACTTCTGTTTTGAGGCTATCCCAGTTGTCTTCAGGATGCTGTAGGAAGTAAAATCTGTAAGAAAGGAGAGCTTTCTCTCTAGGCCTTGGGAAGCAGAGCCTGAAGCAACTCTAGGATTCTGGGCATGAAGCTTGATCAGAAGTAGCCCTGCCCTCAGCAACTTCCCAGCAGCAGGTCGATGCCTGCCTCTAACAAGAGGCCTCTTTGGTCTGGGATGTCAGTGTATGCATCTCTTCAGTTTCCCTCCAAAGTGGACTATACAGACTTTGTTAACAAACAAAGCTGTAAGATGCTGGTTAAAAAGAGGGGCAGTCCTAGGTCATATTAAGATGGCAGAACAGATGGGGAAGAAGCGTTTTGGTACAGGAAGGCAGAGATTCCAGTGAAGAGCTCCTCCGCTCTCCCCTTGCTCCTGAGAGGCCGGTGTTCTTCAGAGCAGCTGCTAACAGTGGAACAGCCAGTCCTCAGCCTAGTCACAGGGAGACACGGGCACTCGGAGTTGGCAGTAGCACTGGTAACTTGGCCTCTGGCCCAGTACCCATGTGGCATTGTGTCCTGAAATGGCTGGAGTACAGTCTGCTTATAGAGGTCCCAGAATCATATATGCTATGATGTTTCAGACTTGGATATAAAGGACAAATTCTGAACACCCCTTTATTTCCATTACCCAATCTAAGAAATAACTTATGACTTCCTTTTTTAAAAAATCAGGCATTTATTCGTAGTGACAGGTGTGTGTGTGTGTGTGAGAGAGAGAGAGAGAGGGAGGGAGGGAGGGAGGGAGGGAGGGAGGGAGGGAGAATGGAATGAGACTATGCAGGCAAGGCTGTTGGTTCATGTTTGTAGCCCTCATTTAAGTAGTGTCCTTCACCAGTTCTCCTGCAGTGGTCTCTAACACTCTGTATACTCAGGGACAAGGTGGGACTAGAGGGGCTGAGGGAAGTTTCCAGCTGACAGTCAGCTGCATGGGAAAATTCCTTCTCCCCAGTAATTTAAAGTTCTGCTCTTGGTAAGACAACTCCTACGGGTGACAGGAGGGAAGCAGGTGTGGGAGTGAGCTGCAGAGAGGGGAGCAGGGAAGGCCACCTCAGTGTGTCAGTGTGAGGGCTCTCCCAGCTGCCCTGCCCTTGACGGCTGCGTCTCTTTCCTCTAGTGAAGCCAACGTTTATTGGGACCCAGGTCTTTGAGGACTACAACCTGCTAAAGCTGGTGGAGTACATTGACTGGAAGCCTTTCTTTGATGTCTGGCAGCTCCGGGGCAAGTACCCGAATCGAGGATTTCCCAAGATATTTAATGACAAAACAGTAGGTTAGTAAGTCCTTCCTTCCTGGTGTTCAGGATGTGGTATTGTGACTCTTGAGAGTGGTTTGAGAGGACACTAAGCGTTTAGTTTGTACAGGATATAGCAGCTTCTATATTGCGCACCCACTCAACTTTCACACGAACAGTTCATTGTTTGCTTGCCCTTATTATGTCAGGTAAATTTGGTCTTTTATTAACATATTCTTTAAATAAATGTACTTACTGACATCAGTTACACGCTGGTTTCTGCTTGGCAGAGAGGCAAACAAAAAAGGCAGTAGCCTATGATTTAGTACCTGACTTGCTACAGCGGAGCCTAGGTTTGTGCTGGGCTGATGCTGGACTCTTGCTGTGGGCTCAGCCTGGGGTCCCACTCACATCAGAAGAGGGGCTAGATTCCGACAGGAGAGGAGAGTAGGCTTCCTGGAGGTGGTGATACTGGAATGTCATTGAAGATTCCATTGGATTGTCGAGGCTGGGTCTAGGGATAAGAACCAGAAAAAAAGGATATTTCAAACAGAAGGAGAGTGAGAAGCTTTGGACACAAGTGCCCATGTGGAGAATTGCAGATTTCTTTGTACCCAGATCACTCAAAGGAAGGCGGGAGACTTGCTGTGGTAAAGTAGAGAAGTGGATAAGTCAGTCAGTTGCTCCCCTCAGTTGTCATGGGTAGCTCATCCCCACCCAAGACCCAGAGACGTGGTATCACAGCATGGAGGCCAGAGCAGAGCAGGGGAACCATGAGGTTCAGTGGAGAGAGCCCGGAAACCAGACGCTCGTCAGCCTCTGCTGGCCTGGAGATGGGTGCTGAGACTGAGTACTTACGGCAAGTTGGAGGGCCGGGCAAGGGGCTTCCTGCTGTACTGTCTTTGTGCCACCACAGGCCAGCCGTGAAGGGACTGTAGGACCGCACATCACACAGGTAGAGCAGCACAGTGTTGCCCACTGAGAGCCAATGGGAACTGAAGGAGGGTGTCCCAGGGCTGGTAGGACACCGGGTAGGATGCTGCCTACCATTGCAGGTGCTGAAACCTAGGTGCAGCATCAACACTGTGTAAGAGGATTTGGGCCACACATCCCTGTTCGCCCTGTCTGGTCTCCAAATATCACTGGGAAGTTACTGGGGTCGTATGTGGAATATAGTCATATGTGGACTACATATTTTTAATAGGTGAAGAAGCCAGAAAGGTATACGATGATGCACAGAATATGCTGAGCATGCTGATTAGGCAGAAGAAGCTCCAGGCCAGGGGCGTGGTTGGATTCTGGCCAGCACAGAGTGTTCAAGATGACATCCACCTATACGCAGAGGGGGTGGTGCCCCAGGCCGCCGAGCCCATAGCCACCTTCTATGGACTGAGGCAGCAGGTATGCCGTGTGTGTGGACAGTGGGTACAAGGCTTTGACTTTCAGGAAACCTGAGCCTTTTATTTATCTGTACCATTTTATCCGAACAGCCCTCCATAGGCCCGAGTCTGAGGCAGCTGTGAGGATGCAGAGGAGACACCATCATAGGTGTGGGGCTCACTGTGGTGACTGCAGACAGACTAGAGCTAGCCCAGCTGTCACTCACACTCTCCGTCTTTCAGCCCCAACAGTTGCTCTTCATCTGAGTATGCTGTTCAAGGCTGATATCTGGCTGACTGTCTCAAAGGGAAGTCTGGTGGGAACGGATACCCACTAGAGCGGGAGTGAGGCAGCCATGGTGTGAGTGTTGCTCAGCGCTGCTGTCAGGCAGTGCGTGTCTGTTTACGGAGGAAAGAACATGGGCAGAGGGGAGCCGGGCACCCAGTGAGCTTTGTATGCAGAGGCAAGCGCACCTAGCGCACCGGGCTCTTCTCCCTTTGTAACCAGTCTCTGAAGTTCACAGCTTCTGGGTTTTGTTGTCTTTGTTTTTCTTTGCTTGTTTGTTTTTTGCCTCACCTTTAAAAATGCAGGCACCACGAGAGGACTTTAGCTGCTACACACACAATTGTCTCAGTCGAGACGTGAAGCTAGAATTGAATAATTTGTAGTAATTTGTACTTTTTTTTAGTTTTGCTACCGTTTTTTAGTAATTTACAATTGGTAAATTACTTGCCTTTCATCATAATGCAGTTCCTAATGACAGGGTTTTAGCAGTAACATCAGATGGAATTCTTAAATTTGGGCCTTAATACCATAAGGACTTCTGTGAGAACAATGAAAGCTTTGCTCTGTGTGCTCCGGTGCAGACGCCACAGGACAGAGCAGGCAGTTCCAGTGCTGAGCTCTGGCCCTGGCTAGGGAATCCAGAGCTTTCCTTTGACTGGTAGCTAAGGCCAGAAACCTCTGCTGGGCCCATTCTTTAATCTTCCAGTCCTGGGTTTTCTTCTGCTGGCTTTCACTTTTGGAGTGAAATAAATACGGTTGTGTTAGGGAAGTCTGGACATGCTGTATTAAGGGCATTTACTACAATGGGTTCTCAGTTCACCCTTTTAGTAGTCCCTAGAGAGGGAAATTGGACCATGGACACACATTGCGTGCTTGGATAGGCACTGAAAAATTGTAGCTGAGCACCTCATTACTCTAGCCTTTTGTTCAGAGTAGCTCTAATTGCCATCTCTTCTAAGGCACAGTGGGACCAGTGGCCTGTCTTGTGCTGCAGAGTAGCTTTGTGTCCCTCTCTTGCTCTTTTATTTTATTCTACTTTTTTAGATCACAGAATAACAATAGAGTACCACTGGAAAATGGACTCTCCATTCACCTCTGTCCCTGAGCTCTGGGACAGTTCTGTGTGTGTTTATCTGTATTCTGACCTGCAGCCACTTGCTCATTCTCTGCCCAGGGTCAGGCTACATTTGCCCTCATGTATGTCAAATGGCATAGAAGATTCTGGGTGGGCTATATGGTTAATTGATGAGTCTAGAGCAGTGGCATGTGTCTAGGAACACTTGTCTCTAGGAACTGGTGGGACATTGGTGTCAGTCCTGGATCCTGTCACTGGCTGAGCCTCTGGGGTCAAACTGTATGTCTCAGATTTCTTGCCTGTGAAGTGGAGCTTGTGGATTACTTTTCATGGGATTGCTGAGAGCTAAATTAGTACCCTATAAAGGACAACAAAGTATTTAGGAAACACTAGTTATCAGCTATTAACTTCTGATTGACTGTGATACGTAAAAGGTCTTATTTGTTGGCTTCATAGCAGGGAAGGCTCAGATACCAGCCGAGAATAAAACCACAGAAGAGAAGACAGCAGCTTGTTACCGTCATCTGTCGGTGCACACTGAAGGCTGTGCCTTTATCAGGCTTGTTTCAAACGTGCTCTGAATTGAAAACAGTGCCTGCAGCTATTCACCAGTGTTTGGTCAGGGTATAAATGGTCATGTTTCCTGATTACTTATGCTACATCATGTCATATATTTTTTAAAAAATCTCATTTCATTTGTGTCTTAGTCTGTTTTCTGTTGTAGAGTGAAATGCAGTATAGTGGAATTAGGACTGGAGCTTTCATAATGCCTCTTTACTTTTCTGTACCCATAATGAAAAATTGTGAAAATTTCTTACTAGCTTATGGTCATGGAAAAGGGTTTCCTATTTCCTTGACTGTAAGTAAAGATATGCTTTGAAATACTTCGTGTAACCTGTTAAAAATGTTGTCATTGAAATGTATCCGGGGCACTAAGTACTGGGCCCTACAGGTGTGCAGTCACCCTTCGTAGACTCTGTGTGTTTTATAACTTGCCTTTAATTTTGGAAGCAATTTTCAAGATTTAAACATGACTGGGTTCTGTAGAGAAGTGATCAAGAAACTTAAGCTTTAGGGCTGAATCTCCTCATCTCTGGCGTCATGGGTTTTATTCTCCGTGCCTTGTCTTGGTCTTGTATGAGGTAAGAAGATATACGCAAAGCCAGATATGTGGTACGCATAAATGTTGATATATTAGACAAAAAAAAAAAAAAAAAGACTGGAGCTTTTTAAAGAAAACTGTTTTGGTTCATTGTTCTGGATGTTAAGATGTCCAAGATCAGGCAGCCACATCTATTGAGAACCACGTGCTGCTTTGTAACATGGCAGAAGTCAGAGAGGGGAGAAGCAGTGAGGAAAAGGGGTGAACTCTAGTGAGAGCCTGCCCATCCTCAGAGAAAGATGTCAGTTACATCATGAAGCCTCCACCTCAGACACTGCAGATCCTTGTGCCCCACATGGCTGTGTTGACCAATTGGGGTTTAGTGTATGAACGCACTCCAGCCATAGCATCTTGTTTATTCAGCAAGTCTTTATCATATACTCACTGCGTGGCAGCATTGTTCCGAGTGCTGGGTAGAGCCGGGTACAGCAGGCACACAGCCCTGTGTCCTGAGACTTATCAGTTTTCACTGTTTGCTGGTGCCACAGCCTTGCTAATGGCTTCTCTGCTTGATGCTTGGATTTTAAGGCTGAGAAGGACTCTTCCAGCACAGACCCCTACCACTGCCTCTCAGACTTCATTGCTCCTCTACATTCTGGTGTCTGTGACTACTTGGGTCTGTTTGCGGTTGCCTGCTTTGGGGTTGAAGAGCTGAGTAAGGCCTATGAGGACGATGGTGATGACTACAGCAGCATCATGGTGAAGGCGCTGGGGGACAGGCTGGCAGAGGTAAGGCGCTGGTGGGTACTGGGTGCTGAGGCAGAGTCTAGATGTTGGAGCTCCCATGACCGTGTCAGAAAACCTAGCAGCCATTAGACTCTCTGTCACTTTACTTGAGCTAGATGCTGCTGGCCTTACTTACTGTGACTTACGTTTTAAAATCCTGTGTCTTCCAAATGCCACTCATGTCTCATCTTTTGAGCAAAGAGAAACCTTCATTATTGTATTAGTTGGTTGTTGCTCCTTAGAGTCTTGACCTTACCTCTGAATTAGTCTTCCTTTAATTATTGTGATACATCATTTATTGATAACCCCAGAATTAAAGTCACATTTCTTCTTCAGAGTCCTCTCTAGTGTTGGCAACTTTTGTAGAGTTATCTTGCTGCATGGGGGGTGGGGCAGCCCAGGCTGTGGGAGGTCCTGTCCCCATTCTTCCCAATGGGCCATGGAGAATATAGCTCTGTGGTCGTAGTACTCTTCTGGTGAAGCTGTGGTCCCGTTGACTTCAGGAAAATAGCCTGGAATTCTCAGATTGCTAAGTACGATAGCTCAGAAGTCAGACTGAGCCCCTAAGGAAAGTGCAGAGTTTTTCCTTACTGTGGCCAGGTTTGGAAAGCAGCTCTGTGCTACCGTGATGCAGGGCTAGAGGCCACAGGTTGTTTCTTACTGGCTGTGCACCTCTCTCTTCTGTGTTCGCAGGCCTTTGCAGAGGAGCTCCATGAGAGAGTTCGCAGAGAACTCTGGGCTTACTGTGGGAGTGAGCAGCTGAGGGTCACGGACTTGCGCAAACTCCGGTATGAGGGCATCCGTCCAGCTCCTGGTTACCCCAGTCAGCCTGACCATACGGAGAAGCTCACCATGTGGAGACTGGCCAACATCGAGCAGGCCACAGGTGTGTGGGTGTCCTTGCTCACCGAGAGCTGTGCAGTTACCAAAGACATAGGCAGTCAAAGTTTTTGTAAAGTGGAAGAACTTAGATCATCTGCAGACATTCCCTGTACATTCTCCCTGGGCTGAGTCTCAGTTGACCTGTGCTCTCTTGAGACAATAGGCTCTGTCCCTGTTCAGGGTAGAGCCGTCATTGTTCTGAAGCTGTGCGTTGTCTACGTACTGTCCCATCCCTACTGCTTGGCTTGTGTAGTTGAGAGGACTCGGGTTGAATCACAGACCCAATGGATTTAGTCAAAGTTAGCTGTCCAAGCTGGTGAAGTTGAATCCAAATCAGAGGAAGGAAACGTGAGTAGCACTGGATCTGGGTCTGCAGGGACCACCCTGAGAGTCGCAGCGTTTCAGTGTGGGTCCCATTTCCTCTAAGCTAGCTGGAGATCTCTAGATCGTACTCAGCCTTTGTGAGTGTGTCTGAGTGACTGGTGCAGATTAACAGTCCTGAGGTCACCTCCTCAGTGTTTTTGTGGGCTCGTTCTTCACTCCTGCAGTCACCAGCTTCACAGTCGGTGGGGAGCTGTGTGGGGAGCTGTGGGCGATCCTGTCACTTCCAGGGTTAGCAGTCCTGCCCGAGAAGGCTCAGACTTAGGGACAAATTGGAGCCTCTAACACTGACCACAGGTAGCTGGGGAAAGGATGGAAGGCTTTTCCAGGCTTGTTCCCACTGGGTATAATGTGCGTGTCCTGAATTTGGTTTTCCACCTGGCAAGACCTTGCAGACCTTGTGATCTGAGCTTCTTACTGTGTCATTGTAAGGAGGCGTGAGTTTACTTGCTGCTTAGAGTCCATTAGTCCCCTGCCCAGGCACTGACGCCTTCCTGCGCTTCTCTTCAGGCATCAGGTTGACAGAGTCCCTGGCAATGGCGCCTGCTTCAGCAGTGTCGGGTCTGTACTTCTCCAATGCAAAGTCCAAATATTTTGCTGTGGGGAAGATTTCCAAAGATCAGGTAAGTATGTGGCTTTTCTACATAACTGTCTTTAGATGGACCTGTAGGACCCATTTTAAATGAAAATAAAGCGATGTGTGTGTGTGTGTGTGTGTGTGTGTGTGTGTGTGTGTGTGTGTGCACACGTGTGTGTAATTTCATCCCATCTTGTCTTAATTTGATTTCATGAATAAATTCATCCCAGTTTATGCCTTAATTTAATTTCAGCCCATTACCCTGATTCTTCCCATGATTCAATACTCCCTCTTTATCCACAATCCATGCATGTATGTGCATGCACACACACACACACACACACACACACACACACACACCCACCCACACACACACACCATACCACCTGCCAGCTTCTAAGCAGCAAATATTCGCCACATGTTTTCTACCTCCAGAATAGGCAAGTAAACAGAAATGTTCTCTCTTTAGCTCAGTAGATTGCTATTAAGACAAGATATTTCAGGTTCTCAGTGTTTATTGGCAAAAACCGTAGAGACTCAATCAGAAGATCTTAGCACTTTGGTTTAACAAGATGCTTCTTTCCATCTTTTGCAGATTGAGGATTATGCTTTGAGGAAGAACATGCCAGTGGCCGAGGTGGAAAAATGGCTTGGCCCCATTCTGGGATACGATACGGACTGACTTCTCTCTCAACTCCTTTACTCTTTTCTGTTCTTCTTTTCAACTTTTACGTTTGCTGACCTCAAGGAGTTATAATCCAGTGTGCCTTAGAAATAACAACAAAAAGCGCCTTTGTGTCTGCCCTGCCCTGCCCTGCCCTGGCCTGCTGAGAGAAGGCTAGTTGTTGGTGTGTGATGGAGATCAAGTTCTCTAGGGTCTGGGAAAACAAGCACTCTTCAGGGACCTTAAATGAGGAGCAACAAGGGGCCAAGGCTCATGGTCCCCTGGCCCTCGGGACTGGGACAAGCGGAAGACATCTTTGGCATTTCAAGCAGGGCCCCCAGCCTTTTCCCATCTTTGCCTTTGACCCAGGAAGGCACATGTTCCTGGGTTGTCTGTCTGTCTGTTTGGTTTGGTTTTTTCTTCTGTTGTTGTTGTTGTTTGTTTTATTGGCTGCCTTATATATTTAAAAAAGATTCTGAAAATAAGTTGACTAGGAGAATATATAGAGAAATGTAACCATGGAGCAAAGTCTCACCATGAGAAATGTGATGTTTCAGTCTCCGTGGTTTCAGCAATAGACTTGGACAGGGAAAAAAGTACTCCTTTCTTCTCTAATGTAGCGTCCCATCTCTGAGGTGTAACTAAGTAGGCGTAGAACTCTCGAGCAGAGGCATACTCACTGCTTGCTGGACAGAGATACTGGAACTGTTTGCCCTGGTGTGCTGGTAGGCACAGTCACATTTTCCAGGGGCTTTTGCCTTTGTAGTTTCATAGTCCTTTGCTCTAAGGGGGGTTATGGAAGAGAGAAAGAAACTACAAAAGGTATTTAACATCTAGCTGTTCTGAGAATCAGACAGGTTGTTAGCTGAACCTTGATGGACCCATGGGTGGCTTAAATCTACTCAACTCTTCGTCTGCACTCGACTCCAGATACTTGTATTTTAGATACACCACATTGTCTTGTTCTTTGATATTTCTGGAGAAATTGCTCAAAGCATGGACTCCGAAGGTACGGACACAAACTTTTCTGTACAGCTGCTGTGAGACAGAAGCCAAGTGCCAAGACGCCACACACTGTCTCCTCATCTGAAAAACGAGAACAGTTGTGTTAGTGTCATTGGGGTGAGGTTTAGACAGGATTGTGCACGGAGACGGTTCTGACACACAGATATTTAATAAGTGGAGGCTCAGTAGAGCTCTGTCGTCTCGGCCCTGCAGGTACTCACGGGAGAATGAGAGGAGGGGGAGCAGGGGAGTGTGTGGAGCGTGACTGGTCTCCTGGGATTAGAACAGAGAAAGAGAAGCACCTCTTAGGTGTTACACATCAGGACTCATCTCTTGATGTTGTCCCAAACCACTTGCAACAAACACCCTCC
Source organism: Micromys minutus (assembly GCF_963924665.1). NCBI lineage: Eukaryota > Metazoa > Chordata > Mammalia > Rodentia > Muridae > Micromys > Micromys minutus. The sequence continues at coordinate 65,143,885 of NC_137975.1, read as the reverse complement.
CTGGTATATTTGCAGGTGAAAGGAAGAAGATGGTAGTTGGGTAATGACAATCCTGCATGTCTGTAATCTTTCCAAGTTTATTTTCCAAGTAGCACACTCTGTATCCCTGGCCCTTAGAGTGAAAATAGTTGTCTACTCTTCTTTAAGGCATCTTTAACTGGTACTAGACTGTCAGTGGAGCTCACTAGCTTGAGCCGCTTCGTTCCAGGGCGTATTTCCATGGCAGGTACGTTCTTTAGGCTTCGGAACATTGATCTGTGAGAAAGAATAACCTTCATATAGTTCGCTGCACTTCATTCGAAGAGGTACTAAGTCTTATTTCTTTGCCATTCTCTCAGCTGGATCCCCAAATATGTCTTGGCCTAATCCCATGACATACATCATCATCGTCATCTTTTCTGTCTCCTTCCTCTTCTTCCTCCTTCCTCATCCCTCTTTTCCCTTCTTCTTGCAAGTTTAGGTATATAGATGCTCACTAAGTAATATAAAAAGAAACTTGAAAGCATCCTTCTTAGTTTATTTTAGGTATTTCAGAGAAGCTGGGCTCAAAGACTAACATTCTAAACTGGGCTTTGGTGTGTGTGATTGAACGCACCTAGCATGTTCCCTCACTGTTGCCGTCTGAGATTCTGACATGAACTTGTTCACACGTGGGGCTTGCATATTCGTTAGGGCTGCATTTCCCCCTCTCACAGTTTAGAATTGTATGTAGCCAGAAGTGCTACCCTATGTCTGTAATCACAGGATTTGAGAAGTTGAGGCAGGAGGATTCACAGGCTATCCTGAGTTTCATAGACCCTCAAAAACAAAAACGGGACCAACAGAATGGCTTAGTGAGTAAATGCACAGGCTGCCAAACCCTGGGACCCGCATGGTAGAAGAGAACAAACTCCTGACTTCCACACGCAGGTTGTGGCACACCACACAATAAATATAAAGGAGTTTTCTCCGTTTTGCTGCTTGCTCTGCTCCCAGCGGCTGGTACTAGGGACCAGGGAGAGTACTGTTGGTATGTTTCTCCTATGAGCGATTTTACCAGGAGTTCCTCTCCATTCAGAGCAAACACACGGGATAGTGCTTTCCCAGCTGATGTCTCGTGTCCGCTCCCCTCACATATGTTGTGTGTCTTTCATGCACCAGTTCTTTTTCCTACTCTCACTTAATTCAGTGAAGCCAGGGAGGCATGTTTCTCGTCTCTTACCACTGATGACTTTTTAATTATTAGGCTTTCCTAGGGGATTATTTTCTCTTTGCTTTGTACAGTGTTCTTACCCTATCCTTTCCCTCAGAATAATTTTTGTTAGCCTCTGTGGTCATTTCTCAACCATTTTTTTTCTTAAGTTTTTTTTTTTTTTCTTTCTTCTACCTACTTAAATTCTCAGATCCTGTATTAGTTGCTTCCCCAGCCTGTTGTTTCAGAGGCTGAGCTCCTCTGTTCGGTACTCCAGGAGCCTACATCCTTAATCCTTGCTTCCATCAGGCTGCCACCCCAGCTCCTGAAGGACTACACAGGGCATTTCACAGCGAAGTGTCCCAAACCTTGCTTCTGTGTGTCTCATCTGCTCTCCAGTAGATTCGTTAATAAAGACTAATTGGTGCCACCAAATCAGGAGATTGCCGGCTTGCCCCATACTGTCTTTGTTTTTTTTAAAGAATGGTTAGCTCAAAAATGTGTTAGGCTGGTGGTGGAATTATTCAGGGAAGGTCCTGGTTGACTCTGCTTCAGGGCCTGAAGAGTAGAGATGGCGCAGCAGGAATGGAAAAGACGAGGAACAGTGAATAGAAACGTTAAAGGTTATAAAGGTGCCAGATCTTTCCAAATTGAGCTATAAAGTGAAGATTTCCAGCAGCAGTACCAACTGATGTGATGACGACGGTAAGCAGACAATTCATGTGGAAAGGATCAAAGTGGCCAGATGCTTCCGAAGAGGAAGAGATTTAGGGAACTCATCCAACCAAGTTCTACTGCAGAAATAGTGTCAGGTGTAGCACAGACGTGGCTTAAATCAGTGCAACCCTACCTAAAGACTTCTGCTAAGCAAATGAATGATTTAGGTGAGAAGGGATTAGTAATTAGAATGTATAGAAATGTTCTATTTGGAAAAGTAAGAGGAAAGGCTTTCTCATGAGGCAGGTAAACATGTTTTTGGTGATAAGAAATGTGAGATTCGGGTTTGCATCTATCACATTTGCAAGAGTGGGGCCACAGTTTTAGATCTGCAAGTAGTCACGTGCATGGTACCTATCACTGCTAGAGAACAGTTAACCCTTCACAGATGTGAACACCTGCAGAGTGAACAAGGCCAGAACTCCACATTAGTCACAGGAATAACTGAAGTTCTGTCCTCGTGAGAACGGTTTTAGAAGATACCATGGTGCAGTGAAATTGAGTGAACACAGCCACACTTGGCAATAAAGGAGAATCAGAACATAGGGGCAAAGCAAGTCAGTCTCTGGACTCTTATGGCATGATACTGTTTTCATTGAGTTCAAAAGTGGATGAGATCAAAGAATGCATATAGTAGCTACATGTGTGATAAAAACATACACGGTCACAGGAATCCCCAAATGAAGTTTAGTGGTAGATAGCCTTGGGAGGCGGGGCCAGAGAAGAGCACACACGTGAATTACGAATAGCTGCTTTAGTTTTTGGGTGGGAGGGTTATGGCTTTTTACTATACACAGCATTTTGTACATTTTAAATATGCTATATTTAATGCGTATTTAATATATTTTAACCAATAAAGTGGAAAGGTATTTTCAGATCTGGTGTGATGACTTCATATGCGATGATGTACAAATCAAACACAGTTTTAGGAGAAAGGAAGAACATTCTGGCCAGAAGAGCAGGAATGAAGGCAGCTGGGCAAGGCGGATGCATTTGTGCAGCTAACATCTCTCAGAGCCTAGCTGTTGGTGGGTGAGTGGGTGGTACCATATGCCAGGAGATGAGGGGAGGAGAGGTGAGCTTTGGAAAGATGGGATGTGACCAGACTGAACTGAAGCTTTGGAACCTAATCCACCTATTGTGTGCATATTGTCTGACAGGGCTTGGTGCTCAGTAAAGGTCTGCAGATCCTCTGATTCCATTTGTACTTTGAAGTCCTCAAATGTAATTTTCAAAGATCCCTCTTTCTTCAGCCTTTGCTTTTAAGTATGAAAGTCGCAGTCACCCTTTGTTCTTGGAGGATATGTTCTGTGACCCATGGATGCACATACTGTTTTGTGTACACGTGCTATTTAGTATGCAGTCCCACTTTTAATGTCTTTCCATCTTAATTATTTACTGTGGCTGTCACTTCTGCTGTTTGAGGCACAGTAGCAAAACTAGTATGAATATCCGTTGCTTTCTTGATAGCTTTAGAAACAGTTTCTTCTTATCTTAGACCTCAGCACATAATATTTTCTTAAGTTGATGATTTTTATTATTTTAACTTGAAAAATATTCATACAGCTTTTATTTGATGCGCCTGAATTGCTCGTACCACATTTTGTGCAATGTCATGGGAATTGATTGGCAGCTCAGACAGCTACCCAGTGACTAAGGGTATGTAGCACTGAATAAAATGCAGATACCCTGGACAGGGGTCATTCATGTCCTTAGCAAGCCCAGGATGAATGAACAATGTGAGAGTTCATCGTGTTACTCAGAGTGGTATCTAGTTTAAAACTTGGGATTTGTTTTTTTTCTGGAATTTTTGACTTAATATATTTGGACCATAGTTACCTGTGGATAACTAAAACCGTGGAAAGTGAAATCTTGTGGAGACTCATAAACAGGTGCAAACTTTTTCTTTCTTTCTTTCTTCCTTCCTTTCTTCCTTCCTTCCTTTCTTCCTTTTTTTCTTTTTTTCTTTTTTTCTTTTTTCTTTTTTGCTAATAATGGATCTTAGCCTTGAGCTCACATATTCTAGCAAAGAAAGTATTGCTGGTGAATTCATAAAGGAGAGCCACACAGCCACCTACTAAGCTTGAAGTGACTGAGAAAAGTTTACTTTGAACTTATGTGGACTACTCTGTACCTTCACCTATGGAACAACTCAGCGAGGTGATGTTTTATTTCATAAGGTGTGACATCAGTGCCCACTGGTCTTAATCACATGCCGCTGCTTTATTTACTGTGTCCATATTGAAAGGGAAAGTGAAATATGGCTGTCTTGGTAGATAATGTTAAATATGACTGATTATTTAAAAGTACATGTTCTAATATATGCAAGGTCTTGGTTAAATCTCCAGCAATTACGAGACATTTTCTACCCTGTTAAGGTAAAATTTATACTTTATGATGGGTGTGGTGCTCATATGTAAGATTTGGTATCTTACCTGCTGAGTCATTTTTTTTCCCAGCAGACATTGAATGAATTAAATGTTGAATAATTGGGCTGCAAAAATGGCTTGGTGGTTAAGAGCTCTGGCTGCTTTCCTAGGAGACCTGGGTTCAGTTCTCAGCACCCACGTGGCAGCTCACAACCATCTGTCCAATTCCCTGTTGTGGCCACTGGGCACTAAGCATTCATGTCGTACATAGACAGGTATGTGCAGACAAAACACATGCACTTATTAAAAAAATCACAAGTCAAGGTTGGAATCAATTACGAGTCAATGAATGTACCATTCCTCCCCCAGGTCGGGAAAATACATAGGAGAGGGAAGGAAGGAGAATACATCTGTATTGCTTAGTTCATCTCAGTCTTGCACAGAAGTCTGGATTAAATTCCGTTGTAATTAGAAAATTAAAAACTGCAAATGAATTGAAAGCCAAATCACATTTAATTCTGTATTATTCCTAACAGGTCAGATGAACCCAAGAGAAAGACCCTGTGAAACATCTTCATTTTTAATTAAGAGTAACACTGGGAGAATCAGAACAGGCCTGTCTTAAACATCACACAGAGAGGCATGGAACCCGTTTTACTTGGGATATGCACAAAAGAGCATGGCATGCAGTTGCTAATGTCAGAACCAGAGACTTAGCAGTCTTGCCAGGCACGTAGTAGGAACGTAAGTGTCTGTCTGAGGAGTAAGATTGTACAGAACTCAACACCAGGAAGCCACGTACTGTTCTCTAGCTTTTGCAGTCATTTGCAAGACTTGCTGTGTTATCCAGTGCACACAGGCAAATCTGTTCTGTCCATCAAGGAGTTTATCCAGAACTACAGTTTATCCAAAATTAGGCACATAGAAATGACTTTGAGCATTGCATTATTCTTGCAGTATCTTTTGAGTCATGAAAAATTCATTAAAATTCTGTATAACTGCCCTGTCAAGTACATTTTGCCATACGAATTATTGTACTCAAAGGTTAACCACCCAAGTATGATGAATACGATCTGTCTCTTTAACTGAAATTAAGTAGAATTCTTCCCCATTCTGTCACATAGTTGAGTCTTGTGCTGTCACCAGGCAGTAACAGTGAACACCAACATTGTTTAAGTTGGCGAGGAGACACACAGAAGATAGTTTGTCAGGGCAGATGAGAAGTCGCTGGAGTGGAGGGGTTACAAGAAGAGGGAGGGAGTTGTGACAGTAGGCCGGTGCAGGGCAGGGTTGAGTCATTCAACCCGATCCACACTGAGGGGGAAGGAAAGTGCTAATTTTGCATGGTTTATGTCAGGTTAGCAGGACTGTCTGACTTGAGAGAGAAGAATAATTGCTGGGTTTTATCTTGTGAGAAGAGGGGTTTGGTTTTGAATGTTACCCTCAATGTTTTACTCAGGATCTACGATTGAAGGCATGAAGATTTTGGTGGGAACAAGAATAGATCGTATGAAGTATTTAGTAAATTGACCAGCAAATGTGTATAGTCCTGTTAGAGAAAAGTGGGCAAAAGAAGTGGAGACATGACAGCTCTAAAAACAGGGAGGGGGAAAGAGCTTACCCAAGTTTCTCAGGCAGCATTAGAGGGACCACGCATTCCTTCTGCAAGGAACAGGATGAGGATGCTCACTTCACTGGTCACATACTGTTTCATTTCATTAATTGCCCCGTCTCAGCAAAAAAGGCATTTAGTCAGCCCTGGGCATACAGTGCGGAATTACCTCATGAACGCAGATGCAGGAGTAGCTAGCTGGTGGGCCTCCCTCTTCTATCTAACCATGGCCCTCGAGAACAGAAGTGCTCAGGTGTCTCCCCTGTAGATTACCAACCTGAGTTTCTGAGAAGTACTTCTGGATGAACACCTGCCTTCTGAAGAGGATCAACTTTACCAACACACGGCTGTCTCAAGATTTCCAGAAACAACATCCTTTCCTCCATCTGTGTCTTCCTTCAGCCTTCCAGCAGCATACTTGTTAAGCACTAGTACAACTTCTGTGAGGTCAATAATTTCACATTAACGTAAGTTTTCCCCTTAATCTCTAGGACTGGAGGCTGGTGCCAAGCATGCATGTCAAGCAGCTTGCCCTTGCATGTAAGTCCAGCTCCAAAGGCTCTGATAGCCTCTTTTGACTTGGCAGGCCTTTGCACACACGTGGTATGAATGTACCTAGCACACTAGACATACAAGTAAAAATAACAAAATCTTGAAAAACTTAAAAACCTCTCAACTTACTTTAGAATTACTTTTCATTCATGTGTTATTTATGAGAAGCCTATAGAAAGAATATCACTAGTCCCCTTTAGTATTGCAGCGTGAGTGTTTCTCCTGAATTCTGTGTTGACGTTTAGTTTTCATTGTAACAGTAGTATTAAGGGGTGGAGGTAGTCGTGGAAAACTGAAATCCCAGTACTTGGGAGACTAAACTAGAAAAGTGTCCTGAGTTTGAGGTTAGCCTGGGCAACAGAGTAAGTCACTGTCTCAAGGGGAAAGGGATTGGCTCTGCAACTCTGCCCTCATGAATTAATGCTGTGATCAAAGTATCTGGTTCGTTATCTCAGGAGTGTGTTCCTGACATTTTTGTGATGCTTATTAAATAACAGCTTCATCCAAAGATTGTGTGCCCTGGATTCAGGGAGAGTCCTTGATCAGATTTGTATTTTGTCTTCCTAGGAGATAGGTGTGTGATTAGCTGAGTGTATATAATAATACAATATCCATTTTGTAGTATGGACCAAGGAATAATTTAATCAAACCATAAAGCTTTAATGTTAATTAAATTCATTTCATAAGTCTGAAGTTGCCACACATAGTGATTTGTCTCAAGCATGTGGACTACGTAAACTGAGAACCTGGAAAACAGTTGTCATCTTAGAGCTATTACAGCATGAGTCATAGGAAGGGGTCAAATAGCAATGTTCACGGGAGCTTGGAGGAAGTGATAGGGAGCTTTGGGGGCACAAGTCTCCTGTGGAGGAAATAATTATCAGGGGGTAGCAAGCAGCATGAGGTCTCCTCCAAAGTGAACCTGAAGAGAGACAGGGTGTGGAGAACAACAGGATTTATACCATTTTACACTTGGTTGATTGAGCGTGCTCAGCAGAGTGAAGTTCACGGGTATGGTCCCACTGGGATCCTTAGAATGAACATGTGTAGCACAGCATAGCTCCAAACTCTGGCTCAAAAGATCTTCCTGCTTCAGCCTTCTGAGTGCGACTGTGCACGTTTCCCTCCATCCAATGACCCCTTGTTTTGACAGGTTCTCCTGATGGCGAAATGCTGTCAAAGTGTGTCACATGGTATGGAGAAATCTGTCATTAAAAGGCCAGCAAGCAATGCAGAAAACTTCATTGTTGGTTTATAGTTGTCTTATTTTAAATGGCCGTAATCCCAACCTTCAGTCACCACCTCTCTGTCAGACATTAACCATCAGTACTGAAGGGAGTCCCCACAGCTAGAAGGCCCAAATGGTCCACATGGTTGTTAGCACCTTTTTGATTTTGTTTTTAGCAATAATGCCCCACAAAACCACAAGTCTCAAACGGGAGCACACTTGTATACTGAGCCGGGTGTGGTTGTGCACACCTTTAATTTCAGTACTGAGGAAGCAGAGACATGAAGATCTCTAAGTTCAAGGGCAGTCTCTCCATATAGTCGGAACTGTATGGTGAGTTCTGAACTAGCCAGGACTACATACTGAGACCCTGTCTCAAGTAGAAAACAAAACAACAATGTGGAAGATTTTTAAGACACTTGATGTTCACTCTTGCTTCCATGTGCAGGTGTCCATAAATGTATACGCACCTTCACATGTATGTGTACTCATAGCACACACACATATACCACACACAGACAAAGTGGCAGTTCAAACACACAAATACTTAAATTTTGTAGTAATAATCTTACATTAAATGGTCTTAGCCCATTGAAAACAAAACAAAAACGTAAATCCACTATACATAAAAAAGAACATGGGTAAGCAAACTGTGGGATATTCATACCATGGAATGTTATTCAATAGTAAGAATGAATAACTCATGGACAGGGCCACACAAATGTTACATCTGTTGGGCCAGATATGTAGTGTTAGGATTTCATTCATACTAAGTTCAAGTATAGGCTGAAGTATTCCATGGTATTCAGAACAGCGAGTGTTATAATTGTTAGGTTTCTTTCGATGTGATAAAATACCATGAAGAAAAACATCGGTGGGGAGGGGGTGTCTTTCAGTTTACAATTTAGTCTGTCATACAGGAAAGTCAGGGCAGGAACTCAAGGCAGGAAATGAGACAAGAGACCAAAAGAACCTTGCTTACTACTCCTGGCTTGCTCAACCTGCTTTCTTAAAACAACCTAGGACAGCCTCACCAGGTGCGACACCTCCCACATTGAGCTGGGATCTCACTCATAAGTTGGTATCGAAGAAAATGCACCGAGAACTTGTCTACAGGCAACCCAATAAAGATATTTCCTCCATCCTTCCTTTTCAGATAAGTCTAGTTAGTATCAAGTTGACAAACAGCTAACCAGGACAGTGAGTCTGGGGGCAGGAAGCTAATTTCTGAGATTGGAGAAATCCTCTATAAATGTGGTCTGAGGCGATGACTGTATAAAAGGTGTATTCATCAGACCTCAGTGGATCTCTGCATTGTGCACTTTATTAGTGGGAAATGTAGCCTTAACCAACATTGAAACCTAGTTAGTAAACTTATTTTTGTAGTAGTTTAGGCTAGCAATTTGCTATATATGCTTCTCGTTATCAGAGAACTTAGCTATAAATATGCAAATGAAGAAAGTGGAACTGGAGCCTGTATCTTTTGGTCTCCCTGCTGTAATCTAAATTTTAAAAAAATCCCAGGATTCAGGAACATTTTGGATAAATGGACATTTATCATAAAATAGATCAGAATTTTGGTAGCTCTATCTTTTGAAAACTTATTTATCATTTAGTGTTATTCAAAGACCACATCTTAGGTATTTAATAGGCTTTACTTTGCTTTGAAGTTTCCAAAGAATGCTTTTAAATATTCTTTCCTACAAAAAGAAATTGCGGTTTTGAAAACACTCATAGAATGGAAGAATTCTCTGTACAGTCCCTGAGTGGAGCCTAGATTGTCTTGCTGTTTACACTTTAAGCCTTTCAGCTGTGGGTCTGTTTCTATAGAGCAAATGCAGACCCCAGAAAAGTAATTTTTCTTGCTTTGTGGAAACTTCTTTATCTGACAGAAAATGGCAACTCATCAGACTGCAACAGAAAGCACCTTTTTGACTCTCAGTCAATTTGATCAATATTATGCATCCATCATACGAAGGATCTGGAGCGATAACCTCAAAACACCCCGCTAGGCATCAAGGTATTGATTCTGCGTTTGGCCTGATGGATAGACGCACAAAGGCAGCACGTGAAGGCAGAGTGGGAACCTGGCCACCTGCCTTCTCCGATGCACCAGGCAGGATGTGGTTAGAATGGAAAGCACACTGGGTTTTCCTGAAAATGCAGCTCCTTCCTGTCACCGTCTTTCAGAATCTGCTCCTGGCTGGGAAAAGGCTCCGACTCTTTCCTTGGGGTTTTCAGGAACCCTCAGAAAACAACTTAAAATGAAATGTCATTACATTTATTCTGGTGGATTTGAGATTCACTCTGATGGGAAATATTTTGAGGGAGGCATTAGTGACTTATACCAAGTAGGAAGAACGGATAATGGTATGGAGGAAGTGTGGAATGGTCTTAATTCATCTTTGGGATTAAAGTTTTTTTAGAGGCTTCAGAAGTATTGATTCATATTAAACTAATAGGTATGCTAATTAGAGTTGGGTCGTTTCGATTCATTAAGCCAGCCCAGCAGCCCCCTCACTAGCTATGCCACCTGAGTGACAGGTGTTGGTTAAGGACCCTGGTATCATCCTCTGGCAAATGACTGGGCTAACCTCAAACAGAAGCTCTTCTTGGTGGCATTCTTTTCACTTCCTCACTTGATGTCTAAGGCCCTAATACCTTTGAGAGATTCCCTTGGCACATTGTCGTTAGAAAGTCAAAGAAACGAGCTGAACTTCATTATGGTCCTGGTAGCATCCTGTCAAAATTATTTACTTAGGTCTCTCACCCTACGAGACTAACTTTTTATAAATAAGATCTTATGGTACAAATGAATTATAATTAGTGGTAACTATATGTAACATACTATTTTAGCTAACTCAGAGCCATTACAACCCAATAATTGAAAGTGTAGGCTGCTGTGAACCGAAAAATAGATCTTAATTTAAGTTGCATCTCAGAGCATAAGACCGGCACAAAACACTGACCTACAAACAGTGATGAAACAAGCATGGCGCTCTCTTAGTTGCTCATGAACCAGCTTTTTTGGGGAAATATATGAGGAGAGTAGACTTATGGACAAGCTTCTTTCCGGTTGCCTCTCTTGTTGTGAGGTGTCACCAGGAGCTTCAAAGGAAAAGAATCATGTGGGTAACTCCCTTTGACAAAGACTCAGCAGAGACACAGAAAATGATACCTAACAGTTTAGAGTTACCTGTCTCTGGATGCGTCTGAATTGCTAGGCTAGCATCCTCTCATTGAGCGTACTACATGCGCTCCAAGGTTCTGCAGAGGGAGCACGTCCTCTAATCCACCTTTCACAGGAACAAAGGTGACTGTCTAGATCATCTGAGGATGCAGCGTCACCAAAAGAAGTAAGAACATTGCCGGCTTGTATGCTCAAGTACATAAATCAATTTCCAGCTTCATTACTTGGAGTCTGCTCTTCACCACGAAAAGAGAAAGAGCCACGTAATCAAAAATTATGTAACAAACTTACAGCTTTAGCCGGATACCTGGAAATCTTATCTTTTCTGTCAGAGAAACGGCGAAGAAACAGATTTAGGTAAACAGTGAACGAGAACACAATTGACAACCTCTCCACTTGCTAGAGGATGTAATTCGGCTGAGTGTTGCATTTTTCTTTTTAATTGAAAGTGGATCCTTCTCTTTCTAAACTGGCACTCCTTAAGGACAAGCCCATGTTCAGCTCAAGCACCAAGATTGTGAAGCCCAATGGCAAGAAGCTGGACAAGTTTGAGTCTGACATCTCAGGCGCTGCCCACTGCTCAAGCGGGAGAGGAACGCAGATCTCAAGGCACAGCTGTGGGAACTCAACATCACCATGGCCTCAGAATCTGAAGTTGGTGGTAGTAAAAAAAAAAATGCTGTTATAATTTTGTACTAATTCCTTGGCTGAAATCTTTCCAGAAAATTCAAGTCTGGGTAGTTCGTGAATTGGGGGAAAAGTTTGGTGAGAAGCATGTTGTCTTGAGCGATCAGAGGAGGATTCTGCCCAAGCCAACTCGGAAAAACTGTAAGAAAACCAAGCAAAAGTGCCCAGAAGCTGATCATGGACAGGAGAGCAGGAAGCCACTCTTGGGGACTTGGTCTTTACGAGTGAAATTGTGGGGAAGAGGATCCGCGTGGGACTGGATGGCGGCTGGTTTCTAACGGTTCGTTTAGACAAAGCACAGCAGAACACCATGGAGCGTAGGGCACTGAAACCTTTTCTGCTGTGCGTAAGAAGCTCTCAGGCAAGGATGCTGGTTTTCGGTTTCTCAGGGTTTCACTAGTAAAGATACTGACTGAATAAAGATGCCTGTCTCCCTTCAGAAAAGAGCAGGCCTCCAAGAGATGACAATGTAACAAAACAAAATACACTAAGGCAAGGCAGCAACCCCAGCATCAGCAACCCCAATATCAGCAACCCCAACATCCTCAACCCCATCATCTAAGCTGGACAAGGCAGCCCACCAGGAGGAAAAGTGGGTCCCAGGAGCAGGCAGAAGTGTCAGATACAAAACCACCAAGCTAACAGCCACAACGTACACACAGAGGACTCGGTGCAGACCCCTGCAGACCCCATGCTTGCCGCTTTAGACTCTGAGCCAGTATGAGCCCTGTTTAGTTGATTTAGTGGGCCATGTTCTTAGTGTCCTCTGTCCCCTCCTGACTTACGATCTTTCCTTCTCTTCTGCAGTTTCCCAAGCTCTGAGGGGAAAGACCAGATGGAGACCTCCAGTTTAGATTATCTTTCTACATAATGTCTGACTGTGGGTTTCTGCACCCACTCCCACATGCTGCTGGAAGAAGCCCCTTTGATGACTATTGGACAAGTCACAGCTCTGTGCATATAGCAGAACATTCTTCCTAGTTTATCGTGTGAAAAACATACTTGAAGGAAATAACTTAATGGAGGAAAGGTTGACTTGGGATCATGGTTTCATATGTCTCAGTCTCTAGTTACTTCCCTCTGCTGCTTTCTTAAGCCTGTGACAAGGCAAAAATATGGGTGGAAAACTATTAACCTCATGATGACCAGAGATGTGTGTGTGTGTGTGTGTGTGTGTGTGTGTCTAGTGGGTGTAGGGTGTAGATGATTTGGGATAAGACACAAACCTTTATGGGTATATCTCTAATGGCCCAGTTCCTCCAACTAGTTCCTACCTCCTAATAGCCCATTAGCTCTGAACTTACCAATGAAACTAGCATCCTCATGATCCAGTCATCTCTCAATCAGTGGCACCAGCTGGGGACTAACCATTCGTACTAGCCTTGTGGGGAGACACTGTTCTAGTTTGATTTTCTGTTGCTATGATGAAATAGTCTGACCAAAATCACCTTGGTGATGAAAGGATTTATTTGACTTACACTTCCAGGTCACAATTCATCATGGAGGGAAGTCAGAGCAGGAACCTTGGAAAAATGCTGCTTGCTGGTTCGCACTCTCCCTTGCTCTCAGGCTCATGCCAAGCTAGCTTTCTTATGCCGCCTGCCAAATCGGTGGTGCTGGCCACAGCTCCAACATCAATTAGCAATCAAGCGGGGTGATGGTGGCACACACTTTTAGTCCCTTGGGAGGCAGAGGGTGGTGGATCTCTGCGAATCGAGGCCGGCCTGGTCTACAGAGTGAGTTCCAGGACAGAGCAACCTTGTCCCGAAAAACAAAAACTAGCAATTAAGATAATGCCCCCATAGACACATTACTGGCCAGTCTGACCTAGGCTATTTTTCAATTGATGTTCCTTCTTCCCAGGTGACTCTAGGTTGTGTCATGTTGACAATAAAAACTAGGACATGCGCCATGTGCAAACCATAACAGTCTTCTAAGTCAGAGGCTTATTTTAAAAAGAGAAGGAAACTTTGCAGTTTGCTCCTTTCTAACACTAACATGGAATCAGTAGGCTGAAGGAGAAGGGAGGAATAGGAAATGTATATTAGAAGATTTGAGTTGTAGATCATGGGAACTATTGCAAGAGAGAGCTTTACCTAGTCAATCTCCTTTCTGTCCACTGACAGTAGGGATGAGACTTTCTCAAAGCCCCTTAGAGTCTGAGATGACACTTAGTGACACAGGCATCTGCACAGAGTCCAGCGACCATTTCTTTTTGGATAATGGTCATGGGTATTGGTTCTTCTGATGAAATGAAATGCATGGTTAATATACAGTCCCTATGGCTCCATTAAACCATATCATTTGGACCTCAACAAATGAGACTGAAAAGAAAAATAGTGTCACGCTAAAGTTCTACATCAGCAAACTAAGCTGTTTATCTAACCTCCCCAGAGGTCAGGAGAAATTCAAGAGAACAGTCAAATTCCCAATGGGCTGGTGTTAGGGTGGTTAAACCCCATTCTTTATAATCCTTAAACTTTAAGAACCATTCCATCACTGTTCTGGTCCTGTCCCTGATTTACAAGAGCAATAACTTTGAATGACCAACACTATGTTCTTTATTTCTTATTTTTCCAGTCGTTGTCTACCTCCTTGGGACCCTTGCACTATGATGTGGAATACTGTATTGTGCACTTCTGGAGGTGAAAAAAAAAGATCTTGAAAGGGAATTGTTGTAATTTGTAATTTGCCCTTTGGCACTCCTTGTAGCAAAAGGTCTATTAAGCGGAGTGCTGTGATGGTTAGTCTTGGTTATCAAACTGACTACGTCTGGAATGAACTAAAGCCCAAATGGATGGGCACAACTGTGAAAGATTTTTAATTAAGTCATTTGAAGTGGGAATCCCCAATTATAATTGGGGGGGGGGTGTTACCAGGGTTTCTCTGTGCAGCCCTGGCCATCCTGGAACTCACTCTGTAGACCAGGCTGATTGCAAACTCGGATATCTGTCTGGGGCTGATTTCTATGTGCTGAGATTAAACCCAAGCACTGCTGCTGCCCGGCACTGTAATCCAGATCTCTGAGGTGGGAAGATCCACCTTTCCTCTGCCGCACACCTGCTGCTGCCAGCCTGTTTAAAGGACATGGAACTAGCTCTCTCTTTGCCTGCTTCCTCCCGAAGGTTGTCCTCTGGCCTCCACCATGTGCTGTGGCTGGTGTACACACACACACACACACACACACACACACGCACACACAATTTAGAAAATACATTTAAAAAGCAGAATTGTGAAAATACCTTTGTACATTTGTCTGTGATCTTTTTTGAGATAATGGTTCATTTTGTTTTTTTATGAACTTTTAACATTAGCATACAGAATTCTAGGTTTCGTTATGACATAAGTTGCTTTTGTTGATTCTCCTCCCACCATTTCCTTCCATATCTAAGCCCCCTCTCTATACCTCTGAGCCTGCACGCCAACCTCTTTTCTGTTCTCATGTTACATGTGCTCCGTGACCTCTTCCTCACTTCCTTAACGCCTTTCCTTTCTAGTTTTATGACCTATGCCTACATGTATGTATAATATGTATGTATGTTCACTACATGCATAGCTGGTGCCTTTAGGAAGTCAGAAAAGCCATTGGATCCTCCCAGAACTAGATATGGATGGCTGTGAATCACCATGTGAGTGCTGGGAATGGAACCTGGGTCCTGTGCAAGAGCAATCAATGCTTTAACAGCTGAGCCCTCTTTCCAGCTCAAAATCTATTTTTATTCTTGCCTGCATATATGTGCATGGCATGTGTGCCCCGCTGCATTCAGGAGCTGGAAGAAGGTAACAGATCTCCCAACACTGGAGTTACAAATATTTGCAAACTGACCTGTGAGTCCTGGGTCTTGGAAGAGCAGCCAGTGTTTGTAACCATTGAACCATCTCTCCAGCCGTGATCACTTTTGATATCTGCATAACCACTTTTTTTTTTCCAAATAATTTTGAAACATTTTACTTTGTGGCCTGCCAGTATTTAACAACAGCAAGCCGTTGGCTATCTTTGGTTCCTTTTCCCCCACTGCACTCATCTCTGGGGACACATTCCCTGAAGTGGAATCCAGGCTCAATGTTAGATATGCACCGATGGCTTCTGTACATGTATTTATAACACTTGTTTCATGGGAAAATCAATTCCGAGTCTTGCAAACAGACTTCTACAGGGATAAAATCATCTGATGTTGTTGCTTTAAAATTTTGCCAGTGATTATTTGGTATTTATGTTTGTGTTATGTAAGTTTGTATTTCTGAGTGTAGGCATAGTAAAATCCTCCATGTTCTTGGGAATCCGTTCTGTGTTCTCAGCTTTGGAGAGCTATGTTATCATACCCAGAGCACAGGATTTCTGCTCCCCTTCTGTTCCCAGGACATTCGCAACCTGCAGAGAGCGGTTACAAAGGCATCTAGCTGCATCTGTTGCTTGGGTGGAGCATGGGAGGGAGGCAGTGTCTGCACTGATGTCTTTCTCTAGAACACCCCTGTAGGCGGAAGGAGTAGGAAGCGTTGTCAAGGCTGAGGAGCAGGACACAGCTGCTTCTGAGAGCTCTCGAAGGGGTTGGGAACTGTACTGCTGCTGGAGTTCTCTGGAGAGGCCCAGATTGGATTTTCTCCCTGGAGCCAGCTGCTAACAGATACTTTCAAAGGCCAGCTACCAGCATGTGTCTAGAAAGAGGTTGAAGGGAGAAAGGAACCAATGGCCGCCTGACCTCTCCCTCGTTCCTCTTTCCCTTCCCCCTCTCTCCCAGACACACCCCCAATTGGAAAACCAAAGCAAACCAAACAAATCTCTCTTTCCTAAAGTGCTTAATTTTTTTTTAAGACGATGAATTTTATGTAGACCAGGCTGGCCTTGAAATCACTCTGTCCCCAAGGATGATCTTGAAATCATTGTCCTCCTACTTTCTGTGCGCCACCCTGCCCAGTTTATGCTGAGATCAAAACCACAGCTTCTTGTGTCCTAAGGAAGCACTCTGCCAACTGAATGTGATATTTTATCTCCCTAAAGCTTTTTTTTTCTTTCTTTAAAGAATCTGGATATTCCCTTTAAGAGGAGACGTGTGTGCACATACACACTCGCGCACATACAGACACACACACACAGATTAGAGGACAGCAGTGTGTCGGAGTACTGTATTCAGGCTCAGCTCAGGCACAGTGATACCCAGAATGTGAGCATCTACTCTTAGCTAACCCAGCATAGGATCTAGAGAACATTTCTTTGCAGCTTTGCCCACTGTCCTCAAAACCAAAGGCTTATATATCACTAACCAACCAAACAACAACAAATACTAAAGAAGATGCTAGGGGAGAAGGGGCTCTTCTACACTACAGAGGGGTGTGTGTGTGTGTGTGTGTGTGTGTGTAAATGACTGCAGCTGTTAAGAAAATCAGAATGGAGTTTCCTCAGAAAACTAAAAATAAAATGACCATTTGATCCAGCTATACCACTCCTGGGAATATACTCAAAAGACTCTAAAGTCAGCATATTACAGGGATTCTTGAAAATTCATGTTTATTTTGGCTCTGTTCACAACAGCCAAGCTAGGGACCCATTAGCAAGTGAACAGATAAAGAAAATGTAGCATGCGTGCGTGCACGCACACACAAACACACACACACACACACACACACACACACACCCCATGGAGTTTTATTCAGTCATCAAGAGGAACAAAATGCTATTTTCTGGAAAATGGATACAACTGGAGATCATATTAAGTCAAAGAAGCTAGATTCAGAACAGCAAATTAATTTTTTTTCTCCTGTAGAACCCGGGTGATATGTAGATATGTATACACACACCTTGAAAGTTGAAGGCAAACTATTTAGGGAAATGAAGGAAATAAAGAGGAGAGGGGAGGGAGAGAGGAGACGGTAATGGGAATAAGTATGGTCACAGAACATGTTATTGAATACGAATGTCACTGTTGAACCCATTTTTGTACACTAAATATACACCACTACAAAATTTAAATGGGTAGGGAGGTATCTCAGTAGTACAGTGCCTATCCAGCTTATTAAAGATGCCAGATTCTATCCCCAGCATCATCTTAGTGGTGTATACATGTAATCCCAACACTTGGGATTCACACTGGTAAGCAGGAGGGTCAGGAGTTCAAGGTCAGTTGGGTTACATGAGGCTGTCTTCCAAAAGTACTGCTGTCCTGCCCCCCTCTCCTCATTAAAACATCAGTGTTTTTCCTTCTGTCCAAATTGTATCAGTCAAATGCCCTTGTCTCTAAATGAGAGTAATGGCTGAGAACTTGGTTGGACAGACAGCAGGGTCCCAGGTGAATAGCTATTTTCAATGAATGAAGAGAGACCTGGGTACCGAGTCTGGTGGTTCAGACTGTCCTTTTCCATCTACTAAGGAGCACTAAGGAGAAGCAAACATGTTCCTCCTCTCTGGAGTGGCCTGGATGTGGGTTATTGCTGCAGTTTGAATAAGAGATGTCAGCCAGGGACCATGGTGCACGCCTTTAATCCCAGCACTTGGGATGCAGACTCAGGCAGATCTCTGTGAGTCTGAGGCCAGCCTAGTCCTCAAAGCAAGTTCCAGGATTACTTAGAGAAACCGTGTCTCAAAAACCAACAACAATAAAGATAGAGGGAGGGAGGGGAAGGGAGAGGCACACGGGAAGGGGAGGGGGAGGGGGGAAGGAACATCTCTCATAGGCTCATGTATGTGAACACTTGCTCCTCAGATGGTGGCAGTGTTTGGGAAGGTTATGGACATTTTAGTAGCTGGATGAGGGAAGCTTTGAAGGCTCATCGCCTGGCCTCACTTCCTGCCCTCTCTTCAGTTCTTGTGAACGGGTAAAAGATGCCCGCTGTGCTTCCGGCCTGGCAGACTGGTCTCATGCTCCTGCTGCTGCGGTGGATTGTATCCCCAATGGAGCAGTGAGCTCAGACACGCTCATTCTCCCAGAGCATTCTCCTCGTCAGGACATTTTACACAGCAGTAGAAATGGAATCGTTTTAGCTGTCCACCAATGAAGTGGGAGTGTCCACAGGAATCACCCGGCACCCAAGGAAAAGTCCCCGTAAAAGGAACAACAGATATACTGGACTTGCACTTGAGAGCACAAAATTAGTACAATTAGTGGAGGGTTAATTTGAAAAGCTCCTCCCCCAACAGCACTTTATTTTTTTAAGGCTACTCAGATTATGTGCTCTCACTGGGCGCTAGGGACCACAAATAAGAGGGGACATGTGGGGCTTGTTCTTCTCAATCTGGATTCTTTTTCTTTTGCTCTAATCTTTGCTGGTTCCAACATTTTACCTGCAAATATCCAGATTTTCTTTTTCTTTATGATGAATGAAATTTCACAGTGTCTACGTACTATTTTTTATTTCATATACACAGTGTCTGTATTATATTCATTATGAAGGAAATTTAAGTTGTTTCTACCTTCCAGCTCTTATAAATAGAGCAACAATGGACATAGCTGAGCAACCCAAGGAGAAGGATTCTGAGTCTTTTCAACAATCTTCACAGAAGGAACCACAAAAGACCCAATAACCAAAACAATCTTTAGGAAAAAAGGGTGATAGACGGATTACCATGCTAGATTTCAAGATATGTTATAAAGTTATTGTAATAAAAACAGCTCGGTACTGGTACAAAACCAGAAAGTGCAAATCAATGGAACAAAATAGAAGACCTGGGTGTGAGGGTGTGCAAAGATGTAAAAAATACAAACTGGAGAAAAGATGGGATTTTCAACAAATGGTGCTGGGAGAGCCGGGCTTCAACATGTAGAGGAATGCAGTTAGATCCATATCTATAACACTGCACAAACATTAACTGCAAATAGACTGAAGACCATAAAGTGAAACTCGAAACACTGATGCGCTAGAAGAAAACACAGGTGGCAGTACTCTGCAACTTCAGGAAAGAGCTCTCCATCCTCACAGGAATTAAAGCCAACGACTGGTAAACAAGCCTCAAAAACAAGCAAAGGAACAAAA